>NC_072793.1:1762500-2067291 GCF_028583425.1 Eublepharis macularius
TGGTTGGTTGGTTGGTTGGATTGGATTTTTAGCCCTCCCTCCCTGCGAACGGGCTCAGGGTGGGGTACAATATGCAAGTAATTGAGATGGTCAGACCTCTGTTTTGTCACTAAAAGATCTTTGATGGTAGTCCAGGAAATGCTCTTTGCTCCAGAACTATTGTTTTTATTCATACACAAATTTCATTGATTAATGCATTTATCAATCAAACAGAACAAATGTGTTGGATCCAGTTGCAAGTTCCCAATGCAACAGAAGCAGGTGGCAATTTTTGCTGGTTTCCCCCCCCCCCTAACTTCTCTTGCCGTGATGTTCTTGGGAGACCCCCTATCCAGCAGGAGACGGCTGGCCGGGCGCATTCTGGGCTGAAGTGGAGAGGTGCAGGCAGAGAAACTTTACTAATGGAAATCCCTTTCATCAGTGGAGATTTTGCATGAAATCCAACCCAATATGATTAATCAAAGATTTTTTTAAAATAGGCAACAGCCTAAAGAGAGAATGTCAATTCTAAAACTCAATTTGGAAGACTTTTTTTTTTTTTTAAGCTGGGGGACTTTGCTTGAGGATTTCCCCCCTTAAAACTGTTGTAGATAACCAAGGCTTGCTTTCCTCTGCTATTGACAAAACTCAATTTGAGTATCTTCTGGAGGATCATCAGAAAGCAAAACCTAAATGGTATAATAGGAACATTGGATTGCCTGTCATCCATCCCTATGAAAACACATGACTTGCCTTTTAAGTTACGGCAGCCTGCTACTTGCGTTTCCCTAATGAAGCAGTGGAGATAGAATTCAGCCGCCAGGCATGGAGTCAGGATTGGATCTCTCCAAAGCCTTTGATCTGCCCTAAAGAGTAGCCCATGACCTATGGCGCAGCGGCTTTCGTTCCACTCTCCCCTACTAACACGAAGGCTTACGAAACAAGCCTAATGCTGCCTGGCTACTCCTTGGTGATTTTTAGATGCTGGAGACCAGATATAAGGTGCTTAATGACTGGCAGGTCTTGCCAGCAGTGAGGCTCTCAGTGACTCTCCTTCAGCCACTGACATTCAACTGTCCGGAGCCGGCAGACAATCTGAACAAACGATTTCACATTTACCATTGTTAGGCTGGTGATATTGCACCTCAAAGAATGAAGATTATCCATGATGATTTCCCCTGCCAAAGGAGAAAAGTCTTCCAAAGTACTCCACTCCACTAGAAAACAAATCAGACAAGGGAATGTTAATCAGCTACTGCTGGTAGATGGGTAAATATTACTGATCTCTTCCCCATCTCCTTCCCTGACTGTATTATCTCTGTGTATGGATGAAGCAAGACGCTCTCCTGTTTTAGGATCATTGTTTGTCCTATGTCAATAGAAATTTTTAAAAAGAAGCCAAGCAAACACAATTTAAACAATTTACTGTAGCAAAGAAGCAATATGAAAGAAAGGCAATTTAGATAGGTGAATACAACTAAGCAAGTACATACATCTATGGATCATAGAAACCGGCAATCAAGCCCCTGTTTCCTGCAGTTTGAAAGTGCTAAAAGCAGATGGTGTGTATGTGACGGGGATTTGGAATGAGGGATGGGAGAGAATAGTTAGCCCTTTCTTCTTGCCACCTTCCCAACCTCACCAGTCCCCCGGCTGTAGTTTCCAAAGGGTCAAATTAAGGCATGCTGAAGGTCTAAGCTCTGTCAACTTTGAAATGCCCCATAGTATTACCAAGGACAACCCCTCCACATGTGTACTGTTCTAACTTTGGAAATGTAGCATTTTCCTAATTTAGATGCACTTCAGAATCTGTGGCCCTAAACTGTTATTTCATTTGTGCGTTTGTTGCATGGGGGGAAAGCATGCAGATACCCATATATTTACCAAGGGGGCAAATAGCAACTTTTTCCGAGGAGGGGAGATAACTGAACTCAGGAAAACTACGTGGGGAAAAGGATAAAAACCCTCACCTCCCCTGTATTATGGCTGCTACACACGAGATCAGATATCGGTTCTCCTGCTATTTGGGTATCGGGAGGTAAGGTTCACTATTGCTTACAGGTTTCAGTGTATCTTTCTGTGTACAATATAGAAATCCTCTTAATACCCCTTTACCATATTTCACTCTGAAATTCAAAAAAATCAATTTCTTTTCCTTTTATTAGGAATTTGGAATCTGTTTCTAATTGAGTCCGTTTTGACCAAAGAGGAATTCCAAGAGAGGAGGGACTGGAAAGGAAGTTCTGCAAAGCATGCAGAATTTCACTCTGCAGATGCTCAGAGGCCTGCAATGTCTTCCAAAACCTTCCTTTCCTCCTGCTAGAGCAGCAGCCTGCGGTGTGTAACATAAGACAACTGCAAGGGCAGAAATTGCTAAAGAGTACATTAATTTCTCTTCGAAGACAAATGAAAGCAGAAATCCCTCTTTTAAAAGAGAAAAAACATAATACGAGGAATCAATGGCTATATCTAAAAAAGAGAATTTTAGAAAAAGAAATCCCCCTCCCCATAACAACGGTAGTACAAAACTCTTGAATAATTCCACCCCCCCTCCCCCGTCACACAAAGAAAATCGCTCGTTTCAAAATGAAGTTGGATGAAGGATATTCATAGGCGGTCTACCCAACACCCTTCCTCTGAGACAGTGGAGGGTACCAGGTAGCTGGACACAGGATTTGAGGACTCCGTGCCGTCTTTCATCCCCTGCACCAACATAAGGAGCAGGGCTTTTCTTGTAGTAGCCCCCGGTTGTTTGGCACCTCCGCCCACCGGGATGTTCAGCAGGCTTTCCCTTCTTTCTAAGTGAGTGAAATACAGTTTTTTAAGCCATAGCTTTGGAATACAGATTAAGCAAGTTATTGTTGGATCAGGGTATATTTTGTTAGTATAAGCTGCCTTCCACTGCTTTTTTCATATAAAAATATCAGTAACTCCCCCCCCCCTTGTTTTAGTTGCTTCAGTTTGACTGTCCTCCTCCCGCTATTTGATAAGGCTTTTTATTGGGATTTTTTTTCTGACTTGCACTGGTTTAAGTGTGGGTTGTTTTAATTTGTCTTGCCTGGAATCTCTCTTGGGACCCATGATAACAAAACGGGCATCTGTAAATACGGTAAACAAATTAATAAACTGTGCTTTGTATTCTCAACTGTATTTTTGCTACGGTAACTTCAGTGGTGGTGGTGGTGGCCTGGTATGGTATAGCCTGATCCGGTCAGATCTCAGAAACTAAGCAGTGTTGGTATTTGGTTGGGAGACCCCTGGGGGAGCCTGGGGCTGCTCTGCCAACAAAGGTTCTCGTGAGCCCCCTCTGCTCCTCACTTGCCTCGAAAGCCCCTTGCTGGGGTTGCCATAAATGGTCTGCAACTTGATGGCACACGTGCGCACACACATCTTCAAGCTTCTTTCTCTGGACTCAGGTTCTTAGCAGCAATCTGTAAAGGTCTAGAGAAGCATGAAAGGGCTGACCAAGTCTGGAAGCATCCAAGAAGCATCTCGGGAACCCACGGAACTATCAGATCTGTGCACAATAAATGCCAATGGTTTCATTTCTTAGTCTGTTTTTATTTTTGTACACGATCGAACGATATATTTTTGGTCCCACCCACCATATTTTCTGGGCACTCAAAGCACAATATTTTGTACCTGGAAACATGTAAAATTTCCCTCTAAACTCCACATATGTTGCTTTTGTTCTTGCAGTTTAGGGTGCAATTCTTTCAGTTTGCATCTATTAGATATTTCTTATGACATTATAATGACTAACACAGATCCCTCTCCATATACTTTCAATGTGAAAGGGACTTCTTCTTTCAGGCTAAAAAAAATATTCCGTTTTCTTGCTCTCCAAGCACTCATTTGAATGGAGGTCTTGCACACCTGCTTTTTAAAAGGAGAGACAAAAATTGGGAGTTCATTCATATAACGTCTAGTGTCTGATTTGGCCTTTTGTCTATTTATGAGAAAAGCCTTGAGCTTTGACAAGAAGGGACACCATCATGTCAGACATGTCAACTCACAGATATGTCACTATATCAAAATACTGATGCATAAATCGGGTCTAACTGGTCATTGAACTTAGAAAGAATTTCTCCACCAAATCAGGTTGGCTATGGCTGGTTCATACACACACACGCGCGCGCGCGCGCGCGCGCGCTCCCATCCTCACCTGATGGCTTTCCAAAGCGAATTGGCTAGTGATGCAACAAATTCATGGTGAACATAATCTTACCCTGTTTGACCTGTAACAGACACGTGCCTATCAAGTCTGTTCAGTTTGACACCGAACGACTCAAACTCCTGCTATGAGTTGGCATCAGGGCTTTTTCTCCCCACAACTGTATGGGCACAAACAATGCCGATCCAAACAAACTGGCAACTATTAACACTGTTTACACTGAATAGTATTTATGACATTTGTGACTGATTTAACTTTCAATTTAAACAACTGCCTGCCAAGAACAGTGATACAACAAGATCAGGGGGAAGGAGAACTCTCTCTCTCGGGCTGTACGAGATGCACGCACTGACTGCACTGCACTGAACCATCAGGAAGGAATAATTGCCGCGCACATGAAGACATGCTGGGGTCCGAAGCCCCAAAGCATTACCAAAAATGGTGATTTAGTCATTGTATTTTTTTTTAATTTAGAGGTCCTTCATAGACTGAGACCCTAAACTAAGCTGCTTACTTAGCTTGGGTATAAACCCAGCTCTAAATAATTTAATCAACTTCCTCAACAACTATGACCAGATGGATGAACAAACAGTTCATAAAAAATCAGCTTCCTGGTCATGACTGGCATAACAGGATATGAGCCAAATTGGGAGGTATTCGAGCAGCCACGAACAGCCCAATCTGTTGTTCGCAAACAAGCTGTTCGTGAGGCCCCATTCTAAATGAACAGGTGGTCGTTGCAAGCCTCGTTCGTTGCTGTTCGTCAAGCCAGACAGTCTGGCACCTGCAATCAATTCCCTTGGCAACTCAGGCAGGGACTGCCTGAACTCTGTCTGAACTCCTGCTGTTGCCCTGGAAACCCCAATTTAAGCCCAGTTTAGCTTGATAGGCAGGTCTTCCTTTCAAGTGTGGAGCTCCAAATCTGTTACAAGGGAACAAAGGCCAGGGGGGAGGGGGGCTCCCAGCTCTGGCTTTGGAGAGGGACAGACAGCTGCTGTTGGCATTTTGATAGAGTGCATTGGAGCTTGAATTTTCTTTGTGTGTGGTGGGATAGGGATCTACCCCTTCAGGGTCCAGGGTTGCTGCCAGGTTCTGGGGCCAAGCTCTTATTTATTATTGGTACCTTTCCTGGTGCCTGCTCAGGTCAGGTTTCTGGGAGTGGTGCAGTAGGGATCTTGACTTGGATGAAAGCTGGAGGAGAGCCTGCTGGCCCCCACGAACAGCCAACCATGAACATGTTCATGAACAGGGCCATGTTTGTGGTTGTTTGTGAGTCCCTGTTTGTGGATGGCATCACACAACAAACATCATGTTTGTTTGTTTTTCTGTTTGTGCCCATCTCTAGTCCTAAATCCATCTGTGAAGCTACTGATTGTTAGCACTAAGGCAATGCAAGCAAGTATAGAAAAATCAGGTGATGGACAACTGTGCCATCTTTGTAGCACCAGGTTTGTTGACTTCTTTTAGCTAGACAGATTGTGGGTGGGTGGGGGGGATCCAGTTGTGCAGAATATTCTGGCCAAGAGAGAGACACACATTCAACGTGATGCTTTCCACCAGACTTCAGATATGGGCTGACTTTTTAGAGTGTGCTATGCCTTTCAAACATAATGTGAGATGCAGCACTCTCAAGTCAAAGAAACTTTAACACGCATCCATTAACCTTGAGTTCCCTGTGGCTTTAACAACATAAGAACCACAGACTTTGTTGAGAGTCTACAGTTCTATCTCCAGCCACCACTATGAAAATTTAGAGGCTGTTAATGTAACATCTTGTAGGAATTCTGCCTGCCTATAGCTGCCTTTCATTATAGCATGCCTGTAAGTGTCATTATACTTGATGGCCTGTCACATTTTCCATTGTAAACCATGATTTTCTGGGCTTTATAACTTTTGCTGCATTAAATCACTTAGACCAAAAGCTGGGTATACAAGCTGCCAAACCAGACATGTTCCATTACTGTGCCAGCGTAAATTGGAGAAGACTATCCCAGGTTGTTTAATTTCAAACAAAAGGCATGTGCAGCCTTGTCAGACCCCATCTTTTTCTGTCTGCTGGCCAAAAGGGAGAGGGGGGCTTCCATTTGGAGCCATTCTCTGTCACCATGGACAATAAAACCCCACAGTACAAAAACACTGGTACATTGTTGAAAAGAAAAGAAACAAAAATACTGGTACATCATTGAGAAGCAAAGTGAACAGAATCATCAAAGTCACTAGCTACATTTTCATGTTTTTAAAGTCAACAGCCTAAAACCTGAGAGGCTTGGAAAGGTTAAAAAATTGAAGAAACAGCCTCAGAGCATGGAGCGTATTTCACAACTGCAGAGAAAGAGTGACAGAGTGTCCTCAAACTTTCAGAACCAAGAGAGGTTAGCTCACAGAACCTTTCACAAACCATCTACAGAATCAATGGGACTAAACTGGAGTTAGAATTGTAGCTTAATAACATGTGAGTCACAACCCAAGATTACAAGGAGTGGGGGGATTCTACCTGAAGGTTATTTTAAACAAACCTTTTGCAATATGGTTTTAAAAGAACGGATTGGTAAAATTTTGAATAAAGTTGGTCCAATGAAACCATACAATGAAACCATGAGAGCCAGTGTGGCACAGTGGGTAGAGTGTCACACCAGGATCTGGGGCACACAGGTTTGATCCCCACTCTGTGTCACATGTGCCTCCTGCTTATCTGCCAGGAATGTATATGCCTCTGGCTGCTGAGAGTGTGGGAAGTTGTTTATTGCTCCATGCCAGCGGGTTATCTCGCTTAGGTTTACTTTCTCTTTCTCGCTCTGCTGAGCCAGTGTCCTTGACTGCCAGCCGAAGCTGGCTCGTGGTGTGCTCTTCTTGAGGACCAAAGATAAGCCCGTCTTCCTCACTGCCTGCTCTCACATAATGTCTCACCCCAACCCCTCCCCCATTAATGGTCCTTGTCCCAAAGGCGGGAAAATTCCCTATAACTAACATCGCTGGCCCCATATACGTCACTTCTGCCAATTTCCACTGTCTATGCATCTTGTACTGAATGGAGCTCTAATAAAGTTACTTCAACTGGAACACCTGCGTGTTAACTGTGGAGAACTTGGGGGCCTAACTGCCAGGGACGGACCCTCTGAAATAAAGCCTGCTGTGTGGTCTGGAACCAGTCACATATTCTCAGTCTAACCTACCTCAAAGGGTCGTTGTGAGGATATAATGGAGGAGAGGGGAACGTTTTAAGCCACTTTGGGACCCCTTTGGGAAAAAAGGCAGAGTATGTTTATGAAGCAAATAAATAAATAATAAAATAAATAACCATCGCTTTCCCACCTGAGAAAGTAAAAAGCACCCAAGAAATGCATCCTATTAGCCCTAAAAATGTTCTGGGATTAAAAAACCTACGTGTGGAAGTCTACTTGCACTGACTGAAAATCTATCCACTCAGACATTATATACATGCAGAAGACGGGCATCCGCACTTTCCTACAGATAGCGAAAATGCCAGTTTCAGCATATCTGTGGGAAAATACACGAGGCCACGAAAGCTGCGGATGGTGGAATGTTCTCCAAATATCATACTAGGATGAGGGTGGCAGGTGCAAAAGGAGACCAGGACGTTTGTATTTTGGGGAGCTGAGGAATTTCGAAAAGATGCAGCTTGTCATTTAGCAGTGAGCAAAGCTGCCTGTGCTGACATCCTTCCCTGCTTGCTACTGCGCTTGCTCCTGATGGGAAGGGCCCCTGCTCAGTGACAGAACAAATGTTTCGCATGCAGAAGGTCCCAGGGAGGAGGTGATGGAAAGACTTCAGACCCTGCAGAGTTTCTGGCAGTCGGAGCGGACAATACTGACCTTGCAGGACTGACTCAGTAGAAAGCAGCTTCAAGTCTTCATGTTTATACACATGCCGAAGGTACAAGAGACGTGTCTTCCTTTGCCTCTGGTCAATCCAATTCAAATATGCTGTTTCTAGAACTAGCTGCCTTTGCAAGCTTCCTCGCTTAATCCTGCAGGCATAAATAGTATACCGTGTCCCCCTTTCCCTCCTACTGGTCAACCTATCCCAGATTCTTGCCCATAGTTTCCTGTGGAGTTTCATTTTGCCACAGAGCTTCCCTCGTAGGAACATTTTACACTGGAATCTGCTCTTAGGTAGCATTATTAAAAAGAAGCCAATAGTATTTTTTTCTTCTGTAGACATAGGGGTGATGTGAAATTTGTCAACTTCTGTATTTCACAGAACGATCAGCGTGTGATTGGTGTGTAAAACCTAGCCCTTTCTCTTTGGTGTCCTGCTTTGCTACTCATTAGACTCTAAAGCAAAAACAAAGGGCTGAGGACCAGTCCTCAGGTGCTAGTGACTTGCAGAGCAATAATAACCCTTAGTCCAAGCCTGAAAGCAGGGGGAAGCACCGCTCTTACCCCTTTTTTTGGACACGGGAATCTCCCCCACCCCCCCACCCCCCGCACTGCACTAATTGCTTCTTGCAAGATTTTTCCCACTGTGACCTGGAAATAAAAGAGGGCACTGAAGGCAGGCAGAAGGAGCAAATAGTAAGAATGGCACACCAGATGACAATATATCGCACTGGAGAGAGAAATCCTATATTCCCTTTCATCTCAGCCTGGGTTTATTGCCCAGTGAAAAGAAAAAGAAAACTGCCACACACCTCAAGTAGAAAGTTTCTGGGCAAATGCACTCTAACAATTCCTTTAATAAACAAAATATATATATTTTTTATTATGCATTGTCAACTTGGTAAGAATTAAAGAGCTGTTCTGAGAAATGAAGACGTGCTTCCTGGGGTTTCAGTGAAACCTGGAGTATCCTTTGAAACTAGACTTGCCAAGCTCGGTTTAGGGAATCGCTAGATATCTGGGGGCAGTGGCGGTCTGGGGAGGGGGGAGTTTGGGAAGAGGAGGCAGTTCAAGGGCGATGAGATGCCATTCTCTGAAGCCACCATTTCCTTCATGGGAAATTCTCTCTGTAAATAGAAGATCAGATGTAATTCCTGGAGAAGTTCAGGCTGCACTTTGAGCTTGGTAACCTTAGTTGAAACCCCAAGCCTCATTTTGCATCAATCATACTTACTCGTCATGCAGTCCTATGAAGTTACTCCAGTTTAAGAACTGGTTTCAGTGAACTTGGACTGAAGTAACTCTGCAGAGGATTGCACACTAACTCACTGCCTGTCTCCAGGTATGAACCTGTGCACCGTCTCAGATGTCCTCAGCACTATGGGCTGACGGTTCCTTCTCCCACGTCCAGCCCCCCTGGCCTCCCTGAGAAAACACACCTTGACTTAGGTAGCTCCAGCCTGCTGAAGTAACTGACCTGTACCTGCACGGCAGACGTTTTATCATTGTTGTCTTTGGGGAAGCCTTAGAAGACATTGCTTTCCCCAAAGGTCTCTCGTTAATGCTGAGAGGAAATAGCGTTGGTTTCCTGTTCAGTGGTGTCGAATGTGTT
Source organism: Eublepharis macularius (assembly GCF_028583425.1). Taxonomy (NCBI): domain Eukaryota; kingdom Metazoa; phylum Chordata; class Lepidosauria; order Squamata; family Eublepharidae; genus Eublepharis; species Eublepharis macularius. The sequence continues at coordinate 1,772,105 of NC_072793.1, forward strand.
TCTTTTTCAGAGGAAAAATGCTGTTTTTTAAATCAATTGGATTTTTACCTTTTTGATTAGCTGAGTAATTTCTGTCCAGATTGCTTTAATATTATTATTTGATCTAGCTTGTTAGCTGCCTTGAGCCTTTGTGGGATAGGAGGAGTATACAATTCTTAAAAATAGATCATCCCGCCCTTCTTCCAAGTTGCTGTGGTTCTCCCCTCTTATCTTCACAATAATCCAGTGAGGTAGGTTAGGTTGAGAGACAATGATTTTCCTAAGGTCTCCTTCATGGCCTAGAAGGAATTTAAACCTGGGCCTCACCAGTCCTAGACTAACATACTACCCACTCAGTGCCTGCCAACCTGTGGGAGTACCATGATGTCATCTGTAGCATCACATCATTTTCAGTTTAAAAAAATGGAAGTGACACAGGTAGCTCTAGGAATCACTGGAGAAATCTGTGGTAAATCATAGAGTTTCTGGCAATTCCTGGATCTACTCCATGTCACTTATGTGTTTCTATTTGCAGCGATGTGATGCAGCACACAACGCACAGGCAACAGGAGCAGAGGGTATCCACTGTCTCCACTGGTGGCCTGGGAACTTTATACACAATGTAGCATTATAGCTCTCTGCAGGCGGTAATCCTCCTGAGATTAGGACCAACCACTGCTGGGAAAATTCAAGATGGAGCAATTGTGAGCTGCCTCCGGAAAAGGGTTGCCATTCTCCCAGTGAGGGTGGAAGAACCCTGGGTCCCAGCCTTCTCCCACCACCACCACCACTCACCTGAGTGATAGGGAGAAAGGTACAGGAATGAGCAGGAGCATAGACTTTCCAATTTCCAGGGTAGGGGGTTGGGGGCTGGGGCTGGGCCAGAGGCATTGCTATATTAGGTCCTTAAAAGAACTGGGGCCCAGTAACATCATAGGGAGGAGCCAATGACATCACAGGGAGAGGCTTCCATTGCTACCATCTATGGAGGTGGGGCCATGGGGATTTAGGGAGAGGGTCCCCACAAATTTAGAGGACCTGGGCACCCATGGGGACCCCCCTAATAACACCCCTGGGCTGGGCCAAGCCTAGGGAAAGGTAGGAGTTGGCCAGTAGTTATAGTGGTATCTCTACTGTGTCTTGTTTTTGAAATTAACTTTTAGGATAGTCACTGTAAGATCTACAAATACACATACCATGTGTATAGGACAAACTAATGGTCACAAATTTCACACTAAGAAAGGCAACACAGAAAAGCCTGTGGGGGAACATTTTTTTAAAGTTTTCCTGGACCTTCATTTACAGGAGTCTTGATTCTGTCTTATTCATAAGAGTGACTTAGTACTGAAATTTACTAAATTGTTGCATCGCAGATGCCTTCATTTGGTAAATGGGTGGTTGAAGTCTAAACCAGGGCAGAAAACAGAACAGTTGCTGTGCACTCGATTTCTGAGTAATGTATAGAGTTCAGAGTAGTAGCAATCTCCTTCTTCTTATTTCAAACTCATATCATATAACTATGAGTGAGTACAAGCACATTTTGAGGCAATTGAGAACAGTGCTAGTCATCATGACCCCAAAGAAAACTCACAGTTATACTACCTATGATTTTATATACCTTGCTTTCTTAGGACACTGCTTAAAAACTCCATCTTAAAAACACAAACATCAAGAACATTAAGAACACTTAATGTCTTAATGACATTAAGACATTAAGTGTGAAACAAAATCACATAATTAAGTGCATGTTCCTTGCCAATGTTCACTCTGGGCTGCATGCAAGGCAAAAGTACATTTTAAAAAGGCCTCTGATCTGCATTCTCCCCGCCCCCCGTCCCCCAATCTTGTTCATGCAGATGGGCTTTCTCATTGTTTCAGAGAGACAGCACTCAGGCTGCCATTTTAGGAATTGCTCCTTTCTGCATTTTTGTCCTATTCCTCACCATTTAAAAATGGAATGGAAATTGAAAGAGGAGCTTAGGAGTGGTTCTCCCACACCCAGCCCCCCCCCAAAGCAACAGCAAGAAAACAAACAAAGCTATTTCAACAAGGAAATGTAGAGCCTACCGTTTCCCAGTATGCCATTTCCAAAATACAATGTAATGATAATGTAACTGAAAAGTAATAAAATAAGAGACTCATTTTTCCCTGTCAAAAGAAACAGAAACTGGTCCTTAACAGAGAAGCATTAATTGCAGAAAAAATGTGATGATAGGTGGAGCATGCTGGCTGGTGTGAGTGTGATAGAGAAAGAGAACAAACATATATTTTCCTTAGCTTTATAAAAGAAGTAAGAGTTCTTTATTATAGGAACTCCATACTTTGATAGGATAGTGGAGAGATAGATTCCTATCCACCGATCTATTCCTGAGGAGGAAGTCCTGAGATTAGCAATCTATACATCAAAGGATGGTTCAGGGCAGTAAAGAAGTAAACAATAAACAGATGCCCTGACCTATCGAATCGAATCAAATTTATTATATGGTAAAAGACCAGCATAGAGGGAATACTACAAAATTATGAAGTTAAAATTATTAGTAAAAATAGCACAAAATTAAAATAGTTAATTAAAACAATAAAATAGAAGGTTGGTATTTACGTAAACCTTGATAATGAAAGCATCTGATGGATTTCATAGGCTGTTGCACAAAATTTTGTGACTGAGGCTGTAGTTGTCGGATTTCCATCTTCTAGAAGCAGCCAAACGTATTCCAAGCTCGTCCTTCCAGGTATTCTGTTGATCAAAGGGAGTGATGAGCTTGATGCGAGCATCTTGATAGAAGGGACAACGTAGAAGGACGTGAGTGACCTACAGTCCCAATTTCTCCTTCATTGCAGGGGCAAAGCCTTTTCTCAGAGGGAATTCTCTTAACCCCCCCCCCATCTAAAACAGCAGAGGGGAGTGCAGCACCTCTTGCAAGTGTAATGGCACACCTGAGCTTCCACTCTGACAGGGCCGGTCTCCAGACGCATTTGGTAGGCAATTGGGGACTTGCAAAGCCACTCTTAGGAACTTTGATTGGACACGGTCAAAGGGGACAAAAGAAGATGATTTTGCCCCTATCATGATTCCATGTAGGAGTGGGGCCAAAGTTTTGGCTTTAACAGCAGGGACGTAATGTCCACCCTTTGTTCAAAGAAGTCTTAGTGTATTGTGAGCTGACTTATGCCCAATATCTGCTGCATAGACAATATGCACTTATTTTGAACCAGAGCCATGAAATACTGCACCAAGATATCTGAAGGTCTGTACTTTTTCAATCAAGTGGCCATTGATGGTCCAGGTTCCAGACTTCTGATTCTTACCAAAGGCCATTATTTTTGTTTTTTGATATTTTTTGGTAAGAGAGCCTTCCTTGCAGTGCTGCACTAGAGCCTTTAGGGCTCTTCTGAGCCCAACCGGGGTCCTTGACAAGAGGGCTGCATCATCTGCATATAATAAAATAGAGATCTGACCGTTGCTGTAACTTCGGAGGATGAAAGGCCTGGTTGCTTAGGGATTTGACCTAGTCATTTATATAGAATGAAGAGAGCCGGTGCTAAAATGCAGGCCTGTTTCACACCTCTCAAAGTGGGAACAGCATTTGAAAGACGCCCGAGCTTACTGCACTTAGACTTTTAGAGAGGTATTTTCATGTAGTTTCCAGAGATGATGTTGTAGAGATTGAACTAGAGGTGATTTTCCAGAACAGAGATGAATTTTCATCTCTGGACACCTAAATAAGTCGTGCCCATGGATTCATAGAATCTTCTTTCTTCTTACAGGCAAGCAATTGCTTATACTGTTTCCTTTGATTTTGGAAGAGTATTAAAGCTCCATGTCTAGCTGTTCCTTCTGTCTGCCTAAAAAGGCAGACTGTAGAAATAAGCACCTGTTTTGTTTTACGGCAATCCTTACTGAAGCATAATTTGGACAGTCTCCCAGCACCCTTTCGAATTGGCTGGACCTCTCCTGTTAACAGTGGTTGGAGGCTCTGTATTATCTTATCATAAGCTGCAAGTGGGTCATCTTCTGTATTGGATGAAGTCAGAACTGTATAATGTTTCTGGAAGTATTTTTCTCTCAGAGCCTCCTTGATTCGATCATCAAGTTGAGACGACCATTTCACTTGGCAGCCCAGCTGAGATCTCTTGGTAATGCAAAATCTAGAACACAAATTTCAAGACTGTGAGGAAATATGAACCAGAAGAGGGAAATGATCTCCATCTATGTAGGGCAACACTTGGAAACTTTTCACCAGAGATGATAATGGCCCATTCACAAGCATGTAGTCAATCATGCTTGATCTTGTGCCAGATAAGAATGTAAATCCGTCTGGATGATCGCCAGAGGTGGAGGCATTTAATCTCTGCAGAGTTAATCTGTTTGCTAGTTTTATTAATTGTACTCTAGCACAATTAGAACTTATATCCTTAGAAGAACAGTGTAAATGGGGAGGGTTAGTTAACAACTGAGCCCCCTCTGAGGCTTCCTCTGGCATAGCATGCTCCATAAAGAGAGACTGACCATTTGGTCCCAACCTAGCACTGAAACCACCTCCTAATAGCACCAAGGCACTTGGGTACTCCAGTAGTTGCTCAGCAAGATAGCATTCCAGTGCTGACCAAATGTCATGTATTTGATTTTTCCTGTGTAAAAGAGGGATATAGATATATAGATATTTATGAGTAGAACATTCTAAGGACCAAAATCCAGCAAAACAGCCATGGCCAAATTATCCAGTGGAGGTAGAGTCAAAATCATCACCTTAAGAGATGTAGAAATAAAAATGCCCAGGCCTCCTTTCTTTCTTCCTGGACCAAGTCCGGCAGTGTCCTCTAATTTAAATGAGTGGCCAACAATTACTAGGTCTTCAGTAGTCCAAGTTTCTTGAAGAAGGGAGTTATCAATGGCTTGGCGGAATAAATAATTATATGGGCTCCTGAAGAGGTAACTGAACCAGCCCGCAATATTCCAGGAGGCAATTTTATGTGTGGTTGTTGTGGGTTTTCCGGGCTGTATTGCCGTGGTCTTGGCAATGTAGTTCCTGACGTTTCGCCAGCAGCTGTGGCTGGCATCTTCAGAGGTGTAGCACCAAAAGACAGCACCAAACAGGGCACAGTATCTTATTCCAGGACACCAAAATACTGGACAAAACTTCCAACTACTTTGTCAGACTGCACAGGGAAGCCATTGAAATTCACAAGCATAAGCAAAACTTCAACAGGAAAGAAGAAACCTTAAGAATGAACAGAGCATGGTTTCCAGTTCTGAAAAACACCAGGCTAACAAAACTCTCCACACCCAACAATAGCCCTGCAGAGAAGATTAGCACATCAAGCACCAATCCATATGCAAAAGAACCTCCTCAGGATACAGTGAAGCCTCCCGCCATTAGCATTCCACACCCTGGGAAACTCTTACAGGATGACTCAGCTCAACCCCACCCCTCCTGAGTAGATACAAATGACTTGCCAACATCTTTTCCACACTGTGACACTGAGAGATCTCTGTCTTTTGGTGCTACACCTCTGAAGATGCCAGCCACAGCTGCTGGCAAAACGTCAGGAACTACAATGCCAAGACCACGGCAATACAGCCCGGAAAACCCACAACAACCATCGTTCTCCGGCCGTGAAAGCCTTCGACAATACATCAATTTTATGTGTCTTGGATATCTCGAGTTGGGGGTGGTCTTCATGCTGCATTGGAATTGTCACGGAGCTGAGACTGAGAGGTGTTTCCTAAACCCCTTGTCAGGGGTACATTGTCAGTAACTGAACCAGGATTGGGATCTTGGAGCCCTGACCTATCTTTCTAACTCTCTGGTTTCTCTCCCTCTGAAACCTGAGGAAAGGGACAGCATTAGAAGTGGAGTCTTGTTGTTGTTGTTGTTGTTGTTGTTGTTGTTGTTGTTGTTGTTGTTGTTATGTGGCATCGTCACCTCCTACCTATAGCGACCCTATGAAGGAAAGACCTCCAAAACATCCTATCATTAACAGACTAGCTCAGATCCTGCAAACTAGAGGATGTGGCTTCTTTTATTGAGTAATGCTATCCTGTTTTAGGTCTCCTTTTCTTACTGCCTTCCACTTTTCCTAGCATTACTGACTTTTCCAGAGTCATGATTGACTCTTAGTAATCACAGCCATCCTTTCTAATTGCTCAAGGACTGACTGTTTGATGATTGGTTCTAAGGTTTTTCGAGGTAAGAGTAAACATATAAGAGGAAAGAGTAAACATGTAATATCATAAACAATATCAATTGTTTTTTTATATCCAGCACATATCAATCCTTGAATGTTTCTAGTGTCTGTCATAAAAGAAAGTATAGTTCAGTATTCAGTTGTTTGATCCTCCAACCATCTTTCAATTGTAACATTTCCATATAATTAAAAACACTTTTTGGGGAAGTTTGCCTTCTTTGGTTTCTTTCACCTATCTTTTTTTAGATCCATTACCCCATTCACGTCTGTGAAGATCATTATCTTCTTAAAAATTGAAAATGGATTGGAAAACATTTTCATAAAAATTTTCTCTTGCATTGTTTGGTGCATATATTGTTGCTAGTGTGTAAATCTTGCCTTCCAGGAATCTGATTTTCAAAATCATGTATCTTCCGCCAGAGTTTCATAATTCTTCTGTGACATTTATTTGTAAATTGTTTATATAAATGGCAATACTTTTTAAAATTATAAATTCTTAATAAACACACTAATACATAAGCGAAAAACAGGAGCAAAGCCCCAAAGAATCATGGGAATTGTAATATGATACAACAGGAGGGGTGGACAGTCCTGTGCTTCATCGGCCATTGTAATGGAGTCCCTCATGGGAGTTTGTCACTGGTTGCCCCCCTGGCCAAATCTAGGGTGGCTTGAGCCCCTCAACTCCCCCATAGTTTACACCTACGGGAACAGGGGGCATCCCAGGGCATGCGCCTGGTGTGGCACAATGACATCACCCGCAGGAGCGACAACATCACACAGGCCCCCCGGAGTGCTCCCAGGCTGTTGGTCAACAGGTTTAGCTCATTTGGGGGCCCAAGTCAGCTCCATTTTTCTGGTGAATATCGTTCTTTAATTAAGATTTCTGTATTCTGGAGGTATTAGTAATGAGCAGTGTTAAGTCACTGAAGTTGCCCAATGAAGTGACCTTTAAATAAGTAGCAGTGAAAACTAATAGTAACTCTGGGTGCATTTTGCTTAGCAGTGCGTGTTTTCAACACAGGCAAGTCTTTGCTTTCTCCTTATATCTGATCAGTCACTATTTCATGATCAAAAAGTCTTTCAAAACAAAATGCTATTCACTCTGTTGCTGGACTGTGGCCTTCAGGTCTACACACACACACACACACACACACACAAATATATATATACAAACATTTTCTCAATACTCTGCCTTTCTCCCCAATGGGGACACAAAGCAGCCTACATTGTTCTCTTTCCCTCCAGTTTATCCTCACAGCATGCCTGTGAAAGACATTCAGCTGCATGTATCTGACCGGCCCAAAACACCCAGCAAACTTCCACTGCAGAGTGGGGATTTGAACTCGAGTTACCCAGATCGATGTAGAAAATGGTATCACGTAAGTAGAAAACAATGCAGTGAGAGCATGTCGATACACACCACAAACAGATACACAATGGTATAGTCCACACACTGTCCCATTCCATTTATAAAAGAGCCTTCCTGAACCATCCCATTATAACATAGCTCTGTTAGCTTCATAGAAATAATCTCGTCTGCAGAAGGACAGTAGTGTGGGAGCCCCCCTGGACTCCTCAGGCAGGCCATTCCACAGGGCGGGAGCCACAACAAATTATGCACCTCTATGGGTGTTACTCCTTTGCAGTGAGGTGACCCCACACACATGAGGGACGAAGGCCATAAAGGGCTTAGTATGTGATAGCCAATCCCCTGAATTGAACCTGGTAACTGATGGAAAGCCAGTGGAGTGACTGCAGAATGGGACTAATATGTATGCTCAGCCCAGCTCCTGATGAAAACCAAGCGGCTAAGCTGTCTGTGTGGAGAGCATCGCAGTAGTCTCGTCTCACTGCAACTGAGCCAGCAACAGTCAGCTGAACACCATCAGAAGGGGGAAAGCACAACGCCCTTCAGGAGGTCAGGCTCCCCCCCAGCATGACCTCCATCTTGGCAGGAGTAAAGTTTAAATGTGTTCATTCTCAGCCTCTTAACCACACCATTCAGGCAGCGGCAGAGGACGCCTGTTGCCTCACCAGCAGAGTTGCAGAGAGAGATACAGGGCAGGGTGTCATCATCAGCATATTAACATAAATGAAATAAGTAAACCGAGCAATAAATGAATAAGCACCTCCAACACGTTCTGTCATGCTGACCATCCCACATTCTGTCATGCGGAGTCCATCCCATCATCTTCAACCTATTAGCAGGTTGGGTACAAGCTGCTCACAAAATGAAACAATCCGCCCCCCCCCAAGTTCTTTCAGAATATTGTTTTTTGTTTTTTGTTTTTAAAAAACCCCTCTCTTGGTAAAGTCCATTTATCACTTATGCTTAGGACAATTTTTTCTCTTCTCTCACCAAATCCTTAAATGCTGGCTAAAACACTGCGAGGTGGTGCTTGGGGATCAAAGAAATTCTCTCCTCAGCATGGAGCCTCTTAAGCTGTGAAATTTTTCTTTTGCCAACAAAAGCTCCCGCTTTGAGGTGATGAATGGAACCTCAGAGACTAAAGGACGAGCCGAAGGAAACTAAAGCAAACATAACACAGATTTCAGCCGTTCAATGTGACTTGCTGTTACATAATGGTAATAAGGAGCAGTTTTACGTTGACTCAGACCAGTTGGGTCCAGTAGTATTAACCTGAGAGCCAGTAGCTCTCCAGGGCCTGAGAGCTGAATAAGACAATCACCCAGACTGCATGCCCTAGCCCTTGAAGGCTTTTGCCAACAAAGAAATGAAGAGAAGTAAAATAAAATAATCAACAACCTTACCATTAGCTTTGAATTTTGCTTTGTGAAAACTAACAGGAACCCAGCGCTGCGCATCACTTTCCAGAGATGTTTCACTACCTCTGTATTGCTTCAGAAAAGGAGAGAATTCCCAGATTTGCTCATTTTGCTTTAGGCAGAGTTTCAGGGGCATCTTTAATTCAGACCAATGCGGCGAGGGCTGGTAGCATTACGCCCAAATATGCCCCAGGTATCTTACAGCAGTGGCTCCGAATGGCCTTTGAATGTGTGTTTAATTAGCAACTGGGAGCCGCTGGGGGGGGGGAGGGGATATTTTGCTAGGAAATTTACAGAAGGAAAATGGGCGTAGCGTTCTCCACCGTCATCCCCAATGGGAACCCAAAGAGACTCCCATCCATCTCCTCTCCTCCATTTTACCCTCACAGCAAACTTGTGAGGTAGCTTAGGCTGAGAGTGTGTGACTGAAACAAGGGCACCCAGCAAGCTTCCATGACAGAGCAGGGATTCGAACTTGGGTGTCCCAAACCTGTGTCCATCACTCCAACTACTACAGTTTTTGAAGAAATATAAATCCCAAACACAGATGGCTTAGAGAGTGACACGAGGCATGGTTATTTGCTAACTACACCATTCTGAGTGGTTCCACACGATGACCTTTTTGTATTGCTCATGCAGCCATTGCTTTTCGGCCCTCAGATGCAAGCGGGATCCACTCCATGCTCAATAAAGTGGCGCATTTGCTGTAAATATCCGTCCTCCGTGGGCAAGATCCTACATATCTACAAGGATGTGAATCTCCTTCAATGAAGATCCTGCTTCTCCTTGCAATTTTCCTTCTGTTCTTTTATTTGGGGGTGGGGGGGTTGACTTAATTAATTAATTCTGTTCTGTAGGTTCTCTCCTAGCAGTCTTCAACTGCAGATTTATTGTCATTTTTTGTTCTTTAGGTGGGAACTTAAGTATAACTTTTTGCTATAGAGCCAGCCAAAGTCACTGCTCATTTTTTAAAATTTTGTTTATGATTATAGTAACAGAACTTTGAAATAGCAATAATAAAAAAAGAAAAACAACAGTGGCTTAGGAGAAGTGCAAAATATAAAACAGATACTTCACACCACACCACCTCAGGGACAAGGGGTGATAATTTACAATTGATTAATCATACTCAAGAAAAAAGGAAGACTAAAAATTTAATGGGACAATAGGCCAGGGAAGACTGAATTGTGCATACAGGGCAGCCTGCCAGTGGAGGTGCACTGTAACTGGGAGCGGGGGGATTGCCACAGCTCAAGTCTGAAAAGAGACAGAAAGTACTGTGGAGAATACTGGAATGTTTCGGGGTGACGACCGTTTTGTCTAGACTAGGGCTTTTTTTCTGGGGAAAGAGGTGGTGGAACTCAGTGGGTTGCCCTCGGAGAAAACGGTCACATAGCTGGTGGCCCCGCCCCCTGATCTCCAGACAGAGGGGAGTTGAGATTGCCCTCCACGCCTCAATCTAAACTCCCCTCTGTCTGGAGATCAGGGGGTGGGGCCACCAGCCATGTGATCATTTTCAAGAGGTTCTGGAACTCCGTTCCACCACGTTCCTGCTGAAAAAAAGCCCTGGTGTAGACAGTTCATAAGATATAAAGAAAAAATCATGACAACTGCAGACAAAACGGCTAGCATGGAACCAGCCACTGAATGCAGGCAGGATGCCAGCAAGTATAGATAGACAAAAGACAATGGCGGAATGGTACGCCAGGACCACAACACAGGAAAAAACCCCTGAGCCTCCAAGACAATGAAGCCACTTGCCATAAATACCTGTCTTTGACTAGAATAACAACAGCTTCACTGTTACTCCACTCACCCAAAACAATACAACTTGCAATTGCCTGTGAGATAAAGAGACTACTATTCAAAAGAGTATACATTAGTAATGTAGATTTATCTGTACAATTTTAGCTCTTCTATTCCCCCCACCCCCGTGGAAGAGACACCCAAGACAGCATGAGGCCTTAGCCCCTTGAACCTTTAAAATCTGGGTTGGGGGTGAGATGAACAGTAGCCTATAATCAAAAACCAAATGCTGTCTTCCCAACGTGTTCTGCCTTCCAATAACCAAAAAAGGGAAAACGAAAGGAACAATCTCAGGTAAGATTCCCCATCCAGAGTTTCCGCAGCAGTCACCCTGCAGCACCTGAATCACCACCAGCCCTTTCTCAGGGATGGGTTGGAAAGCTAAAGCCGCCTTGGAACAAGCTCAGCTAAGTGGTCCCTGTTGCTAAGACTCAGGTCAGCTCACTTCTTGCTATCATAGCCTTCCACGGCCACGGCAATAGCCTTGCAATACGCATTTCACAGTGTGCACCACCAATCACAGCCAGCCCTTCCTCCATATTGTGCAGCTTCCCACCCCCACCCCACCCACACTGGTAGGAGCAAAGATGGCCACACGCAAGCAGGTAGGTCACCTTGGCCTCTTTCCCACTGGGTCTCTGGAACGTTTTCAGTACCTGTTTCTCCTCCCCTGTTTGCAGAGGTTTCACACTTGCAAGGGAGTCATGTGACACAGCACCAGACTTTGTCTGCAGCATCTCCCTGCGGACATACCGTAACTTTAATTTGGAATCAGCTGCCAAGTTGCGGCTGCCCTGATTAATGTCAGTGTGAACACTTTTGTGTCTTTTCTCCCCCCTCTCCTTAGTTGATTGGTCAGTGAGGGTCTAACCACACCCACCCTCCTCTGCATCCTGACCACATTTTCAGCAATTTTTTTTTGTATTCCCAAAGGACAGTAACGTTCCAGCGTTGTGTCGCAGTGATTAATTTCATAAAAATTTGTTAAAGGTAAGCATTTTGCTTATATTACCCCCCCCTTTTCTACTTGAGCTGATTTGTCTGTGTGTGTCTAACAACACCCTTTTTGCAGAGGAAGGCGTGGGTTTTCTTGGCCAGAAAAATTGGTAACGTCACAATGTTATAACGCATGTGAAAACTTTTTTTAAAAGGTGATGTAAATTCTGAAGCCCATAAAGCCCACAACTGAACCTGGGCTTTGAATTGGGTGTGAAATGAAAGACAGGACACCAAATTGAAACTGCTGTGGACAGTGTAAAACGTGTGGGTGCAAATCCGAAGCCATTGCGATCGCAGTGACTGCTCAGAAATGGCGCTTTAACCCGTAAGTGTGAAAGGGGCCATGGAAACTGATAGATTTTCAAACATACTGGAAAGAAAAAGTGTTTGTTTGTTTGTTTGTTTCTGTCATTTATATTCTGCCTTTCTCACTGAGACTCAAGGTGGATTACATAGTGTGAGATTAGTACAATCAGTAGCAAGGACAAGGGCAGGCATTTCCATACAGTGTCAAGAACATTTCCATAAACCATGTCATAGGGTAAATGAATAAGTTTCAAGAACATTTCCATAAACAATGTCATGGGGTAAAAGAATATAAGTTTACAAAGATATAGTATTAGCAAGGATTCAATATGGTGTTGAAGAATTGCTGAAACAGAACATAATCAGTTCTATGACTTACATTAAACAACATGAAGCACAAGTAGTATGTTAAAGCAACAGATAATATGTAAGGCAACGTAATGATGAAGACTATGGTTCCCTAACTCATTAGTGAAACATCTGGGACCCCTTTCCTACAATACCGCCTTCCTAGCTGAGAAGAAAGCCTTTTTGAATCATTTGGTTTTGCATCGTTTGCGGAAAGCCAGGAGCGTGGGGGTTCTCCTGACCTCCTCCTGACCTGTGGTAGGGGCCACCACAGAGAAAGCCCGTGTACGGGCTGCTGTTGATTTTGCCCATGTACAAGCTGGCACCTGCAAGAGACCCTGTTCAGATGAGTGAAACTGCCGTGGAGGGACATAAGAGGGAGGCGGTCCCATAGATATGCTGGACCAGCCGTGAAGAGCTTTGTATGTAATAACCAATAAGTCTGCATTTTCGTTAACCTCAAAGTTTTCTCTCATTGGTCAGCAGTAACATGTTGTTCTAGTTACGCAGGGATTCTGGTATCCATATATTATCTAGAAGGCAAACTGTACTTCCTGGGAAGGAAGGAATCAAAGGTGGGAGACTGGTTCTCTCTGTTCGGGTCTTTTGAAATAAGCAGTTTAGTGTCAGGAAGTGGCTGCAAACTAGGAAAGTTGTGGTTTCTTAGGACTAGAGATGGGCACGATCCGCATTACAATAAAAAAACCCACGATAATGGTGATTGCGCGATTGTGACCCGGTGGATCGTTATCGTCCACGGCCAACGATCCAGCGATTGGGAGGGGCCTGGATCGGGGCAATCGGGCTCAGATCGGGGATCCAGACACTCAGGCGCCAGCAATCTATTCCCCTGGCAACGGAGCCAGGGGAATGCCTGAGCTGTGTTTGCCCTCCTTCTGTCGCCCTGGAAACCCGAATGGAAGCCCAGCTTTCCTTGATCAGCAGGGCTTCCTTCCAACCATGGAGCAGCAAAGCAGTCACCAGTTGGGAGAAGACACCCAGGGGAGGGAGGGGGTGTTCTGTAGCCATGGGCACTCCAATCTCATCCCTGCAAACCCTGACAGGCAGCTCTGATGGCCAAACACAGACGGCCAAACACAAACACAGATTCCGCCGGCATCACCCACCGTTCCTGTATCGCTGGGAACAGCGGGGCGCCCCTCCGCTTTTGCCTCCACGATCCACGATCCATGGATCGGGAACGGGAGATGCTCGGTGCGGGTCGTTAAATCGGGATCGTCGCCAGCGCCGATCCACGATCAGCTTGATCGTTATTTTTTTTTGGATCGTGCCCATCTCTACTTAGGACTGTCTTGAGCATCAGAATCTAAGAATGACTGTGGGAGAAATGGTCTGTCAGAACAAAACATTCAACGGTACCTTCCCTTGAACCCAGTTGGATGGAAAATGGTCTCTAGATGTCTATCTCTATAACTATCTAGGTTATCATAGAATCATAGGGCTGGGAGGGACCTCTAGGGTCAGCTACTCCAACCGCCTGCACAATGCAGGAACTTCATAGCTACCCTCCACAACTGCCCCAGTGACCTCTGCTTCATGCCCAGAAGATGGCGAAACACCTCCAGGATCCCTGGCCAAGCCGGCCTCTGGGGAATTGCTACCCAACTCCAAGGTGGCAATCGTCATTACCCTGGGCATGTAAGAAGGGCCACAAAAACCAAGCATTGATGCAACCCCTTCTGCCCTTCCCCTCACGATCTGCCCAGGTTCACAGAATCAGCATTGCTGATGTAGGCTTTTGCTTGCTTACTGCTCATCACTGGGCCCATGTCTCAGCTTGACACATTTGTAGGGTTTTGTTTGTTTGTTTTTAAAGAATATTTTCCACTCTCTCCATAATGCAAGATTGGTGGTTCATCTAGGGCCTTTTTAAATTCTGCAGCGTCACAAACAATACCAAGTTAAAATGATCTGATGCAAGGCCAGTTAATATTATCACATTCTTTTCAGATTTGAACTCCACATTCCCTTGAGACTGGTCTGGATTGCCAAGGCCATGTTTAAATGAAAGTCTTTCTATGTGAAAATAGGATGCAGTAATTGTGCATAAATAAGACACAATGGGAGTCAAAGATTAAACCTTGAAAATGAAGAGTAAGCTGTAGAGCCACGTGACTTGAGGATGGAGTCATGAGTGTCAAAGGGGCACCTCCTTTCCGAGGGAAAATAACTGAGGAGAACTCTCATTTTTGTCTCTAACGCAAACCACTCCTTCCATCTCTCCATCCAACACTTTGTTACATATATCTTCTGTGTAGCATGCACTTTGTTCCTGTTCTTTAAATGCATACACAACAGTAAAGCTCATTAATGAACTGAGACTAACTGCAAACTGCATGGAAACTGCATGGAGATGTGTGTGTGTGTGTGTGTGTGTGCACGCATGCGCGTGCACGCATATTGTTAGTGTTATGCTGTGGCAACATCAAGGCTTGACTATTGTAATGCACTATACGTTGGTCTCCCATCTAAGTTAACTAGGAGGCTGTAATTAGTGCAAAATGGTGCAGTTCGACTGTTATCAGGAGCGAGCAAGAGCATTACTCCCAATCTACAGTCGTTCCATTGGCTACCCATCAGTTACCAGTGCTCAGTTCAAGGTATTGGTTATTACATACAAAGCTCTTCATGGCTTTGGTCTGGCATACCTACGGGGCCTCCTCCCCCCCTATGTTCCTCCATGGCAGCTTTGCTCATCTGAACAGGGTCTCCTGCAGGTGCCAGGCTGCACATGGGTGAAATCAACAGCAGCCTGTACATTGGCTTTCTCTGTGGTGGCCCCTATCCTGTGGAATGGCCTGCCTGAGGGGGTCAGGAGAGCGTCCAGTCTCCTGGCGTTCCACAAACAATGCAAAACCAAACTGTTCAAAAAGTCTTTTTACTCAAATGGGAGGGCTGCATTGTAGGGATGGGGTCTCCGATGCTTTGCTAATGAGTTAGGGACCGTAGACTTCATCACTATATTGCCTTTCATATTATCTGTTGCTTTAAATATGTATTCCTGTGTACCACCACTGCTCCATGTTGTCTAATGTCAGTCCTAGAATTGATTATGTCCTGTTTCAGTATTTTTTCTATTGGATTCTTGCTAATGCTATGTCTTTTAAAGTTGTATCTATTTACCCTATGGCATTGTTATGGAAATGTCCTTGACACTGTATGGAAATGTCCTTGGTACTGAATGTATTAATCTCATACTATGTAATCTGCCTTGAGTCTCAGTGAGAAAGGCGGACTATAAATGACATAAACAAACAAACATTATTATTCTTAGGGGAATTTCCAGAATCATCCTTGTTTGAATTTCTCCTCAGATTAGTACAGCAAGATGGTGTCAAACAGAGCAGCGTAAGGCTAGGGGAGACTCGGCCAACAGCATCCGTTCATCCGTGCAGCTCACTGGGTCAGCTCCAGTCACTTCCTCTCACTCTAACCAACCTCACAGAGTTGTTGTGAGGATAAAACGAGGGTACGAACCATAAATGCTGCCCGGAGCTCTTTGGGGAGGAGAGAAGAATAAACACAAGACAGTGAAACAGAGCACCAATTTTTTTTGTAGTGTTATATTCCTGAAAAATAAAGGAATGGAAGTAAGGGAAACTACTAAAAATGTAACTATAATGTAGTCTTCTGTACTTTGCATTCCCCCAGACAGCAATGCTAAGCATACTTATTTGGAAACAAAGCCCACTGCCGTCAGTGAAACTTCCTTCTGCGTAAATGTGATTAAGGTCACTTCCCTCCCCCCATCTCCTTCCACTCTCCATCCTTCCCTAGCAGTAATGAAACAGATGTTTATAAATACAAAAGGCTGATACAGAATTGCATCAGCTGTCCAGCTACCCAATACCGCCTAGCTCACTCTTTAAGATTCTCCCCGTAAGCCCTGCTCTCTGTGGCTCTCCCTGCAGAGGGAAGGTTGTCAACTCCATCTTGGGCAATCCCAGAAGAGTTGGGGCTGGTGAGTGGGAAGAGAGGAAGCTGTGGAGTGGAGGAGCTCAAGCAGGGATGTGATGTCACTCTGGAACTTCCCATTCTCCTAGACTCTTATGTCATAACACAGGTCCTGTCTTCCAAAGATGCCGTTTCTTCCACTGGATTTAATCTCTCTGGACTGGAAATCAATTGTAATTCTTGCAGAACTTCAGGGTTCCCCTGAGACTGGTAACCCTACGCAGAGGTGAGCTGGGGAGAAAAGGACGGACTGGGCTTTTTCAGTGGCAGCTTTGGAGGGCAGATATTGCATCACATCACTGCCGAGCTCCTTCCCTTGCCCAAACACTCTCCTGCCCAGGCACTGCCCTCAGGTCTCCAACCATAACCAAGTGAGTTTAAAATCTGAAGGATACCATACCTTTATAGGAGAATTTACAGGCACTGACTTTTAAAAGTCTTTGTAGCATAAAGGGAATTGCAGTGAGAGAGAAATGAAGTCAGATTTTGAAAAGACTGTTCTAGCTTGGCATAAACAACAAATCCAAGAGGGAAACAAGGAACGAGAGAGCGGTGTGTGCTTAGAAGAGGACACAGAGTACTGGAACAGAAAGGCCAGGGAGCTGAAGCAGTGCTGTGCTAGACAGGAAAAGAAAGAGCATCCTTCTTCCCAAAGTGGTGGAGGAAGAAGCCAAAACAGACATGAGCAAGAGATGAGGCAGATAACACAGTAGTGGCAAGAAAGAAACCATGCACTGTCCAGAGCCACGATAAGAAAAACCAGTCCAGGAACTGTCCACTTGTATTTCCACCACCCATTTTTGTGTGTTTTCCAGACACAGGCATTTTTTTAGCTCAGCTGTGTAGATATGGGCAGATGTGTCCCTGGAGCTGGTGAAGGGACCAGACAGAAGCTCATAAGCCAAAACACAGGCCAGATAAGACAGGACTGTTGTTGGTTGCTAACCAGGCCAACTCAGGGGCTGCTTGTACTGAAGAGCACTTCGCTCTCCCTTAAAGCAATGGTGCTCGGTCGGGAGTTGCTTTTCAGTCCAAGGCTACAGATGTAGGTACAGATCTCCACAGTAGTGCTTAGCTACTCTTAAATCAGCATTGGCTGATCCACCAGTTGCAGTCTTACTTGATGAGGCATTCTTTGGCCACAGCTATACATGTTCTCATCATATCCCAGATGGATTATTACAATGTGTTCTACATGGGGGTGTCTTGACTGTCTCATAGCTTCAATTTTCTCAAAATGTGGTAGCTACAGAGACCATATTTTGTCAGTTTTATAAGCTCCATACTGGCTGCCAGTTTGCTTTTAGGCACAATTAAAAGTTCAGGTTGGACCTATAAAACTCTACGTAGCCTGAGACCAGGGTACCTGAAAGACTCCTCTGTCCTTATGTCTCTGCCCACTTGGTGAGGAACCACTCAGAGGCACCACTCCTTTGTTTCCACATTTGAAAGTGGGGTGGGTGAGTACCAGAGACAGGGCCTTTTCAGTACTGGCTCCTATGCATTGGAATTCTCTCCTCACAGAGGTTCACCAGATACCAAAGCGGTATTCTTTTAGGTGTTCCTTTTAGGTGTATTCTTTTAGGCAATTTATTCCCTTAAGTCATTTAGACATCCTGCTGTTGGTTTTAGGCTGTGTTTTTTTTAAACACTATTTGTAGAATATTTAACATCTTACTCTGTTTAAATTGTTTTACGTTTTACTGTTGCTGTTTTATCTGTGATGTTTTATTAAGTTATTGTTTTACTGTTTTATATTGTAAGCTATTTGGAATAATTAACAAGAGGACTGAGAGGCAGAATAGAAATATTCTAAAGGGATAAAAATTCATATGTAGATTCACTTGTAAAAAAATCAGGGAGCCAGAGCCAGTGCAGTAGAGTGGTTAGAGTGTCGGACTAGGATCTGGGATAGACATGGGCACGAACCAAAAAAAAATTAATGAGCCTGCAGTTCATGGTTCGATGCTGCCAACGAACCTGAACAAATGAATTGTAATGAACATTTTTCGTTACCAAACTGGTTTGTGGTTCGTGGGCATCGGAATGGCCCCCGTTGCACTTAGAGAGCCCATATTTACCGGGAGTGTTTTGCAGGCTCTCCTCCAGCCAGCAACCAAGTTTGGTCAAGATTGCAATAGGGATCTTGGAGTTATACCCTTTCCAATCCGAGGCCCACAGGAAACTCCCACTTGATACAATTAGAGCCACCAGTTGACGCTGGCCCAGTGTACAAGGGGTTGGCCATCAGAACTGCCTATCAGGGTTTGCAGGGATGCGATTGGAGTGCCCATGGCTACAGAACACCCCCCCCTTCCCCCTCCGTCCCCCCGGGTGTCTTCTCCCATGTAACCAATTGTAACCAATTTGCAGCTCCATGGTTGGAAGGAAGACCTGCCAATCAAGATAAGGTGGGCTTCGATTCAGGTTTCCAGGGCAACAGAAGGAGTGTAGACAGAGTTCTGACATTCCCCTAGCTCCATTTCCATGGGAACTGATTGATGGTGCCTGACTGTCTGGCTTCACGAACCGCGGGTGAATGCAACGAAACAGGCTTCCAACAAACTCTGGTTCATTGGCCATGGACCCTCACGAACCGCCGAATCATGAACAGACGATCAGATGGTTCGTGGGTTTTTTTGGTTCATAATGTGGTTCGTGCCCATGTCTAATCTGGGAGGCCCAGGTTCACATCTCTGCCCTACCATGGAAGCTTGTTGGGTGACCTTGGACCAGTTACACAGTCTCAGCCTAACCTACCTCTCAGGGTTATTGTAAGGATAAAATAGAAGTGAGGGAAATGATGTAAGCTGCTTTGGGTCTCCACTGGGGAGAAAGGCAGGGTATAAATGAAGTAAATACATTATGTGAAGAAATGTTCAGACTTCACAGCATACAGTAGCATATGAAGAAATAACAACATATAACTGGGACAAAAGTTCTGCAGGGCTGACAACTAAGTACTTTTTAGGAGAAAATCATGCTAAAAGTACTTCAGATAAATAAGTGATAAAATAATTAGATGCTTCCAAAATAAATACTATTGATATATAAACATATTTCATTAGAAGTATCCAAATCCCAACAATGCTTGATAGGAAAAGACTTCCAGCTGCAGAAAAAGAAGAAAAACCCCACAAATTCTAAATTTAACCGGAGTATTACTAAAAGGTCATACAATTTATTCAAATTCTGTACCTTTGTATTTGGTCACCACCGCTGAGTTGATGCTATGAGGTTCTTGGAAGGTGACAGTGAGTGATGTACTGCTTGTTACCATGAGGCAGACGTTGGTTGGTGCCTCTGGGGCTCCTGGGAGCAAAGAGAAAACATCATGTCTCATGTGGAACAAATACCTTTCAAACAGTCCTCAGGATCTTCAAAGAAATAAGTCAGAACTGCAGTGAACTTTGTTCTGAAGATGTTTGTGTTGACCTTTTGAACACTAATGAACAGCCCATTCTAATGAGATCTGGACGGGCACCATTTGTTTCACTGGTGGCCTTCATCCCTTCTGGATACCCCCCACCCTACCCCAATCAAACGTTTCCTCAATATGAGTCAATATGTACACACTCTTAGAGGTCAAGAAGGGGACAGATAAGAGACGAAAGAGCTATTTTTTTTTACTTCCATATTTGATTCAAACTATCAATGTTACCAAAACATCAAACAAGCACATTTAAAAGACGGTACTAAAAACGTTTTATATTTTTTTCTGTTTAAAATTAATTCTTGTTTCAATGTATAGTTGGCAACACATTTCATTCAGAATGAAACATTTGCAAATTGGATTTCATTTTTTCATGAGAATGATAAATAATCACATTAACAATGCAGTCTTAAGCAGAGGTGCATCCTTCTAAGCCTCCAATGGACTTGGAAGACTGTAATTCTTCCTTTGAGTCTAGTATAAATCTGTTAGATGGCTCTGAGACACTAGATCCTGAGAGTTTTGACAATGAGTTAAAACGGAAGAGAGATCTTTAAGGAAATGTTTGACTTATGAAAGATAAAGGAATCCATTAAAGAACCGTAACTGATCAATCTATTACATTTAAATGCAATTGTGTACTACTAAAACATCACCACTGATGCTTTCTTGTTCCATTGAATGAACTTTACGATATTACAATTAAATAAGGAAAAGTTACTGTCAGGTCTTTTGGGGGCCAGTATATGCTGGTATGCAGTACTGGCATGTCCTTTCACTGTACCAGCATCTCTGTCTGCTGCCAAGCTTGAACTCCTGAGGTGGCAAACATCAAGGCTACCAGCAAATCTTTTTTTCCTTCTAAAGAAAAAAAGTACTGGATACTATTAATTCTAAGAAAGGACATGTAGAAAGGTAAAATGTGCCTTTATATACCAATTAAATTTGACCCTCATGAATTAATCAGCAAAAGATTTGATTAATTTATTAATCAAACCAACAGAATCTTTCTGCGCTAATAAAGAAATACACCATTTCTATTATAAAAGTCCATAGTTTCCAACAGACAGTAGCTTGTACGGATGGTCTGAAATGTCAAGAACTGTATTGAAAGAAAGGTAGGAGGAGAGGTTGGAGGAATTAAATGGGATAAAGAAGCCTACAAGGGTTATTATTAAAACTCATTGTTAGAGATGGGCATGAAACGGGGAAAAATAAAATGAGAGTTTTGTGTTTCATCATGAATCACAAAACATGAAGTTCCACGAAATTGTCCTGTTTCACGATATGATTTGTTCGTTTCGTGATTTGTCAGAATCTGGGGCCCTTCAACAGCCCCTTTCATACTCAGAGAGACCGGGCTTGAGAGGAGGGCTCCAAAACCACCACACAGACACCAACCCAGGCAGGAGAGGTGCACAAAATAAAACCAAAGGAAACAACAAGAATGTGAGCCCTCAAAAGAGCAGAGAAAGAATTAAGAAGAAACAAAGACAAGCAAAGAAAAAATAAGGGAAGCCTCAGTCAAGCTACGCCCCAGAGCCAGGCAAAGGCATGAGACTAGGGGGAGGTGAGGGGGAGGAAAAAAGGCACCTTTACTCAAAGACTTTCCCAGCAAGGCCAAGAGCTGAAAATAAGAAGCTTTTCAGTCTGTTTTAAAGCTGCAGCAGCCAAAAGTTCAATTCCACTCTCTCTCACACTTCAATCCCAGCAACAGGTCTTCCCTCTCCCTCCATCTACTAGGACTGAAAAGCATGAGGCAGAGAGCTCTGCCTTATATATCAAACGCTCACACAGAGCAGAGCATGAGGTCCATGGTTGGCAGACAGACCAGCCTAACAGGGTTTGGAAGGATGAGATTGGTGTCCCTATGGCTGCAAAAGGCCCATCTTAGTTCCCTGGGGGATTAGCCCCTCTGCTCCTCGCTTTATAGGGCAGAATGGAAGCTCTCCAGGTGGCAAGGAGAGTTGCCTATCAAGGTTATGTGGGCTAAGATTGGGGTTTCCAATGGCAAAAAAAGGTCTGCAGACATTCCAGGCCTATGTTGCCTAGGGAATCAATGGATCGGCGCCAGCCTGTCTGGCATCACAAATCATTCACGAATCAAACAAATTGGGACAAAAAGTCATGAATTTCATGAAAACCTCAGCCCTACAAAACGTGTTTTGCAAAACACAGATCAGCCAGATTTGTCATGAAACTTGATTCGTATTTTGATTCGTGCCCATGTCTACTTATTGTATGAGTTCACAAAATAGGCCCTGAAAATATGAAGACTATCTTGAAGTTTCTGTTGGTACAGAATGCTGCAGCCAGAATGCTGCCTTGAGTAGATAGTGGGAATCATGTTGCTCCAGTCTTGTGTAATCTGCACTGGCTCCCAATTTCCTTCTCGGCCCAATTCAAGGTGCTGGTAATGAACTTTAAAGCCCTATATGGCTTGGTACCAGCATACCTTAGGGATCACCTTCTCCAGTCGTCACCCCAGTCATCTTTGGAGGCCCTGCTTCAGGCATCCTGCTGTCTGAAGTTAGGTGGGTGGTAACCCAAGAAAGCGTCTTCTCTCTCATGGCACCAAAATTTTGGAATTCCCTTCCCAGGGTGATTGTTCTGTTCCCCCTCTATTGCTGTCTTCCACTGGTGGGTGAAGACTTTGTTTTGTTTTTATTGACATATTCAATAACTGTTATTATTCTTCCTTGTTCTTTGGGTTTTGTGTGTGTGTTTTTATTGAATTATTTTTATACTATTTCAAAAGTTGTTTTAAATTTAAATTGTTTAAAAATATTGTTTTAAATTTTTAGCATTTTAATGTTTGCGACCTTAGGGTATCTGTTTGGGTAGACTGGTGGCATACCAATGTTTTAAATGAAATAAATAAAAATAAATAAAAATCAAGGGATTTTGATTTATACTCACTGAAGACTAACCATGATATTTGCAAAAAAACATCTCTGCATGTGATGAAGGAGTCCACAGTAGATGCAGAGAAGCATATTGGCTGCATTCAGGTGTCATGACAAACCTGTGTGTGTCAGTGATGGGCATGAACCCAGCCCTCACATGATCCCTCCCACCTCCCTTCTCTTCTTGGTTTAGGAAGTCTTTGATCAACTTGCCCAGATTTCTGAGTGCTGCAGGTTGACCAGGTGTCTGAATCCAGATACTATGGCAAAGCTTCCCAAGACAAGATGTTTTTGACCAAGCTCTCTGTATGAAGGGAAGAGGCACCCGGCAAGGGTGCATAGCAAATCAGCCGTGTTTGTGCCCATCACAGAGGTTTGTCATGATATCTGAACACAGCCATCGATACGTTGTGTAGAAAAAGGATTCCTTTCTGCTGGCCTTAAGAATGCATCTACTAACTGCAAAGTTTTCTGAAGAACTGTAAAAGATGGGCTTGTGCCACATCTGAGTGGAGAGCAGGATAAGTCTCCTTGAATCTCATCACCCACTGAGTTTTAAACATGGGGCAGGATATGTATTCTCTCTGCACCAGTTTTTGCAGCAGTAAAATTGAGGTTAACTTCTCAACAGAAATACTAATGAAGAATAATTGGAGAATTGCCATAGTACAAATTGTCAGTGGATTCCTATATAGAGGCTATATTGTGTGTGCCTTGGTTGTTCTTACTGGAGTGTTCATAGCCTGCCTTCATGCGCTTGTAGAGCCGGTATCTCCACTCCCAGGCTTTCCGCTGTTTCTCTTTCTCTGCATTGTCTGTACCGAGCCCTTCACTCATCACTTGTGCAGACAAATCATTCACTCGTTGCTGGGCTTCTTGTACCAAGCTGCTCAGATGGATCAACCTGCTTTCCATATTGACAACTGCCAGGAAAAGAGAACAACATAAGTGCTAAGAATTTTCACAGCAAATAAATTCTGAATTCATTCAGCTTTGAAAAAAGAAATCATTATCTTGGCCAGATCTGGCTGGAAACTTTTTGGCAGAGCTAAGCTGATGTACCCCAGCATCTTTCATGACACTGCAAAGTATTCTGGGGCAGAGGGCATCTATAACAGGCATGTGGTGCACCAAAATATATGCAAAAAAAATCTGCTACATTTTCATCGTGCCCTTCCTCCATCCAAGCTGTTCAGGGCAGCACACAGGATTTTTCTGTCCTCCATTTTATAATCACAATCACGGTCTCAGAGAGAGGAAGAGCTGTGCCCCGAGTCACCCAGTGACACTTCAGTGCTGAGTGGGTAGTCAAGCTGGCTCTCTCTTGTCTAACGGTCGGATAACTGTAACACACTGGCTCGCCCCCGGCCCATTAGGCGCTCAGTACGTCTCCTTGTCTTGTTATCAACTTGGAAATGCAACACTATGGGATCGTGGGACCCATGGCAGGCCAGAATATGTGGCTGGGAGGTTGTTGGAAGGTTTTGTTTGTACTGGATGAGCAGGTCTTACCTGAGTTATGTAGGCTCTCATGCAGCAACTCTAAGAATATGACTATTCTGAACAAACGCTTGAGGTACTTCTGCAGTGGCGCCACTCGTAGCCTGGCACGTAGCGAGGCCAGGGCTGCCAGCCCCCATGTAGGACCTGCAAGATCTCCTGGGATTGGAACAGACCTGCAGGCCACAGGGGTCAGTTCCCCTGGAGAAAATGGCTACTTTGGGGGGTGGATTCTATAGCATTATACCCCCTGGGAGGTCCTTCTCCTCTCCAAGCCTGACCTTCTCCAGGCTTTAATAATATAATAATAATAATAACTTTTGATTTATATACCGCCCTTCAGGGCAACTTAACACCCATTCAGAGTGGTTTACAAAGTATGTTATTATTATCCCACAAAAAACACCCTGTGAGGTGGGTGGGGCTGAGAGAGCGCTGGAAGAGCTGTGACTGACCCGAGATCACCCAGCTGGCTTCAAGTGGAGGAGTGGGGAATCAAACCAGGTTCTCCAGATTAGAGTCCCTCACTCTTAACCACTACACCAAACTGGCTCTCCAAACCTTACCTCCAAATCTTACCTCTAAATCTCCAGATCTTCCCCATGTTAGAGTTGGCAACTCTAAATAAAGCAATCACGCCAACGGGCACCCAAATGCAACCTATATGGCCAGAAGCTCCTAGAGCAAGAGAGGGAAATTTTGGGAGGCTATCTTCCCAGCTGTCCAACATTTTTGGCTTTTTTCCACCTGCAGGGATGACTGTGATCAGGGGCACGAGCCCTTGGGGGTGAGCTAAAAGGCAAAAGAATAGGGCTGCAGCCTGGAGGATTACAGTAGGGAGCCTAATAGCAGGACCCATTCGGGATTTATTTGTTGAAATTATGCTGTTCATTTGGTCTGGAAATTTCAGGAATCCGTTTGGGATCCCTTGGGAGAAAAGTAGCATATAAATGCCTTAATAATCAAGTAAGTAAACTAGCAAGCATTCAGGATGTGTTCAGGGCTTTGAGAAAATTTCTTCAAAACTTCTTGATACATGGTTGATCACTGATCATTCTCTGTGGGTTGATGACCGTTAACAGATTCAGTATGGCTTATGGTGTCTGTCCACACTGTCAAGAAGTATGAACTGTATGATGTGGTGTGTAACTGAAGTGTATGATGCTAGACTGACGTGTGCATTAGAACAGAAATAAAATTGCATTCAAACTCAAACTTATTTATTTATTTTATTTAAAACATGTCTATGCTGCCTTTCCACCCAAATAGGGCCTCCAGGGCGACAAATATGAAAACGTTTCAACAATGAAAAAGCAATTAAAATATATATAAATATCTAGCAATGCTTCTGAATTTCTTCTCATCAGCTGTTGAAGTTCA
The DNA here is from genome assembly GCF_028583425.1 of Eublepharis macularius. NCBI lineage: Eukaryota > Metazoa > Chordata > Lepidosauria > Squamata > Eublepharidae > Eublepharis > Eublepharis macularius. The sequence continues at coordinate 1,797,713 of NC_072793.1, forward strand.
CAATGATTAAATGCTGTTTGCTGGGTTGAATTGATTCGACATTGTTTTTTCAGGGCTTTTTTTCTGGGAAAAGAGGTGGTGGAACTCAGCGGGTTGCCCTAGGAGAAAATGGTCACATGGCTGGTGGCCCCACCCCCTGATCTCCAGACAGAGGGGAGTTGAGATTGCCCTCTGCACTGTGGCGCGTAGGGCAATCTAAACTCCTCCCTGTCTGGAGATCAGGGGGCGGGGCCACCAGCCATGTGACCATTTTCAAGAGGTTCCGGAACTCCGTTCCCCTGCGTTCCCCCTGAAAAAAAGCCCTAATTTTTGGATCTTACACGAAGCACTGTGCATGTTCCGTTTGATGCAGCTCCCAGCTCCTTCACTACATCTGTGTTACTCTTCACTCCTTTACACAAACTACCAATGCGTGTGTGTGCACTGACAACACACTACAAAGGAAAAAAAATCTTGATCTTATTATATGCACGGTTGTATCAGTTTGGGGTGTGTATGTGCGTGTGGTATTCCATTAATGTGCAGGGGAATGGGGGGGGGGGCGGTTTGCACAGGATGCACATCAGGATCACTAACCAAGAAAGGTGAACATGCACATGGACTGAGACCAACTGCATATGTTACAAGAATGAATTTTAGAAACCCCTCCTAGTTAAAATGACATTGGGGAACGAATGTCCCCGAGCATACTGGGGCCAAATAAGATTCAGGAAAATGGCAGAGGAGGGTAGACCTAAGCCCATGTTTCTCCTGTGCTGAGCTCCTGAGCTAAATTGGGCAAGTTTTAGTTCCCCAATTGTCACGAGCGTCTGTAAGCCCAATCAGGGGGACCTGTCAGGGTCTTAGCATCCTCTGCCATAGATCAGGGGAGGCAAACCCCTGGACTGCTGCGTAAAGGCCTGGGCCAAGGACTGGACTCTAAAGGATGTTGCGCTTTTAGGTCAGAGACAGCTGCAACCGTCTCCTGGGTCAGTCCTGTGAGAGCGTGTGTGTGCGCGTGCGCGTGCTGGGGGGGGGGGTCCTGAGCTTATCCGTTCCTTGGACCTTGGAACTTCTGCACTTTCCAAAACATCCTCTCTGCTTTCCTGCATAGCCGCTTTTGCCCTAAACGCCCCATAGCTAGGCGGGGAGGGGACTGGGCTGCACTTAAGACTTCAATATAGATTTGGGGCCTGGCATGGAATTCCGTTCCTAGCAATGACCCTGTAATGGATTGCAGGACTCGTAGGTTATCAATAAAGCTTTAACTCATGCAGTTTGGGACTCATGCAGTGAAGCTATTAAGATCTACCTGTCAGAACCTTACAGATCTGCCCTGACTAGAGGGGTCATGGACTGCGGAAAAATACATGGACCGCCAGTCCATGGTCCATCGATTTTCACGGACCTTGGACCATGGACCACTCATGGACCCGCCCTGGTTTGTGGACCGGTTCATCGATCCATGGTCTGTCATTTCTGGGGGGGGGACCACCCCCTTTGCACTCACAGATGCCAAACTCACAGCGAGTCTTCAGCAGGCTCTCCTCCAGCCACCCTCCAAGTTTTCCCAAGATTGTAATTCAGACATCCAAGTTACAGACCCCCGAAGCAGCTGCCCGCCCCCAGAAACTGTCAGTACATAGAACAGGAGCCGTAAACGCCAATTGACTTGCGGCACCAAAAAGTTGCAATGAAAACATGGGATGAAGTTGGAGAATTTTCCTCTGAGAACAGAACGGTGGCCCCCAGAGTGGAATAATGGCCTCTGGGAGCAGAAAACCTGCTCTGGGGCTGGAATGGGGAGGGAGAGAAGTACTCTTTGAGGGGACAGTCAAGGAGATGTTTTGGGGGAGAAAGCAGGAGGCATATTCTTTTAAAGGACATGAGGACAGAGACAATCTATGAGAGGAAATAAAAAATGGGGGGAGGGAATGGATGCTCTTTGGAGAGACAGGAATATCCTTGTAAAGGAAAAGACTGAGGCAATCAATGAGGGGAGATTAATCCTGGGGGAAGGAGAATCTCCTGAGGGGAACAGAAATCTCCCCATCAGGCTGGCCAAAGGGAGGCTGGAAAGGCCAACTCTGGGAGGGAGAACAACCATCATGAGGAGGCAGACCTGGGCATGGAGAGACTAAAAGTCAGGAGGACTCTTGTGGGGGGCAGGCATGAAAAGGAGGATGAAAGTGAGGATTTTGTGGGAGACAGACCAAAATTGGAAGGAGGCAGATGTGGACAGCCAGACATTGGCAGGTCTCCACTGCATGTTGGAATCACATTCCATAATGAGGCGCTCCACCAACGGAGGAAGCCGGACCTCTGAGAGGAAGTACGGAGGCTGCACTAGTGTGTGTGGGTGGGTGGCTCTCTCTAGGAGCAAGAGGACAGACTTTCAAGAGGGGGAGCAAGCTGTGCATTGCAACAAGAGAACTGTGTAGTTCAGTTCACCCTTCCCATCCAAACCCTGCAAGACTCATACTGGTCCTTGGTCATGACCTTAACAGTTGGCTGTGTAGGGGTGACAGGCTCCTGGGGTGGGGGCGGCCCACCACACCTCCTCCGGGGCCTGGGAGGTGGCCACCTGAAGCAGATGGGTTCTTCGGACGATGGTCGACCCTTTTTCATGTGACCGGAAGGCAGTCAAGTGCCGCCTGCCTCCCTTACTTCGGCGGAACATGGGTTCCAGTCATGGGGGCAGCCACCAGGGTGAGGTGAGTTTCATCAGTGGCCACTCCTGACAGGCATGGGAGGCTTCAGGGGCCCACCGCCCTTCCTTCCCCCAGGGGCAACGGGCTCCTTTAGCGGTGGGTCAGGTGGCCACCAACAGTCCCGTTGTGACTGAAGGGCAGCCACAGTGCATTGCTGAGGTGGGTTTCTTAGGTGATAGCCCCCTCCTTTTCCAAGGCAACAGGCTCCTCTGGCAGGGGGTGGCTGCCACCATCCCCCTTCTGACTGGAAGGCAGTCACACCATGTTGTTGAGGTTGGTTTCATCGGTGTCTGCCACCTCCTCACAGGCCCAGAAGGGTGCCTTCCCCATGCCCAAGGGAAGGAGACTTAAGCTCCCCTATTTGGATGGTCACTGGCAAAAGATATCTTGCCGACACGGTGGCCATGAGGAAATGGAACGTCTACCTTTGGCGGGAACATTCTCCACTCCTGGGGGAAGGAGACTTGTGCCCCTCTGTTCAGAAGGACTATTCCCCACACGTGGTGGAAGGAGACTTGGGCTGCTCTATTTGAGAGGACCCTTTCTTATGCCTAGAGGAAGAGGACTTGTGCTCCTCTATTTGGAAGGACCTCCACTCCTGGGGGAAGGAGACTTTGGCCCCCCACTCAGAAGGACCCTGCCCCATGCTTGGGGGGAGGAGACTTGGGCTCCCCTATTCAAGAGGACCTTTCTCCACTCTTGGGGGAAGGAGATGGGCTACCCTATTTGAGAAGACCCCTCCCCACACCTGGGGGAAGGAGACTTGAGCTTCTCTATTCAAGAGGACCCTTCCTTGCACTTGGGGGAAGGAGACTTGAGCTCCCCTACTCAAGAGGACCCTTCCCCGCACCTGTGGAAAGGAGACTTGAGCTTCTCTATTCAAGAGGACCCTTCCTCGCACTTGGGAGAAGGAGACTTGAGCTCCCCTACTCAAGAGGACCCTTCCCTCCCCCACATGGGGGAAGGAGACTTGGGCTCCCCTATTCAAGAGGACCTTTCTCCACTCCTGGGGGAAGGAGACAGGCTACCCTATTTGAGAAGACCCCTCCCCACACCTGGGGGAAGGAGACCTGAGCTCCTCTATTCAAGAGGACCCTTCCCCGCACCTAGGGAAAGGAGACTTGAGCTCCCTATTCGAGAGGACCGTTCATCACACCTAGGGGAAGGAGGCTTGTGCTCCCCTATTTGAAAGAACCCTTCCCTGTACCTGGGGGAAGGAGGCTTGGGCTACTGTATTTGGAAGTACACCTCCCCACACCTGGGGGAAGGAGACTTAGGCTCCTCTATTCGAGAGGACACTTGCCCATGCCTGGAGGAAGATGACTTTGGCTCCCCTATTCAAGAGGACCCTTCCCCATGCCTGAGGAAAGGAGACTTGGGCTCCTGTATTTGGAAAGACATTTCCCCACACCTGGGGGCAGGAGACTTGGCTCCTCTGTATGAGAGGACTCTTTCCCACACCTGAGGGAAGGAGACTTGGGCTCCCCTATTTGAGAGGACCATTCCTCACACCTGGGGCAAGGAGACTCGGGCTCCTGTATTTGTAAGGACACCTCCCACAGAATGGGTCTCCTTGTGAGTAGGAGGTATTAGCGGCAAGGAAGACAGCTAGAAGAAAGAGGTAATGATGGGATCTCCACCAGTGTTTACAGAGTCCTTTCCCAAGGAGGCAAACAAAGCCGGTGTTCCTAATTAAAGAGTGATTGTATTGAAAGCGGGAAATGCACACACACACACACGACTGCACACAAGCACACAAGATACCTAGGAAAAGCAGTGGTGAAGGTGGAATAGATCGTTTCATGGGCCAACGGACCAACATACCAGCAAAAGTCCATCGCTTCTGGGGGAAAAGGGCATGTCCCACAACCCACTGGCTTGTGAAGGCCGAACCAGCCTGGTCCATGTACATTTTTTGTCCATTTTCTGGCCCGTGCCTACCTCTACTCCTGATCCAACTGGCTTAACCCTTATTTTAACACTGCAATCCTATGCAGAGTTTCTCCAGTCTAAATCAATTGATTTCAGGGGACCTAGACGAAAGCAACGCTGCATAGGACTGCACTGTAACTCACCTCATTGTTGGTTTTCTGAGGATAAAATGGGAGCAGAGAAAATTATGCACAGTGCTAGGGATCCCAGGTTCTCCAGTGAGGTGGAGGAATCCCCTGCTCCCACTCTCTGCTCCTCCACCACTCACCTAGCTGGCCCACGGGGAGGCAGGCGAACAGGCCTCCCGGGTGCGCTTCCAGGAGTGACATCATTGTGCTGCCTCAAGAGAGCTCCCACACTTCGCAGTGGGCCGAACTGAGCCCAAATCAGCCTGCTGTGAAGCGCACACACACTCCCTGCACATTAATGTCACTTCCCAGAAGTGGAGGAGCAAAACAAATGGGAATGCCAGGTTCCTCCCTTCCCACTGGGAGGGTAAGGGGACCTGGCACCCTTATGTAGTGGCCCTAAGTTCCTTGGAGGAAAAGCAGGATAAAAATATTATTGATATATTTCCCCAACCAGCTGGAGATCCGTACACAGCACAATTTTTTGTTTGTGTGTAACATTTGGCTGGATCGGGATCCCAGTTTTTAAAAATTGCAATAAACATATATTTGGTAGTGCTTATAGATTCATATTCTTTATGTTCACAAGCATGTTTGTATTAATGGCGGGAAATGGATACTAATTTATGGTTGCTTCTGTGTGCCATCTGACTGCATTTATTTACAGATGAGGTCAATGAAAAATGAGCGTCGTCTCTCTTTTAAAAAATGCTGTTTAGAACACTCAAGACTGTTTCCTGTAGATTTGTCATCCCTAATGAATGTTGCTTCAACCGTCAATCATGTGCTCTGAATTCTGTCACCCTTGGGGGGGTTTTCCACCCAGTTACGAACCATGACAGAAAAATAAACAAATAAATATACAGCTACACAACTCTTTTCATTGAGCAGCTATGCTATGCAAGTTAAAAAAAAAAACTCTCCGGGGAAGGTTAAAGGAGGCCAGGATAAATGATAATGTAAGTTCTGTGGATGTAAAAAATCAATAAAGGTGCACCAACATTGACAGCCTAGATTTTTTTTTAAAGTATACACCATCACATACACACTCAGCCCAGTGGAAAAAAATCAGCAATATTAGTAGCCTCAAGGTGCAATTTCCTGGAGCTTGGAGATTGACAGGCCAGTACTAAATGTTGTTAATTTAACTAACTCCAAATTAATGGCAGAGTCTGTTAGGGCTGAACCCCTGAAAACACAGTCTCATTATGGGCTTGCTGGGAAAGGCCTAAATATAGGCATTGACAGTTTCAAGCAGAATCGTAGCCATTGGTGTATTTTTAGCCATTGGTAAGGCGTCAGAATGTGTGTCATGGCTTAAAACGTGATTAATGGGCTCGGCAAGTCACTTGCCCTCCCCTATATATATGTGTGTGTGTGTGTGCGCAGTGAATACAGTGAGACAGTCCCATGAAAGAAGACAAAGGAGAGTTTCATAAACCACTCTAAGGGCTCTCAGTGTATTAACGTTAGTGCTGATTCTGGACGAGGGCTGGCCTTGGGATCGGCCAACACAGCACAGCCCACACGCCAGAGGACGAGGATTCGAGCTGCGGATGGCTGTCAGTTTTCTCTCTCCCAGCCAGAGCCTTGCTATCTCCCCTTGGCTTTCTTATGGACCCTCTAAGACCAAAAACGGCCCCAAGGCCCTGGATTCGAGATTCATTTGTCTGTTTATTTATTGTACAGTTGCTTAGGCTCTTGTGCGGTTTAGGTGCTACGAACAGAAAAACTCTTCGAGTAGCAATCCCTTGGCACACCTCCGGATCCCACTGAATTCTTATCTTGAATTATATGAACAAATTAATGTGGCCACTTAATATTTATAGGGTGTTGACATAACATATGGTGCTAGTTGTGTCCAGAGGAAGGTTTAATAGTTGTATGGAAGACTTCTTGTACAATTGTTGCACAATATCTAATGAGTACATTTTTATCCCACAATTCCTCTATGGAGCTTAGAGAGAGGTACTCAGCGTTCTCATTTTATCCTCACAACAACCCTGTGAGATAGGTTAGGGGAGGATAAATGGCCCTGCAACTCCCGTGTGAGCTTTGTATGGGCACTGAAGGGGTATAAGCCCAACTCTCAGATCTTAGTTCAGCATTTTAGCCACTGTGCTACACTGGATCCACAATGGTAAAATATCAAAGTGACAGTGGTCTTTTTTATTTGTATAGACCATTCTCAGTGGAGAACCATTTCGATTAAATAAAACTACATGCCAAAGAAAAAGCAACAGGCACTGAAGAGGCGGCTTTTCAGAGAGATCCTCTTTTTTCAGCATTCATCTCCGGCTTAGGAAATCGGGAATTCCTGGAGATTTGGGGACGGTGTCTAGAGAGGGTAGAGTTTGGACAGGGCAGGGAAGCTCTGCAGGGATGTAATTCCGGGTAGAGCCTGAGGAGGGCAGTGTTTGGGGGAGGAAGGGGCCGCAGTGGGCCATAGAGCCCACCCTCCAAAGCAGCCCTTTCCTCCAGGGGACGTGGTCTCTGTGATCTGGACATAAATCCATTGCAATTCCGGAAGATCTCCAGGACCCACCCACAGTTTGGCAATCCTAAATTGTATTTTTTTGTTCAGTGTTTGTCTAAATTACATCTTTGTGTTTCTGTGTAAGCCACTCTGAGAGGAAAAAAGAATAAGGAAGTATTGTGTGTGGCAAGCTGAGGCTTCAAACTGGCCTGCCAGCTAGTTTTATTACCACAGACTTCATTCCCGCCCCATGCCCCCCATCACACCTAGGCCGATTCCAGACGACTAACCTTAAGCCGTTTCATGCCGCCCTCTTCCGGATCGCGACGGGGAAAATGCGAAATATCGCGTTTCCTCGCGCGAGTTTTGCGCGTCGTCGCGCAAAACTCGCGCGAGGAAACGCGATATTTCGCATTTTCCCCGTCGCGATCCGGAAGAGGGCGGCATGAAACGGCTTAAGGTTAGTCGTCTGGAATCGGCCCTAGTTTTCAAAACATCATGAAAATATCTGTAATATATAAAAACCACTGCAGGGCCAAATGGGATGCCTATGTAACCCACACTGAGCCCTTAGGCCACAAAGTCGCAGACCCCAACCATCTATACATACCCCTGCATACCCCTGGTTCAATATGTCTCTGGCGGGATCCTAAGAAGGGAGCTTTGACTTTCAAAAGCTTCTACCCTGAAAATCTTGTTGGTCTCTAAGGTGCCCCTGGACTCAAATCCTGCTGTTCTACTGCAGACTAGCACAGCTACCTACCTGAAACTATCTGATGCCCCCGTATTTCTGGCTTGTGCTTTCAACATCAGTGTCTGCTGTCTGTATACTTACAGTGTGGACTCTCTTTTGCCCCAACTTTCAAAAGAATCTTGGCAATAGGCACATGATTTGTCAGGACGGCGACGTCCAGGGCCGTCAATCCCTCAGTATTAGGGGTGTTGAGATCCAGTTCCTCAGGTGTGAATTGATAGAGGAGTATCTGGACAGCATCCACATCTTGCTGTTCCACAGCCTCAAACATGGCCTCGCTGGCCTGGAAGTTCTGTCATTCAACAACAGAAACATTTTTTAAAAATAAAGAAAACTGTTAATGCAACTGTGGTTCTTAAGGCGTTTCTACACAGCTCTCAAAACCTGCTATTCTAACATTAGTCTTCCATCCCCACAACATGGAAGTGGTTAGGCACAGGTCTTGTTTCAGGAGAATGGTTGTTATTTTTTTCAGATGGGGGGGTCTGTGTGCTGCAAACAAGAGCTGGAAGGAGGGTTGCCAACCTCCCGGTGGGGTCTGAAGATTTCCCCAGAATTACAACTGATTTCCAGATGACAGAGATCAATTCCCAAGGAGAAAATGCCTGCTTTGGTGGGTGGGCTCCATGGCATTGCACCCCATTGAGGTTCTTCCCCTCCTCAAACCCTGTCCTCCCCAGAATCCACCCCCAAATCTCTGGGAATTTCCCAATCGGGAGTTTGCAACCCTAGTGGGAAAGTAACTGGAAGACCTACCATGCCAATGTAATAGCAGGTCTTTGAAATTCCCCAAATGGTACAACTAAAGGCATTAAGGAACCCTGTTTATCAAATTGATGTCACAAGACAGGACAGGAGTTCTCCAGCCAGTTCCTGCACAGAGGCCATTTACGTAGAGTAGCTGAGAGGAGGGACTAGAAGCACAAAATGCTCGGGGGCCTGGTCAGAATCTGAATCTGAATCGAGTCGCTACCGGTATGTAAGCCTCTCAGCGGCATTTTGAGATGATGGGGAGGGAGGTGTGTAGGATTGCCAATTCTGGGTTGGGAAATTCCTGGAGATTTGGGGGTGGAGCCTGTGGAGGGCATCATTTGGGACGGGCGGGAGCTCAGAGAGGTAGAATGGCACAGCCTCCAAAGTAGTCGTTTTATCCAGGGGAACTGAGCTCTGTAGTCCTGTGGAGTTCAGTTGTGATTCTGGAAGGTCTTCAGGCCCCACCTGAAAACTGGCAGCGCTAGAAGTGTAACTTAGGGACAAGGGGTGGATTCCGCCGGGTGATTCATCACAGAGAGTGAGAGGGGAGAGCTTTGCAGAAACAGGCTGCATTGACCAGTCGCAGCCCTCGGTTGATAAAGACCGCTTCCTTGTGTATTTATGCTTCTACTGCCAGGACTCATTTTTGGGTCACTTTAATCTCATCTCTTACACATGAAATAAATTAGAAGCTGAAGTAAGTTTGGGGCATTTATGACAAGATAATTGAACATTGTTAACTCTGGAATATTGTGAAATGATTGACCTAAACTGAATTCTACCTTATCTTGAATAATTTATTTTTTAAAATTCTGAGCAAAATACATGCCCAGTTGTTTGCATGAAAACCTTGTATCAGCTTTCCTCACTCACTTTGAAATAAGTTTACTGGGCAGTTGAAAAAATTTCCCCAGGCTAAGCAAACCTGTGCTTCTAATTTTGTGGTCTGAAAAAAATTACTAAGAAACAGGTGAAAATTTATATTTGTATTAAAACCGGTAAAAAAATGAGATTTGTATTAAAACTGGTGACTGGCTATAATTCAAGGGAGAGTCTGCCTCCGAGACAGACAGTCAGCCAGCCAGACGGACAGAACTCAAATGTATGTAAAAAAAACTACTGATGACACCATAAAATAACAAATATTTGCTGACAGCTAGTATGGTTTTATCAAAACATTTCTTGGATAGGTTCACAATATACCTACCTCCTTGAAGAGCCCTCACACACACACACACCTCTACCCTCACCCCACAACTTTGTATGTCTCAGAAGAAATTACTGTGGCCTGTTAGTTTTGTAGCGTCTGGAAAATAAACTCTAACCGTGCAAGGAGAGCTGACAGTATATAGTCGCCTCCTGGTATCTGCACGGCTAACTACAAAGGCCCAGCAAAGAACAACTGGACCTCCCTTTTTACTCCCACTAAAGCACATGAGTGAGGCAGTAAAGGAAGAGCTGCGGGAAACAAAGAAACGCGCTCTCTTTTAATTGAACTGCAGAGAAGCAGGTGCAGAACTGTAATATGGCCTGCAGGTTTTTGTTTACACGAACATCTTTTTAACGCTCTGCAGAGGTGCCTTGCCAAGTTCCTCTGAATTCCTTTTGCGCGTCCCTTTGTGATAACTGGCTGGTTGCATTCTTTCAGAAAGGAAAAGAGAGAGAGAGAGAGAGAGAGAGAGAGAGAGAGAGAGAGAGAGAGAATTATTTGGAAAGCAAAGCCGAACTGAAAAGCTCAGTGGGAGGAACATGGAAATATTGTGAGTTGTTTGGCAAAACAGAAAATGGGTCCTGGCCAAATAATTTTCCTATGCATACAGTTGCCGCTCAATCCTGAGACGAGCATCTTGTTGACTGTATAATTGATTCGAAAGATATATGCTGTAGTAACAATATATGCCAGTAAGGATCCTCTTGAGAGACAGGATGGAACATAATAACAGTGGTGAGACAGAGTGGATGCTTTTTGCTCTAGAATTGTATGTAAAATGAGTAGGACTCTACTACTTTGGCTTCTGGCCTCTCCTCTTGAGTGAAATAAGTTGCTCTTTTGGATACCTGGAGTTTCTGCTTCTATAAGTGGGCGTCAAGCATTAGGTGTCGATGGTGGGGTGGAGAGTGCCCTCAAGTCATAGCTGACTTATGGCAAACCCTGGTGGGGTTTTCATGGCAAGAGACTATCAGAGGTGGTTTGTCATTGCCCACCAGTTGAAATAAAAGGAAGACACAAAGCTTGGGTATGAAATTGGGCCACTTTATTTATTTCAACATAAACTGTCAATACGGCAAGGGGTCTAACTAACTAGCGGTACAGGTCAAGCCCTGGAGTCACCCATGACCTGCGCCTTGACCAGTCTGGGCGAGCCCCCACTGCTGCGGGGGTGAGCCATACAATGCATGGCTGGTACCCGACCGGCCAGGCAAACGGTTCCCCCTCCAAGCCTGCAGCACCTTGCCGTACAGCAGAAGGGCCTTACTTGTACAGGGGAGCCATGTGGCAGTCTGCCCTCGCAACTGGCTGCCGTGGAGCTCACCAGTCGCTCCTGACAGACCCCAATTCCCCACCAATGGGGATGTGCCAAGGGGGTCACCGTCCCGCTCATTTTCCCATCCTAACCTGCCACCACTAGGGCCAAGCCTCTGCTTAGGCCCTTGCGTCCCACAGGTGGCTTATGGCCAACCTGAGCCCTTGCCGTAAATCATCCAGGAATATGTCATAGCCAGCAACTGATAGGTAAACCCCATCACCTCTGTAGAGGTTGGCGAATTCGGTAAGATGGGGGGCAACCAATAATGCCCCAGCCCTCCACAAAAGCCATTACCATCCAGGTGAATGAACAAAACAGGAGGCGGAGGACTGCACCTCCCCTAGAACCATCTGGACACTACTTGCCTGGGCGCTGCAAGCCTGTGTGAGCCTGTAAGGAAAAGGTCATGCCCTGGAATTCAAAGTCAACACCCTCCAGGTGAATGACCAGTATGTGAGGCGGAAGTCTGCACCTCCCCTCAAAGCATCAGGCCACTACTTGCCCGGGCGGTGCAAGCTTGTGTGAGCCTGTAAGGAAAGGACCATGCTCTGCAAGCCAAGGTCATCACCCTTCTGGTGAATGACTGGAATATGAGACAAGGAAAGGGCCATGCCCTGTGAGCCAAGGTCATCATCCTCCCTGGTGAATGACCAGGAAGTGAGGCAGAGGTCCGCACCTCCCCTTGGAACATCAGGCCCCTACTTGCCTGGGTGGTGCAAGCCTGCATGGGCCTGTAGGGGAAGGGGACATGCCCTGTGAGACGACCTGAGGCAGAGGACCACAACTCCTCTTGAGCCATTAAGCCCACTACCGGCTGGAGTGCAGCAAGTCCGTGTAAGCCTATAGGAAATGGGCATGCCCTGACCCTGCAGTCACCCAGGTGACCCTCCGCCCCTCTTGCCACCTAAACTGCAGCACAAGAGCATAAATGGTCTGCATAACTCTTTTTAGGGGGGGGGGGTGACTTGAGAACATGGACTGCCCCTTGAATTGTCACACCAAAAGTGAACAATGTGGCGGACAAACTCCCTTACTACAAAACACTACCACTAACATCTGGAAACCAGGAAGCATCAGAGCTAACTTGAAAATTCTGCGTCTAAGAGCAGGTCCTCCTTCCAAAAGGCAAGCCCATTAAAGCAGTTAGGAAACTTAACTCATCCTACACTGCCAAATCCTCCCTGATACCCCTAGGGGTCCCAAGAAACTCTCTATCAGGTGCCATCACTCTAGACCAAACACAAACAAAGGAGGACAGAGCAGCTGACTCCAGCCTCTTGGGCTGACCTGATCCTGGCCTCGAGACCCCTTTGGACTGTACATGGGCTGCAGTGCAATCCAGTATATCACGTCTACTAGACAGGGTTGCCAGCTTCAAATTGTGAAATTCCTGGAGACTTGGAGGGAGGGGAGAGCCTGGAGAGGGTGTCGTTCTAGGTGGGAAAGAGATCTCAGCAGGGTACAATACCACAGAGTTCAGCCTCCAAAGCAGCCATTTTCCCCAGGGGAAGTGAGTCCAGCAGCCTGGAGATCAGTTGTAATTCCAGGAGATCTCCAGCCACCACCTGGAGTTGGCAACTCTACTATGAAAGGACTCCTCCTATCAGAGGAGGACAGCACCGGCCCAGCACTTTCAGGGGCTTGCCTCTTTGCTGGCTGTTTGCCTTTGGGTTTTCTTTGGCCTTTCTAGGGCTGCATGGTTAAACCGCATACAGAAGTGAAATCGCCACCTAAGGGGTGACCCACAAAATGGCTGCTGCCCAATAAGATGCCCTAAACAAAGATGGCTGCCCCGGCATCACATAATGGCCACTGATAACCACACCTCCGTAGTTGCCCTAATAAAAGATGGCCACCACCCCGCACTACCAGCTCTAGCCTCCCTCAAGTAACAAGACCTGCTAAGGCCGGAGGGCCTGCCACCTTATCTGCGTGTGCCTCCCCCAAGCCCCCAAAGTGTGAACAAGGATGTGGGGGAGGGAAAAGCCCAGACAGGGAGGGGAGCCCCACCAGCATCCACCCTGTTAGGCCCGTGGCAACAGTCTATGAAGCAATCCGCCCCTCAGATGGCTGCAATTCACCCCTGCGGCCTACGGGAAAGCCTTTTGCTGCTGCTGCCACTGGAAAAACTCCCTCCCAACAGAGCGGAAAAAGGCAGGAGGGAGAGGAGCCTGGTAGGCCAGAGGCCCACAAGGGCTGAGCCCCATCCTGCCCTAGCCCTCCTGACTGACAGTCAACAAGCCCCAAATGTAAATAAGGAGGGGGGGAAGCCTCTGCCAAACCCCTGAGCCTGGCGCTGGGCCCTGGCTCTCCTGGAGTCTGAAGGGAGCAAGCAGGGGAATAGCATCACAGCTTCTCCAAGGCAGCTCCTGCTGCCTCCACCTGAGGGCCTTCAATATTACCAGCCTCAGAGGCGCTCAGCTTGAAGGGTGCTCTGCTCCGGCCCAGCAACAAAGACAACTGTGTGCTGGGGAAGAGCAGAGCAGACAAATAGGCCTTTCGCTCCGCCCACCCAGCAAAGCCCTCGGATGCCCAGGAAATGCCCAACTGCCTTTCCCTCTTTCGGGGCTGCAAGCGCGGCCCCCGTCCAAGCTGTGGTGCTGCCCTCCAGGAGGGCCGAACTGTCTGCCTCCGTGACCCTGGTTTTTGTTGGAGGTCTCCCATCCAATGACAAACCAAGGCTGACCCTTCTTAGCTTCTGAGATCTGATGAGATCAGGCTCACGTGGGCTATCCAGGTCAGGGCAGGTATTGATAGTGAGTGCTTAATATTATTTTGAATGCTTGAGATTTGCAAATTCTCCCAACCAAGGTTTTTGTAGTTATTTTTTATTATAAAAAAATTATTTCTGTTTTCAATCTATTTGGTGTTGCTTTCAAGTTTGTAGTGTTGCCCTGACCGTCAGATATCACTTACTAATCACTTACTACCAGGGTGTAGGTGACTGTGTAGATCTGAATGCTTTTAATTAAACTGGGTGCAGAAGTTAAACCGGCAGCTTCAAAGAGCGAGAAGAACAGAAGGAAGCTATTTTCCTTTGTCAGGCTCAGATAGTATGGATTTTAGAACTGGAAGGTCATATTCACACCACCAACATGTCTAGTGTATTTGTGTCTTCTTGACCACGTACAAAAACAATACCCATCCCGAGTACAGCAAGTAGCCGAGTTAAAGCCTTGAGGATCCAGCAAATCCGGGGGGCGGGGGGGGCGGGGAGAGACTGTTCTAATCAATCAGTGTTACCAATACTAACCCAAGCTAAAAAGCTGAAATTAGCCAAGTGTAGTTGGGCTGCAACATAAAAATAGTTTCCTGGGGACTAGCTCTGTTTTTAGGAAGGAAAAAAGGAGCTGCTGTCCCTAGCCAGCCAAGGAGCCGATCTGCTCGAGGAAGCAAGACTGCTGAAGGTCTACTTTGCTGACCAGGGTGAATATGGCTTCATCTACCACATGGAGTTTTCCAGGGCTAGCATAAAAAGGAATTTGTGTATACCCTGTGTTCCTTGGAGTTGCTTGAATATCTGCAGCTGACCAACGGAGAGACTCTGCTAAGAGCCAAACTAAAAGTGACGTCTTACACAGGTTGGACACTAGTCAGCTTCCCTCAAGTTTGGATGGGAAATGTAGGCATCCTGGTCTTGCAGCTGTAATGGAGAGCCAAGCTGTAAAACCAGGATGCCTACATTTCCCATCAAAACTTGAGGGAAGCCGACTAGTGTCCAACCTGTGTAAGACGTCACTGGTAGTTTGGCTCTTAGGCATTCTGGTGACAGAGTTTGGTTTCCCGAGCAGAGACTCTTTATCCACTTTAAAATATTCGTTAAGTTAGTTTGCCTTTGATTAATGTTGGATATCGACCCACCTTGTCTAGGTACATGAGCAGGAAAGAGTTACCTCACGGGACCATTTGTTCTCATACAATTAGCAAGACCTGAGTTACCATTTATAGAAACTCCACCCACCCCAATCCCTTAGTTGTTTTCCTTAGAAGGAGTCTCCCTATTTGCCCTGGAGAAAACTCTTCCATTGGGAAATGAGAATGCCAATCAAAGGCACTTGTGATTAGCTGATTTTCTACCAGCAGTCGTCACAAAATGCAAGCTACCTCTGGGATGACTTCTCATTTCCTAATTTCAGGACATGCTGACTGGCTCTCCAGGTTCTCAGACAAAGGAGAGTTTGACCATACAGCTGCTGCCTACCTGTAATGGTTTCACTGAAAATATCAGGAACTGAACCAGGGAATGGGTACATGCAGAATAGGTGGCCTACCACTTGTCAGATACACCCCTGCATACCTGTCATGATTGTTTCTACGTATAATGCTCTGATCCTTTGAGAATGTGTAAAGGGATCCTAATTGCTACTTGGCTGTTAGTTGCTTATCTTGTAGGTGTTTTGCTTTCACTTTCCCGGCAGGCTTGAGAACGTGACCTTGGAGTGCCGGCCGGAGCCAGTCCTCCCTGAGAACTGTGATGAGCTCATTCCTCCCTGTTCCCTTCTCTCCCAGGCCTGGACCCTTTACGCCAAATCCCTAATGGTCTCCCATTCCCAGGGGCCGGAACATTCCCCTATAATTAGCACTGCTCACCCACCTTGTGTCACTTCTGCCAATGAACCTGCTGAGTACCTTGATACTGATAGATCTCTTTAATAAAGTAACTTTAACTCTTACACTGCAGTGTCTGCAGTGAAGTGCTTGAGGGATTTACCTGGCAAGACCTGACACCACTCAGGCTTTTTTCATCTGCACTCAGCTATGAGTGGATCATTTACAATCTCTCACTCTAATTTACCCCACAGAGCTGTTGAGAAGATAACATGAGATGGGGGAGAGGAGAAAGAACCACGTAAAACAGCATGAGCTCTTTGGAACCAAGCCAAAAATAATTATAGTGCTAGAGCCCATCGTGATTTAATACAATAGGGTCCTGCAGTGGGTGCTGGCCAGTTGGCCTATACCTGCAGAGGGCCACTGGGCCAGGCCGCCCAGCAGCTGGCTGCGCCACAGCTGGTCGGACTGCCTGGCGTGGCAGCAGTCCCCCCTTTCCCGTGGATCAGCTGGGCATGGAAAAAGTGGGTTCACCCGCTTTCTCCCTGCCCAGCTGAGCGGCAGGAGGGTGAGCAGGCACTGCTGCTGCCCCGCTTGCCCGCAGATCAGCTGGGAAAGGAAAAAGCAGGTTCACCCACCTTCTCCCTGCCCAGTTTAGTGCCAGGTGGGTGGGCTCCACAACCGCCCCCCTTGCCCACGGATCAGCTGGGTGGGGAGAAAGCGTGGTTCACGCACCTTTTCCCTTCCCAGCTGAACAACGGGCTCCACTGCTGCCCCTTGCTCATGCTGGGCCGGCAGCGCCGTGCCACAGCAGATCACTGGGCCAGGCAGCCCCACACCACAGCAGGCCACTGGGCTGGGCCACACTGGGCCTCAAGATGGCGAGAAGGCCCAGGGCCACAGCGCTATGTCTTCTCGCTGCTGGGGGTTCTTCCCAGGCCTCCAGGAGCCTCAAGGCAGTGGGAAGGCCCAGGCCATGGCACCGGGCCTTTCTGCAGCCACGCTGGGCCTTTCCAGGCCTCTGGAGGCCCTGAGGAGGTGGCAGGGAGGCAAACCGTTTTGTCCCTCTCACTTCTTATCCTCACGTACTAGACATGCGCGGGGATAAGTGAGTCATCGGCAACACAGTTTGCTTTTTATGTCTTAGGATAATGAGAAGAAAATGCTGTGCTGTTTCTTCACCTAACAGGTGTTTTTTGCAGCAGGAAATAAAAGGAAGTCTGCTAGTTAAAAAAAAAAGATACTTCTTTAATCCAGTCTAATGTGGGCAGGGGTAACAGGGAAAAAAACAATGGCTGAGGCAACATGCAGATCACAGCCATTCTTGGGGTAGATCTTTGGCAGATCTACCCCAACATGTAGCTCAAATGTTCCTACTCATAATCTACATTGGAGTCTGTGCTGGTGAAGGCAGAACTGCAGATATGTGTCAACAAGATTAAGAAGGTCCTATCATATTGGCACATGTTTGTTGCAAGTCAGACAGGAATAAATGGAAGATTAACTACCACATGTTAACCCCACCTCCCCTCCAAAGATTCTTGTTTCTACAACAGTTTGTCCTCACATCAATCCTATGAGGTAGGTTAAGGGGGATGGGGAGAGGTAGGTTACCAGTGATCTTCTTGGCTGAATGAGGATTTGAACCCAATCCAGTTTCATATCATCACACTAGTTCCTACTATGAAGTAGAAAAAATAGAAGAAAACATCCTAATGGATGTCAAAACATGATTTGATAGTGGCTGAGCATATTAGTTTTTAAATCAGACAGTTCCTTCACTGCTAGTTTAATACATCATATCTGGATTTCTGCTACCAACTCCAAGCATTATTTTGAGGGGGAAAGTCAGTATCAAGAGGTTTGAATGACCATATAATCATAACTAGCCTGCCCTTTCGGAACTGAGGTGCGGAAAAGAGGTTAAAAGGCAGAGATTTCAACCCCTGCAGTGACCTTCATTTGTAGCCCACCCACTTTAGGTCAAAAGTGATCAAAAACTGCTCCTTGCTTCTTCTAACAGGTTTTGCTGAGCTGAAGGAAATGAAATGGCTGCAGCTGACTCTCCAATTGGAGCAACCCTGGTCTAAGAGAAATTCTTAGAGAATTCTGACAGAAGAGCACTCATTCCACTGGCATACATGCCCTCCCCTTAACAACGCAAAACACTGTCCTGAATCACCAGTACGGAGCAAGAACCTCGACAGGCCACTGAAGGTTATTTATATCCTGAACGGCACTGAATGTTCATCTCGGTGGAGCTGTCTGTTCAATACCGTTTGTGAGAACTGAACTGATTCAAACTAGATTCTAACCCTTTAATTTCAAACTCCTGAAACAAGGGAAAGACTTAACTCACTCCAACTGTCTCCCTTTAGACTGGGGGGAGGTGGTGGGTTCTGTAAGGATCCTGCCAAGGAATTGCAAAAGACTCAACTGGTTGGTTTTTTGAAGCTTTGTTGTAAGTCTTAGTGTCGTGATATTACGAAGGCATTGTCGGGAATAAGACACATGCAAAATCCAGTAACACATATACTTCACATATGCCAACATCCTGACATCTCTGCTACTCCAAAGATCAATTTCCTCCAGATTTCTGCAGATATTTCCTGTGAAAGTCTTTCAAGAGCCTAGGTGCTCGAATGTCTGTCGCTTTAACTCATTCGGCTTGACTTTTAGGGAAGAACTTCAACTGGACCAAATAATACAGTACTCCCCTTTTCAGTTTAGAGTCCAAGATTAAGTCAGTTTTGTAATGCAGTTGCCCATCTATCATTAGCGGAGGGGGCAGAGCTGGTTCAGGGTGCCATTTGTCGGCCCCTGGATCCTTTTTCAGCAGACTGATGCGGAAAACTGGATGGACGTGTTTTAAAATTTTTAGGCAGGTCCAGCTCCATTGTCACAGCATTGATTAACTTGGCTATTTTGAAAGGGCCTACATACTTCCAGCCCAGTTTCTTACTGGGCTGAGTGCCTCTCAGATTCTTGGTAGAAACATATACACTATTCCCCACTTTCATATCCCAGGGGGGATATCTGTTTTTATCTGCTTGTTACTTGTAATCCATTTTAGCTTGCTCCAAAGTTTTTTTCTTATAATCTCCCACTGCTATACAATGTTGGTCCACCATTGCTGTAAACCCCCCACCCTTTGTCCGTAGCGCCTTGGTCAAGCAAGGGCATGGGTTTTCCTTCAAATCCCTGAGTTGCTTTAAAGGGGGTGGTTCCAATAGAACCGTATACACTGTTATTGTAACAGTACTCTGCAAATGGAAGATAGTTCATCCAATTATCTTGTTGATAACTGATGTAACACCTTAAAAATTGCTCCAAGGCTTGATTGGTCCTTCACTCTGTCCATCAGATTGTGGATGGTAACTTGAACTCAGTTTCTGATAAATTCCAGTCATCTTCAGCAGTGCCTGCTAAAAGGTGGCAATGAACTGGGGGCCCCTGTTGGAGATTACCTTGGTTGGAAAGGAATGTAAATGTGCAACATGTTTCATAAATAAGTTCACTAGCTTCTTAGCTGTGGGAATTTTAGAGCAAGGAACAAAATGTGCTTGCTTTGAAAATAAACCCACTATCACTAAAATCACAGTTTTCCCCTTGGAGGGGTGGGGGGGAGGTCTGTAATGAAATCCATGGAAATTCTTTCCCATGATCTTGAGGGGGCCAGTAAAGGTTGCAACAATCCGGGCAGCTTTCCTCCCTTCTTCTTCCCCATCACACAGACTTGATAGGTGGATATGTATTGAGAGATATCTCTCCTCATTCCCGACCAGAAAAACTGTCTAAGGTGGAGAGTTTTAACAAATCCAAAATGACCAATGGTTTTATCACCATGGCAACATTTCAATACTTCCCCTCATACGGTTTCTCGAATATATAAAGTTCCCTGTTTGTTCCAGCATCTATTCTCCCCCTTTTGCAAATTGTCTGGTAATATTTCCCCCTCCTTCTCCATTTCCCCTCTCAGCTTCTCCAACCATGACTCAGGCAGGCAGGGGGGTTGGGAATGAATCTGGGATTAGGTTCCAATGCCTCTCAACTGGCTGGGCGTGAATAGTCAGTCAATGACCACCTCCTTCTGGCTGTCATGTTGTGGAAGCCGAGACAACGTGTCAGCTAAGAAATTTGATTTCCTAGGAAGATGATTCCGTGTGAAACAAAACTTAGGAAAAAAACCTCTGCCCACCTTAGTTGCTTAGCTAGTTTCCTAGGCTTTCTTAAATACTCCAAATTCTTATGATCTGTCCATATATCAAAGGGGATCTTGGCCCCTTCCAGTAAATGTCTCCAGGTTGAGAGGGCTAGCTTTACTGCTGCAATTTCTTTGTCTCAGACTAACCAGCGGCACTCCACCTCAGAAAACTTCTTTGAAACATTCGCACATGGATGTAGTTCCCCATCTGAACGCTCCTGGAGAATCACACCACCCATTGCACAGTCACTTGCATCCACTTGGACATGGTAAGGGCTCCAAGAAACCGATGGGGATGAACAGAGAGCTCCAGAAGAAGCTAAGGAAGAAAAGGGAAATGTTCAGGAAATGGAGAGAAGGACAGACCTCGAAAGAGGAATATATGAGGGTTACTCGGTACTGCAGATCAGCCATCAGAGAAGCCAAAGCTCAGTATGAGCTGGGTCTGGCCAGGGGGGCTCGCTACAATAAGAAAAAACTTCTACAGATATGTGAGAAGCAAAGGCAAGGTAAAAGAGGCAATTGGACCGCTGTTGGGAGTGGAAGGAGAAACTCTGATGGAGGACAGAGGAAAGCAGACAGGCTTAATGATTTTTTGCCTCTGTTTTCTCCCTGAAGAACTTGAGCCCATCTAGAGATGGTAGTAGACATGACAGGACACCTGGGGGCTAGTTGACATTGACAGAGAGGTTGTGGAGAGGCACCTGGCTGCACTGGATGAATACAAATCCCCTGGGCCAGATGGTGTGCATCCAAGTATGTTCAAAGAACTTTCTAGAGAACTTGCAGAGCCTCTGTCCATCATCTTCAAGGCCTCCTGGAGGGCTGGGGATGTGCCACAAGATTGGAGAAAGGCAAATGTTATCCCAATCTTTAAGAAAGGGAAGAAGGATGACCCAGGAAACTACAGGCTGGTCAGTCTTTCTGTTGCTAGGAAGATATTAGAGCAGATTTTAAAGGGATCGATCTGTAAGAATCTGGACCACTTAGTGACCCGGGGAAGTCAACATGGGTTTGTCCCCAACAGATCTTGTCAGACCAACATGGTTTCCCTCTTTGAGCAAGTGACGAGTTTACTGGATTGTGGGAACTCTGTTGACATGATTTACCTGGCTTTCAGTAAAGCTTTTGATAAGGTTCCCCATGACGTTCTAATGGGTAAACTGGAAGACTGTGGACTGGGCTATAGGATAGTTTGGTGGATAGGGAAGTGGTTAGAGGACCGCACCCAAAGAGTGGTGGTCAATGGTGTTTCATCAGATTAGAGGGAGGGGTCCATTGCATCGAAATCTCAGGAGACTGTAGTCCCTCTCTATACTGCCTTGGTCAGGCCGCACCTGGAGTACTGTGTGCAGTTCTGGAGGCCTCACTTCAAAAAGGATGTGGACAAAATCGAGAGGGTGCAGAGGAGAGCGACGAGAACTTTCAGGGGTCTGGAGATTGAGCCCTTTGAGGAAAAGCTGAGGGCCCTGGGAATGTTTAGTTTGGAGAAGAGGAGATTGAGGGGGGACAAGATTGCTCTTTTTAAATATTTGAAAGGCTGTCATTTGGAAGAGGGCAAGGAGCTGTTCCAGTTGGCTGCAGAGGGTAGGTCTCGAAGCAACAGGCTTAAATTACATGCAGAAAGGTGCTGGCTGGATATTAGGAAATTTTTTCACGGTCAGAGTAGTTCAAAAGTGGAATCAGCTGCCTAGGGAGGTGGTGAGCTCCCCCTCACTGGCAGTTTTCAAGAAGAGGCTGGATGAATCTTTGTCAGGGATGCTTTAGGCTCATCCTGAATTGGGCAGAGGATTGGACTAAAAGGTCCGTATGGCCTCTTCCAACTCTGTGATTCTGTGAGCTTTCCCAGGTTGTCCCACCTGATGCTGAAGGCGAAGCAGTTTGACAACTTGCTCCCAGTTTTTAACTTCAGTCGCCAGTTGGATCCATCCAAGCAGGGTTTTTGGATCATCTTGGATCATAGCTTTGGTCACTAATTCTGGATTCACTCCAGCATGAAAGAACTCCGCTTTCACGGATTCATCCCACTCGGGAACTTTGGCAGTGCAAGTCCTGAATCCAGCTGCATATTCCCACACTGGCCACTTCCCCTGGTGCAGGCATTTCATTTTTGTCCTCATTCTCTCCCCATCCATGGGATCTTCATACTGTGCTCACAAGGCACATAACCCCCCCTCCCCCACGCGCATTCTCCATAGCTCTGGAGATTGCCCAGAGTAGAGAGTTACATACCGCTTGGCCGCCTCTCCCCCCAGCCTGGAACCCATGTATCTGAACCAGCTTTCTTCCTCAGGGAAAGTTGCTCCATACTCACATAAGAACTATGCCACTTGTACTGAGAAAAACCTGAGCTCCTCTGGGTCTCTGTCAAAGCGGGCTTCAAGTTTTCTCTAGCCCCACAACTACGGGTGTGGCTGCAGCGGTGACACAGGGGGTCCCAGTGGCGCCTGCCATCCTGGTGGCTGCGGAGGCAGTAAGGGACTAGGGTGGGCAGGCTGTGCAGGCAGTCCCAATGGCACCTGTCCACCTGGCTGCACTTCTCCATCTGGAGGTATTGGGGCTTTGTGCCCGTAGAGGGGTCAGGGAGGCTGCTGTTGCTCCAGGTCTCTTGTCAGCGCTGGCTGGAGAGCTGCTTGTAACAACTCCTGCACATTCCTCATGAATGTGTGTATATCCTTTCTCAGCTCATCCATCTCTGCCTGAAGTTGATGTACGTCCTCCGCACCCTTCTCTCCCTCTCCCCCTACTTCGTCCTCCTCATCTTCTATGGGGAGGTTGGACATCCTCCCATGATAGAACTTGGTCTGTAGAGTGGAGCTCTCCAACAACCTTTCAAATCCCTCTCTCTCCTGGCAGATGTTACACGCGGAGCCAACTGCACCAGAGTCCCTTCCATGAAGACTCGGTAGTCGATAGGCTGCCAAGAAGCTCCTGTACAGAGTCTCGCTGTACTCTCCAACATGTTTGCGTTGGGTCCACACTCTTTGGCGGGGTCTTTCAGTCCCAACTCATCCTCTGGCAGTTTCCCCATTCCCAGCATCTGCTCCTCTTCCAGCCATTGCGCAAGTAGCAGCATTCAACAGGCTCTGGGGTTCATGTGCATAGAGTTGGAGCAGGAAAAAGGTTGATTCCTAACTTGTCAAAGAATTACAAAAGACTCCAGTGGTTGGTTTTTTGAAGCTTTATTGTAAGCCCTAGTGTCATGATATTACGAAGGCATTGTTGGGAATAAGACACATGCAAAATCCAGTAACACATATACTTCAGATAATCAGTTCCCCCCTCTTTGGGGGGTTGGGCCTGAATGCCTGAGAGCTCAACACCTGAGAGCTCAAGGCTGCCTCGGCCAGCTGCACAACCTTGAAGAAGCAACCCGGCTGCACAACCTTGGAAGAGCAGCTCGGCTGCCTCATCCCCCACCTTTGGGACTGATGGCAGATGCCGACATCCTGATGGTTCCTAGTCAGGTACTCCTCTAGATGGCTGGATAAAAACCGGGTATCAGGCAGAAGATTTGGAATCCATTTGTCCTCCTACTTTGTCCAGTTTTTGTGCTGGAATTCCCCTCCTATGTAGAACATTTCATGCATGATTTCTCCGATCCTTCAATCTGAAGTGGCAACACCTAGCACAATTTTTCCACCTAGTTTGTTGTTTGAGAAAATAGGGCTCAAATATTCCACATCTTGGCCTTTGAGTACCAACCCTGTTCCTTTAGCAGAGAATTAACGTGATGTTATCTACCTGGTGATGTTATTTACCTCCATGTTATGAAAAAACAATTGGTGTGCCATGCAAGGACAGCAAGTGAAAGACGTTCAAGGGGTAGTTGTGTGCTTTGGGGGAAAGGGGTGGGGTTTTTTGGACAAAATGGAGATGTTTGCCTGTCTGTATAGCTTTAAGTTGAGCCTGCAAGAACGAGAGAGCAACCCATAGCAGGTCTATTCAGGATCCTGCTCAGGTCTGTTCAATGGGGCTTACTCCCAGGAAAGTGTTTCTACAATTGCACTGCCCTTTTCTTCTCTGCTCTCGAGGCCTATATGGAAGGGGCCTCTCTTTGCATTCTGTCTGATGGTCAATCTGAGTGCGTTCTTTTCCTGTGTGTGTGTGTTGGGTGTTCTCTTTGGAAGCAATACAGAGGCTTCTAGTTGAGGCTGTCAGAGGCCACTGCAGAGGTTGGCTATAGAGCAAAACTGAGGGCTACACTGAACCAGATCTGAATGAAGGCATGCTGGGACCCTAAGCTATGTCAAGTTTAAGAGGTGCCATACCTTTACCTTAACGTATTCTTTCTAAGCCTGGCTTGCCCTCAACTCACCCCTACATGAGCTTGGGGAGGCTTACAAGCAATTTTTACAAAAAGGGGGGGGGATGATAGAAATCAGATCTAACAGCAGCCTTCATTGCTTGCACCCATTGCCATGCAAGGTAGCTCGATCAATTGCAACCATGGGTTTCTCTTGTGCAAGCTGTTTTGAAAGTACATTTCAACAGCTTGTGACATGCATCACAACCACTATTGGTTGCTGTGACTGACCAACCAAATGCCGCCTCCATCACGGGATGCACAGACTGTGTTGGGTTGTACTAAAGGACAACAAAGCAGTGAGGAAAGGAGGGGATGTCACTGCAACTGGGCATTTCCAGAAATGTTGCAGATGCTGCTAAAGCCTCATATGCGTCCCTCCATGCATTTCTGACGTAAGGAAGGAGTGGGTGATTGAGACCACCGTTTGTTTACTTGTGCCCAAGGGGGACGGAAAGCAGCAGCCTCAGTCTCTCTCCCCCCCCCCCATTTTATCCCCTCATCACCACCACCTTGTGAAGTAGGTTAGGCGGAGAGGGACTGGCCCAAGGTCACAGCCAGCTTCCAGGGCACAGCAGGGATTCAGAGCTGGGCCTCCCAGATCCTGCTCTGATACACCAACCACTATACCCTACTGGGACTTCTACCATGTCTCTCAGGTGAAGAATTGTCCTATATTCATGACCCATGCAAGTCCTTCCAGTCTGTGAGGTTTGCCTAAACTTGAAATTACCAACTGAGTTGAATTTGTACAAACGTTTGGACTAATTTGTGTTATGAACAGACAGTATAATGGGGTGTGTTGTGCAATAGATAAGGAAAAGAATGCCTATGAAGAAGTGAAAGTACAGAACGGGACTGGACAACTCATGCTGGCCAAACCCGTAGGCATGGCACTTGCAAGCTTCACAGACATCTGCAGGCAATCACACAACAATTCCAAATTGAACTTTATTACTCGTGTCAATTCATTGTTGGACATTGTGCACTTTAGAGCAGATTTTTGATACTGTTGTGCATTACCTGTACTGCTTCATATTGACTGTTTCGATTCTTTCATGCGTGTACATGAGATTCTTTCCCACCAATTGGAATTGTGATACTACATGCTATTGATTATTACTGCTACTGATTATTAATTATTAATTATTGTGATATAGACTGTTGATTCATATCGATGAAATAGAGCACTGGTTGCACTTTATATAAAGTTTATTCTATTGCAATGGTTCTTATTGAATGAGTACTCCGGAGAGGTGGATTTGAGTGGGTGTTCGTAGTTCCGGAGTAGCCCTCGCTGTGGTGGAAATAAACTTGAAATTATCCTCAAGGGTCCCCAGCAGTCAAAGCGTCTATTCCTTGTGTATGAAACTCCTCATCAAAGCCTGTCATATCTTTGGAATAACACAGTCTGGAAAGCTGCCTTGTTCCTCTGTTCCCTTGGATATCTCTTACTGCTAGTCCAGCCAAAGTCATTTTATGAGGGAGACATTTCCACAATACCCTCGCAGATGTCAGATTGGAAAGTGTCAAAAAATAGTCTTTACATTTTTCTTTATGTGTGGTTTAAAAACAACGATGCTGTACCACCCCATAATGCATTGTGGCATTACAGAACCCTGACAGGAGATGCTGATCTCATGTCTCCTCCAAAAGTGGTACTTATTGCTTACTCCTATATCATCGTTTTTGGAGAATGCAGGAGGAAAGGGCTGTTTCTCTTGTTCAAACAATTGCCCTATATCTTACAATCATGAATCGGCCAGCAGAGTCACCAGCACAGGTACCAGGCCCTGCAACAGACCCAGATGCCAGCTCTGCCCCTATATCTACCCAGGAAATACAATTACAGGATCCAATGGCATCAACTACACTGTCTCTGGCTCTTACAGCTGCTCATCCTCCAATCTGATATATGCCCTCATGTGCCAACAACGTCCTTCTGCTCTGTACATTGGACAAACCAGCCAACCTCTACGCAAAAGAATAAATGGACACAAATCTGACATTAGAAATGGAAACGTCCAAAACCCAGTGGGAGAACACTTCAATCTACCAGGACATTCCACCAAAGACTTAAAGGTCGCTGTGGTTCAACAGAAACCTTTCAAAAACAAAATCCAACGGGAGGCTGCTGAATTGGAATTCATATGCAAATTTGACTCTGTCAAGCTGGGACTGAAGAGAGACTATGGATGGTTATCTCATTGTCAGAAGTAACTGACTTCCTTAACAGAAGCAAACTGATCTCCATATCAGAAGTTACTGTTTGCATCTACTCCGCCCTCCCCTCTCCACCTATATATCTGACCAGTTTCTTCTTGCCCTCCATGCATCTGACGAAGAGAACTGTGATTCTCGAAAGCTTATGCTACAATAAAGTTGGTTAGTCTTAAAGGTGCTACTGGACTCTTTTTGATTTTGCTACTACAGACTAAAACGGCTAACTCCTCTGGATCTATGACAATGGAAAGCACCGCATTCAGCCAACTGGAAAGGAAATCCATCAACCCCATGAAGAAACTGGCACAAATACAAACAGACATCATCTTCTTTTCTAAATGCAAAAAACTGGACATTCTACCCAAGGGACTGTGTGTGAAGAACCCACTTAAATCCACTTACTGCACAGACTACAGTGAGAAACTATGCAACACCTTATCCAGGAAACTCTTAATTCACCTCATTGGACTGATGTACAACGAGCAACAATGGATCAAGCAAGAGATCTCTGAACTAGACTCTTCCATGAAAAACAATCCCTCTACACAAACCAGGAATTGGCAGATGTTTACCAAAACCAGAGAAACTATCTATTTCACACTACTTACGGAATTACAGAACAAAAAGGAGAAGAAATTCTCAAAACTCCTGCATGTAAAAGGTTATCTCATTGTCAGAAGTAACTGACTTCCTTAACAGAAGCAAACTGATCTCCATATCAGAAGCTACTGTTTGCATCTACTCCGCCCTCCCCTCTCCACCTATATATCTGACCAGTTTCTTCTTGCCCTCCATGCATCTGACGAAGAGAACTGTGATTCTCGAAAGCTTATGCTACAATAAAGTTGGTTAGTCTTAAACTAAACATACCACTCGGTCAATTGTCTACAGCCAAGCCTTACGTTACAACCGTATCTGCTCCAATGCTCTTGATCAGGACTCTCACTTGAGAGATTTACAACAAGCATTTTTGGGACTACAGTACCCACCAAATGAAGTGAGGAAACAAATAGACAGGGCCAGACTAGTACCCAGAAACAGCCTGCTCCAGGACAAACCTAAAGGAACTAACAACAGAACACCACTGGTTGTCACCTATAGTTCCCAGCTCAAACCCATCCAACATATCATCAGTGATCTACAACCCATCCTGGAAAATGATGCCTCTCTCTCAGAAGCCCTGGGTGGAAGACCTCTCCTTGCCTACAGACAGCCCCCCAACCTGAAACGACTTCTCACTTACAATCATGAATCGGCTAGCAGAGTCACCAGCACAGGTACCAGGCCCTGCAACAGACCCAGATGCCAGCTCTGCCCTTATATCTACCCAGGAAATACAATTACAGGACCCAATGGCATCAACTACACTGTCTCTGGCTCTTACAGCTGCTCATCCTCCAATGTGATATATGCCCTCACGTGCCAACAATGTCCATCTGCTCTGTACATTGAACAAACCAGCCAACCTCTGCGCAAAAGAATAAATGGACACAAATCTGACATTAAAAATGGAAACATCCAAAAACCAGTGGGAGAACACTTCAGTCTACCAGGACATTCCATCAAGGACTTAAAGGTCACTGTAGTTCAACAGAAACCTTTCAAAAACAGAATCCAACGGGAAGCTGCTGAATTGGAATTCATATGTAAATTTGACTCAGTCAAGCTGGGATTGAATAGAGACTATGGATGGTTATCTCATTGTCAGAAGTAACTGACTTCCTTAACAGAAGCAAACTGATCTCCATATCAGAAGCTACTGTTTGCATCTACTCCGCCCTCCCCTCTCCACCTATATATCTGACCAGTTTCTTCTTGCCCTCCATGCATCTGACGAAGAGAACTGTGATTCTCGAAAGCTTATGCTACAATAAAGTTGGTTAGTCTTAAAGGTGCTGCTGGACTCTTTTTGATTTTGCCACTACAGACTAACACGGCTAACTCCTCTGCATCTAGTTTCATCATGAAAAGCTTCAAGCCCATTGAACTTCTGCCTTCTGGTACTTCTGGTTCTGGGTACCATTTTAATTGCTGTTCTCTTGGCTGACACACTGAACTGGTGCAAATTTCCCCCTTGCCCTCAGTTCAGTATTCACAAGATTGACTTGAATTATTCACAAGATGTTCCTCCATGAAGCAAATGCACAGATTTTGTACTATTATTCGTAAAAAATATTGTCACAACAACTTATCTGCAACTTACTTTGCTGTCATTAACTATAAGATCTTAAACAGTTTCCATGGATGAATTGCCAGACTCTCTGACTGACTGACAGTCTTGCTTCTGCCATGAACTCATTAACACTTACAACCTTTGAACTGTGTCTTCATTAATACTCTTATTACATCAATTTAAGATGGAATAATTTGCATGGTTTGGGATGATGGTGATAATCTTTTTCTCTCTTATGATTTGAGAGCAGTCTCAGATTTCTCAATTATTTGTCATATCTCTGGATCATTAAGCATCTAGGGTCCCAGCACCAAAGGATTCTGTTCTACCACCATCTTTAACTCTGCCATTATTTTATTTGCACACTTGGTTTAAACATTGCTCGAAAGAAATAACTTGTTTTATGAACAACAGATCTGAGTTGTATATTGGCAATTTGGTGGTAGTGGAAAGTTCCCTCAAGTCATAGATGACGTATGGTGACCCCTTCTAGGGTTTCCAAGGCAAGAGAGTAAGAGTGTTAGTCCCTGGCAGTGAGATCCCCCAAGTTCTCCACAGTTAACACGCAGGTGTTCCAGTTGAAGTAACTTTATTAGATATCCATTCAGTATAAGGTGGTCAGACAGCGGAATTGGCAGAAGTGACGTAGGTGGGGCTGGCAATGTTATTATAGGGAATATTCCTGCCTTTGGGAAAGAAGACCATTAACAGGGGAGGGGGTTGGAGTGAGACATTGTTTTAGAGTAGACAGTGAGAAAGATGAACTTATCTTTGGTTCTCAAGAAGAATACATTTTGAGTCAGTTTCAGTGGGCAGTAAAGACACTGGCTCAGCAGAGCGAGAAAGAGAAAGTAAACATTTACGAGATAACCTGCTGGCAGTGCAGCGATAAAGAACTTCCCATACTCTCAGAGACCAGAGGCAGAGCCCACATACATTCATGGCAGATATGCAGGAGGTACATATGACAAAGGGTCTCTCTACACGAGATGCCTCGGCCCATGTGCGTCAAGTGTAGGGAGACACAATGTTAGCCGGAAGCGTAGTTTTAAAAGGTAGAGCCAGAGGCAATTGCTCCTCAGAGAGTTTGTTAATTTCATGTTCATCTCCCTGAAAGCTCTGTCAGTTTCACCTCTCCAGTCTAAAACTGTGTGGGATGGCAACCAGATGGCAGTGAGGAATGGAAATGGGCTGGAGCTGCCTTCCAGAGCCAGGCTTGGACCTGTAGTGGTTATAATGGGCTGAAGTTTCCCTTCCGGCTTTTCACAGCCCCTTCACACAGCTCCAATGTATAGCAAAGCTCTGTCTTTTAAAACTATCCATCCCAGCTAACTTTGTATCTGCCAACACGTGTTCGTCTTGTGTCAGATGTCTCATGTAGAGAGACTCTAACAGAGGTGGTTTGGACATTGCCGGCCTTTGCAACCCTGGTCTTCACAGGAGATCTCTCCTCCAATTACTGCGGCCAACGCGGTTTAACTTCCAAGGTCTGATGAGATCAGGCCTGCCTGGGCTATCTAGGTCAGGGCAAATTTAATCTCTACCAATTTCTCTAAAAGACTTGCAGGAAATACCTGTGATAAACAGGGAGGAAAAAAACCAAAGTAAAAACAAGGGATAATTTCCTGCAAACTATTGTAACAGAGGTTGCCATTGTCTCTTCTGAATGAATACATAACATGAAAATTATACATGAACAATAAATAATCATTCTTTAATATTTACACTAAATATTATTACAATTTAACATTCACAAATATATTCCTCAGTCTCAATAATTAGAGCCATATCACTATAGCACTCTCATAAATTATATGGAGATGATTTAAAAGGTTATTTTTACGTGACCATCATATTGGAAGCTGCACATTTTCCAAGGTGGCTCTACATCTGAAATTTACCATAAAACAACAACAACAACAACAACAACAATAACAACATTCAATGTCTATACTGCCATTCAGGAAAACTTAATGCCAAACATAGAGTGGTTTATAAAGGGTTTTATTATTATCCTCATGACACGGGCAGCTCAGTCCTAAGGGGGGGGGGGGTGCAAAGCGCTCAGGGAGCGAACTAAGGCTTATGTCAGTAGAACTGGCGCTTACGTCAATGCAAACCCCACTCTGCCGGCACCTGCCTGAGGCGCACTACTGCAGATGGTATGCCGCTGGCAGGCACGCATGGTGGCCGGGCCAAGGCGCAAGTGCTCTGTTCTCCAGATTAGAGTCCCGGCACTCTTAACCACTCCACCAAACTAGTATCTAAAAGCTGCCCAAACCGAAACTTCTTTTCAGTACTGTACCATCTACCATCTCAGCAATGCCTAATTACATTAAAGAACCTGTATCAACAACAGACATTAAAATATGTCAACAACTTTCTTCACAACAGAATAAGCTATTCTTTTACAGAAACAGATGCATGAATGGTATATATCTATATATGTATTTATCCAGCCATAGTTAAAAGGCCCCAGCAATATAAACTAGGAACTTATTTTTTTCTTTAGGACATTTATATAACCCACCTTTCAACCCAATTGTTCTCCAAGATAAGTACAAAAGCTAAAACCACAAAATACATCTAACCACATCAGATCACTAGAGAATTCACTGAAGTACCCACCTCAAACCATTAATATTGAAAATCACCATGTGCAATCTTACTGCATCAAAAGATGGCCCTTAGGAACTCACTTGAGCTCCAGCCCCCATATTTTTACAGACGTGGACGCACTCCGCGTTATGCCTGGTGTCCCTCTGTCACGGATGAGGAAGGGGCTGGGTAAGCTAAGAAGGAAGAAAGCGATGCAGGCTAAGAATGGGCGTGCGGGAGCTGTTGGAGAGGATCCCGGGAAGCAGCATGGTTACCTGGATCTGTCAATACAACAGTTGATCAAATATGAAGAAATTACCATTGAAGCCTTTCGGAGGCTGAGACGGTCTGATCTGGTTCTGAAATACGCCTCATCGAAAGATGAGTGACTTCCCTTCAGCTTTTCTGAGAGGTTCCGATAGAGTCGCTTCGCAGCATTAGGAGAAGACGGGGGGTTGCTCTTTTTCGCCTGGGAAAGCTGCAAGCTCTGCATTTGCTGGGTCATTTTCATGTGGCAGTTCCTACAGTGAAAGTAGATAGAGCTTTATTACTGGAAAGTAGATAGAGCTTTATTACAGTTTGGTTTGTGAATTCAGTTCATTAGTAATCCAGGGAAATTCTGCACTCACAGCAGCATCCTAAGCCGGTTTCCTGTTCAGTGGATTGACTGCCTGGAAGTGTTCTTAGGATTGTCTCGTAAACCCCCTAATTCTGCAGCTGGGTAGGAAAGGTTGCCTGATTCCCAAACCTAACTGCTGTTGCTGGGAAAAGGTCCATTTCATGTGCCTGGCCTCATGGCTCCAATTCCCAGAAACGCTTGCAAAAGGAAGCAGGAAAAAACCACGGACAACTTGTCTATTATCGTTTCTTAGTGATATGTCAGACCTGTTCTCAGTCTGGACTCTGCTTGCTGGCTGTGACGTTCCAAAAGTCTTATTATTGTGAAGATGTAGGGGAATACCACAGAGAAAACTTTATTTCATAGATCTCACATTCATGCAGCAAGGAAGCCGGTGAACACGGTGCTAGATAAAAGTTTGCCTCCTTGCACATCTGCTTTAGAGCATGGACACACATTAGAAATTTATACTGCCGGCTATATGCATATGAAACAATATCCATCATTAGGACTGATGGGGGGAAATCCAAATAAGAATTAGTATTTTTTGCAAGCTGGGTAAATGGGATTTATTTCTCAGTACAAACTTGTTTTGGTTCCCAAACAAAGCAATTTGACTTCAGTCTACCATTCTCATAAAAGCACTTAAAGGTTTTTGATACCTTTCGTTCTCATTCAGAACATGGCTAAAGTTCCCAGTTTTGCTTGGGATTATCTGATATGAAGATGATTTCTTTGCCTTTGTTTGTTGAAGACTTTGTACTGTTATGGAAGCGTATGGCTTCAGTTTCCCTCTTAATTGGACCATTCTCTTTCACAAACTCACCTTAACTTTCCCTCTCTCTGCAATATGTGGCAGTGGCAAAGCACACATTTGGAACATGAAATTGTTTGTTCACAAACAACCTCAGATACTACCACAGCTAATGAACTTGTATTGTAAACTTCTGAATGACAAACATGCAACAAGGAGAGCACCTCATTCAATGCAAATGGCAGTGCCCATTAATGGGAGAAAATTTTCAAGAGACGCTTGCTGGAATGGAATAAGCATGAAGAGACACGATTGTCAAGGCAGGCCTCCTGAGTATTCTTGGATTGTAGCCTGAAATTATTCCTGACTCGCTGCTCAGACAGAGAGAAACTGCAGAGAGACATCATTATACCGTATTAAAAAAAATATGTGCCAGATTGCAGGGTGTTTCCACACTAGAGAGTTTTGCTGTTCTCATCATGCCACTGGTGTGACATTTTCAATTTCCACTTGCAATGGAGATTCCACATGACGTGGTGCCATCTGGTATTAGTGTAAGCCGCTATTTCCCTTTCACATCATTATGATTGTATAGAAGAGATGGACTGAAATGTATAGTATTTACATGTATCGTATGTAAAAACTTGAGTAACCTGTTATTAGTCTAAGTTGGAATAAAAACCAATAAAAATAAAAAAGAGAGAGAAATGAAAGTGATGGTTAGAGCGTTTGCAAAATGACATGAAGGTACAGCATTAGCAATGGTTCACTACATAGAACAATGACATGGATGTAGGGGTACAGACATGACAGTGATTTTGATTTGCTATAGTTGAGTAATTGAGCAATGAAATTATGACATTGCAGAGATTTTTTTTTAAAAAACTAATGGATTATGTCTTGCTAAGCCCATTGCAGCCAATCATCTTAGAAGAATATAACTGTCCTTAGGATTGCACTATTGTTATACTCAAGGGAGAATTCTAATCCCCCCACAATCCCTCCCCCCCCCCCGCTTGTTTCTTGAATAGGAAATCCCATCGTTTCATAGTGTCAGTTCGGGGCTCCTACAGGATGCCACGTCATATAAATTCAAACAAGAATTTCCCCACAAAACTGGTGGGATGAGAGCGGGCCATGTTCATTATCCTGAGCATGCTGTGAGAGTCTGTTAAAAATGGGGAGTGAAAGATGAGAAAATTGGCATGCTTCATCTTATTGGGGCCAGTGATTTGTGTTGGGTGTGGCAAATTCCCAATAATTTAACTCCCCTTCATGCTACAATAATGCAGAGGCCCCAGCTTGTTACAATAATGTTCCAGACACTTGCATGCAAACGTGTTTAACCATCTTATTTCTCCTGAACTACTCCACCAGCATGTTCGAGAAAGGTATTGTGAGACAACTAAAAGGCATGGGAAGGTGACAACTTAGTGTGCAACCTTCCTTCAGCAGTTCTTCCTTTGGCAGAGGAGGCTCTTCCTCTGGAGTAAGGATACTCGTGCCTTAAGAAGGTTCTGCTGCATTTAGTTTAGCACACTGGTAGGATCCAACCCCATATTTGGCAAAATTGAAAGCCAGTGTTTGGAAGAAGGCTGCTTGAATGACTCTTTCCCCCTAGGAACAGCAATTGATGCTGCTTGAAGAGTACTTGTGATTCACATCATCATCCAATAGACCAATCTGCCCAATTTCTCTGCCCAATTTGCATTTTTGAAAATTCACAAATAAATAAAAATAAAATTAACACACTCCCATCATTTGATGGATTTCTTGTTCGTTATTAATGCCGCAATATATTGTGGGCCTTTGCTGAGCTTAAGGGCATATCCGGAGGGTTCTAATTTTAGAGAATAGTTTGCTTTCCTTGGATTACATGACTTGGATCCAACCATCTTTTCTGGCAATGGAAAAGGTAGGAGGGAGTCCCCTTTGAGCACCTAGAAGCGGCAACCTTGGAACCTGCATAGACGAAAGCCTCGTGGGAGAGCAGCTGCAATGCGGAGGGGAACTGGGTGAGCTCGAGCAGAGAACGTTCACAGGACGCAGCGCAGCATCTGCAAATCTCATGGTTTTCACTTTGGGACAGATAAGAAAAATCACTAAACGGAACAACAGCAGGGGCCTGGGAGCAAACACAGGAGCAGTTGTGCTGGATCAGATCAGCGGTCCATCTAGTCCAGCTCAGAGACCAAGGCCTCCCTCTGTTGCTGTCCTCCAACTTGTTGGGGAAAAAAGGTTAAAAATAGCTTTAAATCATAGGTGCAATGGATCTTGAATCAACAGAGAGTCAGCACACGAGTTTAGCTTTTAAAAAACATTTACTTCTAAAGGGAAAAGGGTCACAGGTTGCCTACAAAACAACAAACACCTGGAGCTACATTTTCTCACTACTGTTTACAACAAAGAGCTGGGATAATGGAAGTGGAGAATCTTCTTCTTCCTCCTTCTTCTTGACCCTGAAAGGACAGTCACCTGACCTGTTGACCAATAACAGTTTACAAACACTCTCAAGTTTCCCGGGCTTGCAGATTATTGGCTTTGAGCCAGGTTCCCTTTCCAGGTCAATCTAAACAATAGCATGGTAGGTAAACACATTAACCCCATAATGACTGAATCTCAGACCTTGCAACACACGTATATTCCAACACAACTTTGGCATTCAAAGGTATCGTTATCCAGCCTCTGAACAGGGAGGCTCCACTCAGTCTTCACGGGTAATAGCCGTTGATGGGCCTAAGCTCCATGAATGTCTCCAATTCCCCTTTAAACATAAACTAAATTAGAAACCATCACCACCTCCTGTTGCAGTGAGTTCTACAAGTTAACTACTCTTTGAGTGGACCAGTATTTTCTGAAATCTATCTGAAATCTACTGTCCATCGCTGAATACCTACAAGTTCTAGTAAGAGCAAGAAACAGTGAAAAGAAGTTCTCTCTATTCACATTCACCACCACATGTATAATTTTATAATAACCTCTATGGTTATTATATGGTGCCAGATCTCAGAAGCTAAGCAAGGTAAGCATTGGTTAGCAATTGGATGGGAGACCTCCAAAGGCCAAGGTTGCAGAGCAGGCAACAGCAAAACAAATCTATCAGTCTCTTGTCTTGAAAACCCCAGAAGCGGTTGCTGCAAGTCAGCTGAAACCTGATGGCACTAGAGGGGAGAGGATGACACCTGATGGTGTCATTATCTCCCCCCTAGGGTTGCCAGCCTCCAGGTGTAGCTGGAGATCTCCTGGAATTACAACTGATCTCCGTGCCACAGAGATCAGTTCCCCTGGAGAAGATGGCTGCTTTGGAGGGTGGACTTTGTGGCATTATAACATGCTGAGGTCCCTCCCCTCCCCAAATCCCATGCCTCCGGACTCCATCCCCCAAATCTCCAGGAATGTCCATACCTGGAGCTGGCAACTGTATCTCCCCATTAGTGTTTCTCTATACTAAATAAGTGCTGTAACATATCGATCATTTGGGTTGCTCTTTGCTGCCACCTTTTCCAGAGCTACTGCATCCTTTTTGAGTTATAGTGACAAGAACAATAATCCAATTGCAGCCATGCCTTATATCTATTCCAGGGCACTGTGATGTTGGCTGTTTTATTTTCAATCCCTTTCCTAATAATTCCTGGCACAGAATTTGCGCTTCGCAAACCCCTCCTCTTATCCTGTGACTGCTATATTTACTCAGGAACCTTCAGTGAAATACATGGTCAAAAACTTTCTAGATGTCAAAGGATATTACACCTACCAGATGATTCTTGTTCAGTTGTGTGTCAACCTTGTCAAAGAACTCCTCAAAGTTAGTGAGGAAAGACTTCCCTTTACAGAAGCCAAGCTAATTCTGTCTCGGTAGGGATTGTTCCTTTGTGTGCTTAATTGCCTGTGATAATAGTTTCCACCCATTTACTGATTTAAATTAGGCCAATTGACCTGTAATTTCCCTGATCTCACTTAGATCATTTTTGAAAACTGGTATTACATCTGCTACCCCTCCCGTCCTCTGAAAAGGGGGCAGATTTTAACAAGTAACATTTTTTAAAAAAGATTTTAATTGTTTTTGCATTTGAGTTCCTTGAGAACTCTCAGATAGATGCCACGTGGACCCTGTGGACCCGCTAGCCTTTAACCTGTCTAGAACGTCATTCCTTGATACCTCAGTTTGAGATGAACTACCAAGGAACATTTAGCATGTATGGTATGGAAACTGACTGCTGAGCTCCCCGTAGGTAGATTTTTGCAATTACATTTTGCAATCGTTTACATAACTTGCTTGTAGTCAACCACTGAGGCAAGAATCCTTAACTTTCTCCTCACCTCATGGGATCATGTATTTCAACTACAATCTACCTACTCTAGAGTAAACTACCTAAAGATCCAGTAAAATCAGGGAATCCTCTAGCAATCAAGCTGTTTCTGTACTATTGGATTTTCTTTTTGATTTTTGTCAATCTTAGCCTTAAACTGGATGTAATTCACACTGCTCAAAGGTGCTCATATATATGTGGAAAGCAATGCTTTCTATTTAAAATACGTACCATTTGTGGTTTTTGATGTTTACATGAAGTTTTGTAATTGATACCCAAAGAAAGGAAAATTTTAGATACCTTTGTCAAATTGGCCCATGTCTTCAGGTGCCTTATCTCTGTAACCCTTACAACAAACCAGCAAGGTAGGCTAGTACAATGATTTCTGCAATGTGGGCAGCAGGCAGGGTTGCTGAGCTCCACGCACAGCCTGGACATCTCCCAGAATTCCAACTGATCTCCAGACAACAGAAATCAGTTCCCCGGGGGGGGGGGGGTTTGCTGCTTTGGAGGGTGGACTGCAGGGCATCATACCCTGCTGAACTCCACCCTCCACTTATCCCCCCCCCCAAACTCCTCCCTTACCAGGATCCACCTCCAAATCTCAAAGTATTTCCCAACGCAGAGTTGGCAACCCCAGCAGCAGGCTAAGGCAACAGTGGTGTGTTGATGGTCACCAAACAAGTGTGTGGCTCAGGTGGACTTTCAGCTGGGAACTTCTCCACTTATAGATTACTAGGGGTGTGACTGTGTAGCCCCTAGTATTCAATTTATTGTATATAGCCTTTCATTGTTACAAGATTACAAAACCCTCAACAGTGAAGGGTACGAATTATATACAAGCAATAGATCAGCACATTCACAAAGAATAAGATCTAAATTAGATGTTAAAATATGACTAAAAGCTCAATACAATAGAGATAATAAAAAGAACAATCATCTAGGCAGCCTCCCTTCACATTGCCACTTTAGACGGTATGTTCTTTGCAGCAAGGGTGAATAATGAGACTCTATAGGACACATAAGCGTCTGTGTTGGATAACAAGAATGAAATTTTCTCCCCCAGTGAATGTGACTTTAGTCGGGATAAGATTCCTGCCAAAAATTTGGCCCTCGGGCTAGAGTAAAACAGGCAGAGGAGGATGTAATGGAGCAAGTCCTTGGGTACGTGGGAACCACAGATACATAAGCACTGGACCTTTGGGGTTTGATTAACGTGACCCTCCAGAAGTGCCGTTGGCATCGATTAGAAACAGAGAGAAGTGAAAGTCACTCTAAGTGCGAAGTTGGAGATATTAACTAGATAAGGAGTTCTAGTATGGTCCAGTTCAATTAGTTTAAACCATGGAGCTGTTTGGTTTTAAAATTGAGGAATGATCTAATTGGGCATCAAAGTCATATATCCAATTTCTTAGTTGGAAGTTGTCACTTGATGTTCCTAAAAGATCGTTCGGAATGGAGTATCTTGCGAGAATGGTATTAAAAAATTCAAGGCGTTGCGGATCTTTAGCTAACAACAAATTAAAGGATTGATGACTAAAGTTATTGGATCTCAAATTTTTGGCTCTTTTCCAGTATCTAAGAATTATTAAATAGGCCCGAAACTTAAGGGAAGGGATGCCAGTTTCAGCTCTCATCAGAGCAGCTGGAGATCTCTTGGGAAATGTTAGAATACGTCTTAAGAATTGATTCTGCACTACTTCAAGGCTAGCCAAGTTAACATCATTCCATCCCCAGACTTCAACTCCATAAAGCAGGTGAGGTATAACCTTCCTATTATATAAGTTTATAGGATCTATGAGGTGTCCACCTTTAGAATAATAGAAACCAACCTTTCTTAAAGCTTAAATAAATTCAAACAAGTTAATTGTCTATAGCCATAGGCCGTCACAATTCATCAAACATTGACTAATAAACAATAAAATTCACAGTTTGTATAGGTTACTAAAATTAATTAATACAATACAGTATGCCAAACTATCCCAGGAGTCACGAAACAGCCTCATTCAGTACCACCTTAGATCTTATCTTTTTGGCTGCAAGTGCAAACTGAGAGACTCTATAGGACACATGATTATCAGTGTCAGATAACAAAAACACAATCTTCTCCATTTCAGAGTATGTGTTTGTCACTGATAGGATTCTGGCCAAAAATTTAGCTCTGGGTACACTATATAATGGACAATAAAGTAGGTAGTGAGAAAGGTTCTCCACTGTAGGTAATCCACAAATGCAGGTGCGATGATCCATAGGGGTGTGAGAATAATGCGCTGCCAAAAGAGCTGTCTGCATCATCTGAAAGCGCAGAGCAGTGAAAGACACTCTGAGGTTGTAATGAGAAATACTGGCTCAGTAGGGAGATCTTGAATGGTCAAATTTAATTAGTTTATACTAAGGAGCTGCCTTAGATTTTGATATTGATAGCCGATCCATCACTGCATCTGTCTTGTAGATCCACTCCTTAAGTGGGAGGTTGTTGGCTGAGACCACTAACAGGTCATCTGGGATGGTATACCTTTGGCAAATGGTGGATAGAAAGCCAGGCCGTGTGGGGTCTTTGGATAGCAAGTAATTTACTGATTGGCAACTTAAGAAGTCAGAACTGGAAAATTTGATCCTTTTCTAGTATTTTAAAACTGCAAGGTGTACCTGCGTCCTAAGAGAGGGGAGTCCTGTTTCGGCCCTCATCAGGGCGGCAGGAGCGCCTTTCGGTAAAGCCAACATCCGTCTCAAGAATTAGACCTAACCATTCTTAAAGCTGATGCTTTGACCGATGCCACATGGGTGGGCCAATTTAGAGTCTCTCTGAATGTAACTCCAAAATATTTAAAAGAGTTGCATTGTTTAATTGGGTTACCCAAGATATTCCAGGAAGAAATTTTTGCTCTTTTCCAAAAGACCATTACTTTACTTTTATCGAAGTTGATAGTAAGAGCTTCTTCTTGGTGTAGCCAAATCGGTGTAGCCTTGCCAGACCTATTTTAGTAAGGGAAATTAGAACCATGTCATCTGTGTATAACAAGATTGAAATTTTTTGATGGCCCAGTGAAGAGGGAGTGAAGCGGGGATCTGATAGGCTACCAACTATGTTGTTAATATACAGATTAAATAGTAGGGGATCCAGTACACAGCCCTGCTTCACACCCTTCCAGGTCAGAATTCTGTCAGCGGGCCAGAAGTCCCTACTCTAACTTGGGCATCTTTGTGTTGTTCTTGAAGTAAAAATAGTAGGCCAGATCAACAAAGGCTACATACAGTGTTTTCAAAGAGCCTTGGATGCCTGAATGAGCCAACTGGTGAAGTGTTAGACAATGATCAATGGTACTTGATCCCTTCCTGAATTCTGCTTGGACTGGGTGGATAACTTGATTCTCATCTACCCAGTCTTCTAATTTGGACAACAGGAATTTACCATGTAGCTTAACCGCTATATCATGCAAGCTTCTTGGTTTGTAGTTTCATGGGGCAGATTTTGTCACTTTTTTTGTGTATAAGGACAATAATGCTTAGTTTCTTTTGCAGGGGAATTGAACACGTGTCATTAATTTGTGAGAAAACTCTGGTCAACATGGGGAACCACCAGTCAGGGAAAGCTTTATATGCATCTGGGGGGTTCAGGTCTTCCCCGGAAGATTTCCCAGAGGTTAAAGAGGCTATTTAGACTCTAATCTCAGATTCTGTGACAGGGTCCCACTTTGGAAGATGAGCTATGTCAACAGAAGATGTAGAAGGTTGGGATCTGAAAACAGAGCTAAAGTATGTAACCCATTCTTTACCTGATATGAATGTGTCAAACTGACAGAGAGAGCCACTTCCTCTGTCAAACACTAATTCCGCAAAACAGGGTTCATTCTTTTCAATAACCACACAATCTAGCTCATTCCATAGAAATGTAGCATAATTAGTTTTCTTTTGCTTAATTAGGTTTTTGTATTGAGATCTTATTTGTAGTATTTCGTCTGGATTGTCTCATGGTAAGAACTAACACCTTTTAAACTCTTTGCACACGTGATCTTACCATCCGTTCTTTGCATCTGAATGAACTTTCATGGGCCTGTTATTTATAAAATATGGCTTAAGTTGCATATTGATGTCGACAAAGGTCTCTATAATGTCGGTGCCATGATGTAGTAGAGCAGATCTCAAAGAGGCCAGCTCTGGACTTACAAGAGCTTGGGCGAGAGTATTGTGTAGTTTCCCGGACCATCGAAGTCTCCTTGGGCTGGGCATGTTGCTTTCTGCAAAATCCTGGTCT
The DNA here is from genome assembly GCF_028583425.1 of Eublepharis macularius. NCBI lineage: Eukaryota > Metazoa > Chordata > Lepidosauria > Squamata > Eublepharidae > Eublepharis > Eublepharis macularius. The sequence continues at coordinate 1,838,967 of NC_072793.1, forward strand.
GGAGTTCATAAAGACTTGGGGTTGGTGGTGAGTAACAACCATTGTGGGCAACGGTCACTCAGGGCAGAATCTACAACCTCGAACCTGATCACAGAATTCATTAGGGCAGAAGAGATGGCAATGTAATCTATCGTGCTGGCCTTATGAGTGGACAAGAACGTGAAAGTCCCTTTGGTTGAACTTGAAAGAAGTACCATGGAGAATATGTAGGTTGAGTGTAGCCATGTTATCCATGTTTGGGTTGTTTTATTCACTAAAAATATTGTTTGGGCTCTTTAGTTACATGTAATTATTGTATTTGTGTAATGTTTATATCCAGTAGGAAACACATCCCTCCCTGTAACTCTTCCCTCGCTCCAAATGAGATGCAGTTCTCAGAGAATGTAGCCCTCGCCCAAGGGATCTTATCTGCCAAGCTGCAGGCAGAAAGGGACCTCTGCTTTACAGGACTTTAACATTCTCTCCTGTAGAGTGATCTTATGGAGACATGGGGATGAGTGCCCCCCCCTCTCACACACACATGAGAGGAGGGGGTAGAAGCATAGCAATGGACAGGGGCACTAAATCCTGACCACACCAATGATTCTTCTAGCTCATTCGTAACTTACTTCCCAGTATTAACTAAGGGGCCAGCAAGCAAGTTTGGAGAAAATTAAATGCTTCCAACAGAAGAGTCCACTAAGGCAGGCTTTACCTCCTTTTATCTGTGCACTATATGATCATTAAAAAGGCACCAATACCCATCCTTGCTTGAGAATAGGTGAATAATTAGGTCTCCCCAGGGCTGTTTTTAGGCATGGAGAGAGATCCTTTCATGGAGAGATCTGACACTTTATATGCAGTCTGTCTTGTGTGTGTTGTTTTTTGTTTTACTTTGGGGAGGGTGGAAGTGTCAACCTCTGCTCTGCAAAGGAAGCAAGCTACCTATTGCAACAGGGAGGGAGCACACAGAAGAACCCATCCGGCCTCTGGTTCCCTGTCAGCTCCCACCCAGTGGCGGCACAGTGCTTCCGCTGTGCAGGAGACGCAAAGAAAGCCTTCGGGCCAGATGCATCTGAAATAATGTGGAGAAGGGGAAGATATTGCAGAATACAGTCCTACTCTTCTGTACTGTTTTTCTTTAACGTTACAGCCAAACTAAATGTTACGCTTTCTTAGGAGTCAGATCCAGGTGTATAGGTTCCCTAGACCTGACTCAGTTTCTCCGTAGCCACACTGTAGTTGTTGGAATGGCATGTGGAAAGTCCATGGGGGCCTCGATTCAACTTAGGACTGTGGTGCAGGGGGAGAAGGGACCCCTGCACACGCCCCCTGCACCATTTCCCCAAGCTGAAAGGACCTTAGGGGGGCAATTATGTGCCCCATTTTGGGGAGGCACATTCATGGCAGACTCAACAAATTAGAAAACATAACGTGTACTTTGGCCTTTCGTTAGGATTGCGAGGCCGAGCCTGGCAATTGGCTGGTGGATGGGAGGCAGGGACAAGGGGGCGTATCTGACCTCACTGGCATTGCCAGCATCAATATATCACTTCTGGGTTGTACCTGGAAGTGATACAGCCACATGGGTGACATTTCTGTTTGTTAATTTTATTTTTATCCCACTGCTGCTTGGAGCAGCAGCAGGCAACAGGGCTTGCTGGCAGGAAGCTTCCTGCTATGGCAAGCCTATCTTTAGTTGGGCTGTGCTTCACAGTGAAAGAGAGGGGAAAGACAGAGGAGAAAGAAGACCAAAAAGAGAAGACGAAAACTCACTAAATGGTATGGTATTGCTATGCAGGTTGAGGCCCTGCTGGTGGCTGCCATTTTAAAAATACCTGTTTAATAGGTTACCTGAGTATTCTCCTGCCACAACAGGACAGTGGGAGAGACCATAAATCAGTAAGAGCTGGTTGATGGGGTAAAGGTGGGGAGATCCTTTCAAAAATATTTATGTTTATTTAATCAATTGGTTTAAATGTATGCAAGAATAGTGCTGGGTTTTTGAGGGGAGATGGCTCTTGTGTCACCAAGTTAGATGACATGGGCATTAGCCAGTTGGCTCTTGTAACACTCATAATGTCCGGCCTCGGCTCGGGCATCCTCTCAGACTCTCCACTTCATCCAACACGGTTGTATGAGTTTAAAGGTCTTCATTTAGATAAAACTCCCTAAAAGTGCACTGATACATAGTAATTGCCTGGAAGGCTGAAGCAAAGTCTTCCCCGAGAGGTTATACCCTCAGTCCCCTTCCCCCAGTTCAAACAAGTCAGTTGAAGTCAGCAAAAATCCTGAAAGAGATGCAAAGCTGAATTTTCCCCAAGGTCGTTCCCAGCTGATAACACCTCTCAGCAAAGCATAGCCAAGGTACAGTGAGAAAAGCTACACTACAGGAAGCTGCACTACAGGAAGAAAGCCCATTCCCCCCCCCCCCCAGTAAATATGCAGTCGCAGTTACGATATGTGTCAGGCAGGCCAGCTTGCCTGCCTAACACATATCATCAAACTGCATGCAACACTAATAACTAAACTTGCTGAGGAAAGAATAATGTTTTCTTACAAAGTCGATAGAGTAGAATGAACACAGTGGAAATGCAATCCCCACACAGCGGAAGCACTTGTAGAGGGAATGCCAGCTGGATAGCTCACAAATGTTTATAGTTATTATGATACATTCCTTCCATGAAATCAGATTTCTAGAAATATTAATTGTGAGCCCTTGGGAAAGATTATTCTTAACTCTGTAAAACCAGGCTTAGCTCTACCAAGAGGCCAAAAAAGGAGATCACTTCTGGGGGCAGATTTGGGTGGTGGCAGAAATATTATTGGCAGTCTCCTCTGCTGCCCATCTGTCTCCACTCTTTGCCCCATGCATCCTCAACCATAACCTCCACCTGAGAGTTTGATGGCTAACTCGCTTTGCTCTGTCTCTCCTCAGCGCTATGTGAAAACCGTGTGCAAGCCACACATGCCCTCTTGGGCTTCCTGGACTCTCTCAAGATTCTTGCCTCTCGTGGTAGTTAAGTCATCATGGTAATCTGTAGGGTTGCCAGGGCAACCAAAATTATGTCGGAACTCCTGCAACAGGAAAGAATATCACAAGTGTTTGGGAAGCCCTAACAGAGCACGGATGGTTTACTGCCCTGTTTTCCAAGTGGATGGGGGAGGGAGGAAAAGTAGTGTTGCCTGCTCCCAGGTAAAGGCTGGGGTGAGGTGGGGGGGGGGGGCAAAGTGGAGATCAGTAATCTCGTCTGGCAAAATACATTGCACCAAAATTGCTTTTATGTGACTGGAGCTCTTAGGATAAGATCAAGATATCATTTTTAATATATACCAACATTTCAAAACTTAGCATATTGTTGAAGGATTCTGAGAAATATTTGGCCAGCAAGAAAGTGAGTGCTCTGTCAGGTCCTTGTATATCTTTGCTTAACCGACCATTTTTAATCCTTTCAGTGTTTAAGTGCTCTCTTCAAAGGTGCCCAAGTTCCCAGGCAGCTATCTCACAGAAAAGGGTTGTTTTGGCTACCGACATTCCACCATGACTCGGCCTTGAGGAACTTTCGCTTTCCTGACTTCAAAGGGGTTGTTTTGAGAACTGTGGGGGGAGGTTGGGCCTGCTGTGATCTGTTACTTTGTACCTCATGCTTTGCCTGTCATTGGTAACAATGCATATGTACCATCCTGAATATTGCATTCAGGCCAGTGGACTATAATGGACTAATTCTTCAGTAAAATCCTTTTGGAAACAATGGACTGTTGTCTGATTGCAGAAGGTAGTCTGGAGTAAGGACATTATCTAGCCACAGTTCTGACATTTTGTTACCAATCACCTTTTCCAATGCCGAAGCCGGATCAGACGGACTCCAAAGCCATCCCAGCCAGGGATCCTTTGTTTGACCCGTATGCCTCTCCCGGCTCTCAAGGTTTGGAACCTCAAGGACCTGTACCACGAGGAAACAACTCTTCGGTTACTACGCTTTACACCCTCGCTCCCAGCAGTGCAAATACTCGGCCCAGAGCTACAGCCGAACCACTGTTCTCCTTGCCCACCCCGACGCAGTGGGGCGCGAGACCACGGGAGACGACGGAACGAAGGGCCAGTACGATGTTCACGCAAACGCAGCTGGATAGCCGGCGTAGTTTGGAATCTATACCCGAGCACGCCAGTAGCCGACCGTGGCTTTACTGGAACAGGACGACCAAACAAATGGAATGGGAGACGTCCCGCCGTGGCGCCCTGAGCTGGGATTATGCGGAAGTCACCCCGTGGTCGGGGCAACAAGAGTAAGTGAACATCAATGGGTACAGCTTCAAAGCCGAACGATTGCAATCGACTCTGGAATATCAGCAATCACGGGTTTGGCAAAAGGGATCTTAGCCACGAGATCTCAAGAAGAAAAAGGAGTGGAAGAAATCATACCTGGTCTACCGAGGCCACATACTGAAAATGTGCCCACTTCGCAAGCTACTGGTTATACGGAACAAGAGGAGGAAAGTTCTGACAGAGTGCAAGTTTTGGAGACCAGATTAGCAAGCATGGAAGAAAGCTTAGCCCATGCAATCCACCTGCTATCCGTACTCGTGACAGAAGACGGGGGTCGTGAATCGCCAACTGGTCTACCAGACATCAGCCAAAGTCTAGCTAACCTGCAAGGTCTTTTGCCACGTCCGGAGGGCCCTATCCAACCGTGGCCACAACAGCCACCAGAAACGGGGGATTCTGATTCTGTAATGGGGGAAGGTCCCTGCCCCGAAGACCCGTGTCCAGGAGAGCCCCTTCCTGAACAACCAATCATTCCAGATGCCGACGGAGCCGGCGCAGGAGGAGGAGAACCGAGTCCAGAAGACCCCCGTCCCGATCGTCCAATCATTCCCGCTGACAGTGGAAACGGAGGAGGGGGTGGGGAACCAGAACAACCGCTGGGACCCGCTTCCCCCATAGTGCCTCCATCCACGACCCAAGCGAATCAGCCTCCAAGCCGCCCGAGAGGGGACACACCGCAAACCATCCCGGGGACGAGCATAATCGGAAGAGGTACTGTCCCCAGACCTCATCCAACGCCGGGGCCGCAGGGGGCTACGGCGCCTCTCCAACCCATCTCCCCTCACCCATCTCCGTTGCAACCGGCACCCCAAGGGCCGATTCCCGCCCCTCTTGTGCCACCACCTCGAGGCCCACCGCTGTTGCGGCCAGCACCCTTACGGCCAGCGCCGCTACAACTTGCGCCTAGAGGGCCTCCCCAGCCGATTCCGGGAGCGCCTCTCCCACAACAACCTCAACCTTATCCTCATCAGCCTCCGCCGCAGCTACCGCCAACACCGCAACAGCCTCCTTTACAACTCGCCCCGCTCGACATCTACCCGATGCCAGCACCAGCCCCCAGGCAAGAACTTCCTATGGGTTGGGTTAAGCTGGACGCTACATTTGATGAAGATCCTTCCAAATTGGGATTCTTTCTGGTTCAAGTAGTACAATTTTTCAATCGTTGGGGACATTTATTCGGAAGTGAAGTCAGTCAAATCGAGCACCTGGGATCAAGACTCCAAGGCAAAGCGGCTGACTGGTATGTAGGACTTTATGATATTGGGGCCCCCGAGTTAGATACACTTCAAGGGCTAGTGGATGCACTTCGAGCCCAATATGAAGATCCCCTGGAAGAAACTAGAGCCCGGACTTAAATGCAGTCTATTAGGCAAGGCAGCATGTCGGCTAGAGACTATGCCACAAAATTCCGACAACTCGCCGCCAAATGCCCAAGGTGCGAGGAGTCCACCAAAATCATTTTATTCAAACAGGGCTTAAACCCTAAACTATTGGACAGAGCTCTCATGCAAGATAATCCTCCTACACTGTTAGGTTGGATCCAATTAACTTGCGAAGTAGAGAACCGCATGCTAGAAGTCTGTTTGGTAGAACAACACCAACAGCCCGCGGGCCAAAGGCGCTCCTCCGTTCTCGTCCGAGGAGGCCGAGGGGCTGGATATGCTACTCGTGGAGCAAGAGATGCTAGATGGCAACAAGGGTTGTGTCTGCAGTGTGGCCAAAGTGGTCATTTTGCGGCGCAATGCCCATATCGGCCTGTGCAAAGACCTCTACTCCAACTAAGACGCCCAGCCCCCGCAGCCTACCCGGCGCCACCGCGCCGTACTCCAGCTCCCAGAACAGCGAGAGGTAGGGGAGCTTCTCGGAGAAACCCTCCCGAAAGAGGACTAGAATTGGAAGAAGTTATGGAATATGATCCAACAGCCCTAACGGGGGGGGGGGGGGAGAATCCAGAGAGTCCCTCCTCGGGAAACGAAATGGATCTGTCATAAAAGGACCCAAACGGCAGATCAAATCTCAGTCAGTTCCGGTCTCGAACCAACCTCACGGGTCCATACTCTTCATACCAGTAACTTTGGTGAATCCTGACAAGAAAATGCACATCCGTGTGCAAGCCCTAATAGACTCGGGCTGCTCCAGAGACATTATTGCACCAGCCCTAGTAAATGGGCTAGTACTTCCTGTGAAAGAATTGGAAATACCTGTCATTTTTGAGCAAATGGATGGCACTAACATGAATCCAGTCACCACTGAAACCACACCAGTCATAACAGGCATGGGACAGCATTGGGAGGTAAGGTCATTCGTCATTAGTGTCACTGCGAAATACCCCTTGATCCTGGGAAGCCGGTGGTTGTGCGATCATAACCCCTACATCAACTGGGCAGAGGGGAGCATCACGTTCACCCATGAGTCTTGCAAAAATCATCGTTGGAGTCAAAACTGGGGTAATAACCCTACTATAACTGAACCTGCTCTCCTCACCCAGGAAGAACTCAACCAAATACCCAAGCAATACAGAGCGTACACCCAAGCCTTCACAGAGGAAGAAGCTAATACTTTACCTCCTCACAGGAGGACGGACTGTGCCGTGGAAATTTTACCGGGCGCCTCGCTGCCCAAGGGCTGTCTATATCCCATGAGTCCTAATGAGAGGGAAGAGCTCCGCAAGTTCATTGACCTCAATCTTCAAAGAGGATTCATTCGCCCGGCGAACAGCCCCCATGCCGCGCCAGTACTTTTTGTCAAAAAGAAGGACGGGGGCTTAAGACTGTGCACGGATTTTCGGGGACTTAACGCTGTCTCTTCCAGCAACGCCTACCCCATCCCGCTCATCAGAGATCTACTCAACGTCGTGGCTCAAGGTAAGATCTTTACGAAATTAGACTTAAAAGACGCTTACTTCCATGTTCGTATCAGAGAGGGGGATGAATGGAAAACCGCTTTTAATACGCCCCTCGGCCAGTATGAATATCTGGTTATGCCATTTGGCCTGGCTGGGGCCCCCTCGGTTTTCATGTCCATGATCAATGAAGTACTGCATGACTTCCTATACAAAGGTGTTGTGGTGTACCTAGATGATGTTTTAATCTATTCGGAAACTGAAGAGGAACACGTGGATCTTGTAAAAAGAGTCTTAACCACTCTCATGAATAATAAACTGCCCATTAAGCTCTCTAAATGTGAGTTCCACAAAACAGAACTCACTTACTTAGGCTACTGCATTTCCCAAGAGGGCTTGAGAATGGATCCAGGCAAAATACAAGCAGTACTAAATTGGCAAACCCCCGCAACTCGCAAGGAATTACAATCCTTTTTGGGCTTTGCCAACTTTTACAGAGAATTCATCGCAAACTTTGCTCAAATTACACTCCCCCTAACCGAACTGTTAAAAACCAAAGACAAGGGGGAGCAAGCCAAAAAACCAAGTGCAAAATTGTCTTGGACACCAGAATGCCAAACAGCATTCAATCACCTTAAAACGCAGTTTGTTTCGGAACCCGTTCTACAACACCCCGATGAAAACCGCCCCTTCATAGTGCAGGTCGACGCCAGCGACACTGCAATTGGGGGCGTCCTGCTGCAGCGGGGGGAGGATGGGAAGCTCAAACCCTGCGCCTTCCTTTCCAGAAAGTTTTCGGAGGCGGAAAGGAATTGGAATGTTTGGGAAAAGGAGGCCTTTGCCGTAAAAGTGGCCCTCACTACCTGGAGGCATTGGTTAGAAGGAGCCCGTCACCCTTTCGAGGTCTGGACGGACCATAAAAATTTAGAAGCCCTATGCAGCCCCCGCAGGCTCAACGCCAAGCAACTAAGATGGGCGGAATACTTCTCCAAATTCAATTTCACATTGAACTTTCTACCGGGCAAAACTAACTTTTTGGCTGACGCTCTATCACGCATGCCCCAGCACAAAAGCAAACGGGAGGAGACAATTGACACAGTCTTTTCGCCTACGCAATTAGGGGGCATGGTAACTACACGCAGCCGCACAACCTTATCCCCTCAACCCGATCAGGGGTGGAGGCTAAAACTGAAAGCTGAAGTGGAAAAGGAGCGGGGGGACGTGCCCAAAGATAAACTGCAACAATCCAATCAAGGGGAATGGCTTTGGGGAGACCGCTTCTATGTACCCAAAAGTTTAAGAAAAGAAGTCTTACAACGCTGTCATGATGCTCCCACGGCAGGGCACTATGGGTACTTAAAAACGCTTCACTTAGTGCAACGTCAGTTTTGGTGGCCGGGCATGAGCAAAGACATTTCCCAATATGTAGCGTCTTGCCCCGTTTGTCTCAGCGCCAAATCCCGAAAGGGCAAACCTCCAGGACTATTACAGCCTTTAGAGACGCCAAGCCGACCGTGGGAAATAATTTCTATGGACTTTATCACTGACTTACCCCCCTCAAAGGGGCACACCTGTATTTTAGTCGTGGTTGATTTGTTTTCCAAGCAAGCTCATTTTATACCTTGCACTACAATCCCTTCTGCTAGGAAACTAGCCGACATCTTCATAAAAAACATTGTAAAAATACATTCTTTTCCATCAAAGGTGATTTAGGATCGCGGCGGACAATTCGTTGCCAACTTCTGGCGGGAGCTTTTACAACTGCTGGGCATTGAACAAGGTTTAAGTTCAAGCCATCATCCGGAAACCGACGGACAGTCAGAAAAAACAAATCAGATATTAGAACAATTTCTGCGCTGTTACATTAATTTCCAACAGGATGATTGGTTTGCTTTGCTCCCCTTGGCAGAGTTCTCGTACAACAACAGCGTACACGCCTTCACGGGAGAAACTCCCTTCAAAATCGTCTATGGCTTCCACTTCAAACCATTCCCGTTTGAAGCGCTCCCCTCTCCTACTACGTTCTCCAAGGACGTCACCGAATGGTGGGGGGAAGCAGCTCAACAATGGACTCAAATTAGAAAGCACCTCAACAAAGCCAAACAGGATTACAAAAAGTACGCCGACCGCCATCGTGCGGCGGAATGGGATTTACAACCTGGTGATCTTGTCTATCTTTCTACAAAAAATCTGAAAGTAACCCAAACCAGCCGCAAGCTTGCGTTGAAGTTCTTAGGACCTTTTCCTGTTCGCAAAGTAATCAACAAAGTGACTGTTGCCTTGGATTTACCAAAGAACCTACGCCATGTACATGATACCTTCCATGTCAGTTTATTTAAAAAAGCTCCCTCTGCAAACCAGTGGCACACCCGTGCCCCCCCAATCCCAACATTAATTGATGACCAAACCCACTATGAAGTTCAACAAATATTAGACTCTAAAATGAAAAGAAATCAGCTGTTTTACCTCATCAGATGGAAGGACTTTGATTCTGGGTTTGATGAGTGGGTGCATTCTGTACATGTTCATGCTCCTAGATTGGTTAAAGCATTCCACTCTCACTACCCACATAAACCTGGGGGGGGGAGCATCTTAGAGGGGGCAGAATGTCAGGTCCTTGTATATCTTTGCTTAACCGACTCCATTTTTAATCCTTTCAGTGTTTAAGTGCTCTCTTCACAGGTGCCCAAGTTTCCAGGCAGCTATCTCACAGAAAAGGGTTGTTTTGGCTACCGACGTTCCACCATGACTCGGCCTTGAGGAACTTTCGCTTTCCTGACTTCAAAGGGGTTGTTTTGAGAACTGTGGGGGGAGGTTGGGCCTGCTGTGATCTGTTACTTTGTACCTCATGCTTTGCCTGTCATTGGTAACAATGCATATGTACCATCCTGAATATTGCATTCAGGCCAGTGGACTATAATGGACTAATTCTTCAGTAAAATCCTTTTGGAAACAATGGACTATTGTCTGATTGCAGAAGGTAGTCTGGAGTAAGGACATTATCTAGCCACAGTTCTGACATGCTCTTCCATTCGAGTATCCACTTGAAGACCGTACTGTTTACAATCTCAGTCATCATAGCTGTCTGATACAAACATAACGCCATGTAGGTGGAGCCTAGAGATACGTAGAGCACACCGTCTTCTGAGCAGTTTTCTGACACTTGTTGGAACTGTTGGCTGCCCTTAATATTCGTTGAGTGTTTTCGCTGAACCCAAAGATTCACATCAAATTTCACTTTAGGTGAAATTTAGAGATAAGCTAGTGGTGTGTAGAAGCCTCCTGAAAAATTTAACTGGTCTGATTGACACTTCCTTGGTGTCTCTCGCCAAGGCCCAAGCAGGATTCCCAAGACTTTACTGACTTCTGCTTTAGGCAAAATTTGTGTGCCAGTTCTCACAAGTACAGTGCCTAGCTGGATACCACACTGATAATGTTACATTGGTCAGTTTAAAAATAAGATCTAGTCTAGATACAAAGGCGTAACAGGAACATTTAGCGCATGCATTTGACCTGTTGAGTGTTATCCCGCTTCCTCAGGAATCTACCGTAACAATTCAGCGATGGCTGCTCACCATCTTTTTGGCCTGTGGCAATTAGAATATTTGCATTATGCCCAGGGTTGCTGTTCCTCCAGTGGGAGTGGGGAATCCACCCCTTGCCGCCACTCACCTGGCTAGTGTGGGGGGAGGCGAGGGAACAGGCCTCCTGGGCACTGGCCCTGGGAGTGCACGCGTGTCTCACAGCAAGCCGATTTAGGCCCCAAACGGTCCCCATCTGAGGCCCAAATCGGGCCAGTATGAAGTGTGCACAAACACCCAGGCCTGCACAGTGATGCCATTTCACGAAAATGACTTCATTGCACAGGGAGTGCGTGCAGGCAAAGTACACGTGTAAAGAAGAGGAAACAGGTGAGTGCTGGGTCCCGCCAGGAGGATAAGGGCACGAGGGGAGAAGATTTCAATCATGGCTGGTGACAGGGAGAATGGGGACTACCTAGATGCCTGTTCCTATAGTCTCCTTTCAAAGTTCTGGCTTCTACAACTTCCTTTAGGAAGCTTGCACTGACTCAGGGAATAACCTCCCCCTCCCCCCCCACAAAGCTCCAGGGAAAGTTTTTTTTAAAAAAACCCTTTGCACAATACAATGAAGATTAACTTTTGCAGCACTCAACACTTCTGGCCCGTACTCCTGCCAGACATTTTGCCACCAGACAGGAATGTGATAAGACTGTTGTTTAGACAAGGACCATCCCCTTCCAGCCCAGGATTTTTTCATTCTATGAGAGCTTTGGAGATTTTAAACGTTCACAGATATTCCCATTTTCTATTTCTTGCAGACCGTGCGGTGTCACTCAGAGATCCTCAAGGGGCACATTTTTCTTATCTTTAAAGGTGCCCCGTTACAGGGATGGCCAAAGTCGTTAAACTCCAGAAGGTCCTGCCTCTCTTTGTACGGCATTATCCGAACATCTCCAAAGCACTGTGCGGCCACTTCTCCCTTCATCAAAACGATCCCAAGAGATTTCTCCACTTTCCCCCAACAACCCCCATTCACATCAGCCATCGCGAGACTGCCTCCGCTTCATTTCCTTTCCCCTGAATGTGTGCAGAAGCAGAGTCCTGTTCTAACGAATTGTTAGTCTCAACATCCAAGTGCTCCATGCAGCTCACTAGCCAGAAACTGGGCTGTTCCTGTTCAACAGTACACATTCACTGATCCAGTCGCCTGCTGAAACTGAAACCTGGCAGCAAATTCATCGCAGAAAGCTACCCAAGTCAACGCTAGGTGGTGCCATGAGCCAATGCACCGGAGACTTTTGTCTGTGGAGACCTCGGATCATACCCAGTTTGGGTCACAGCTTAAGTGAAGTGCTCTGAACATATTCCCTAGCAGTGGCTTGTGCTCATTACAGTATTTCATCCTACTCAGGGTAGTTATCAGAGCAGGTCAAATTGCTAGGCCAGCTGTAGAACCCGGCAGGAGGGCTCGCATTCCGGCTGCTCATATGTTAATGGCATTTAGCTGCCATTCTCTTGGTACCTCTCCCTTTTGCAGAGAATTAATGCCACCGTGGCAATAAAGGGTGATAATGAGGATAAATATTTCAGTAGCTTGACTACTGCAGTGCCGACACCTTATACTGCGTGGGGGTGGGGGCTCACTGCATGCAGTTCCTGTCATCATTACAGTAATTGAGCGCGAATCAGCAAACCTCCTGATACTCATCACGCATCACAAAGCCTCGCATCTGAGACTGCTGTCCCCCACCCCCCCACGAAACACAGACAACATTCACAAAGCCTGTGCCGATGGGTACGTGCACCTTACATTGATCCGAGTATATATTTGCTTGAGCTGAAACTGTCATCTGACTCTTGCAATGCCACTGTCTTTCCCACAAAGGGCAACTGACACTATTTTCTAACTCTGTTTGGAGAGAGATTCTTAAATTTGATAGACGTGTGCCAGCCCCAAAAACACAAGTCAAGTTGGCACATGGAACCATCGCTTTATTAACGATTGCCAAAACAAGCTTGCACAACAGGTAGGACAACACATGCAACATTTCTACAAGCTCCATCTATCTATTTGCCAGATTTTTTCATTCTTTTCTCTATATAAGCTGGAGGATGTGATCATCGGAGAATTAAATTTCACTCACCAGTTTAGTAGTTTGAGGCTGAAGAGGAGCTGGACCGTCGGTGGCAACTGTCCACTATTTCTAGCCGATAAGATCACATTGGCTTCTCTTGTGTTTAAGCCCTCTGGACAGAGAGACAACCAACCTGTTTCCTATACTGAGCGAATAATCAGAAACAGACACATATCAGGCTCACGCCAAGCAACCGCTGAAGTTGAAGACTGCCAACAGGAACAGCTTTATGCAAACATGAAGCTAGCAAAGAAACAACAACAACAAAACCCCTAGCAGCGACACGAGGCGACATCAGAATGAACATAATTGGATTCTTTCACACTTTGTGCCCTCCTGGCTATGTAGCTAATACCTAGTATCAAAGAGTCTTGTTTGTGTTGTCAAGGAAGCCCCTGGCTAAATGATGCTATATACTGTTACTGATTCTCTCTCTCTCTCTCTCTCTCTCTCTCTCTCTCACACACACACACACACAAACACACACACACACAGAGAGAGAGAGAGAGAGAGAGAGAGAGAGAACTGATCAGCCCAGCAAGCAGGGGGGGGGGACTGATCATTGCCCAGAGTAAACAGAAAAATTTTTAATCAACCATTGCTCATTCTGATCAAATAGGCATCAGGGTAGCCATTTAAAAAATATGCTTTTAAATGTGAAATCCTTAAGAGGGGAACAAATCCAAGTTCACCGTCCAGCCCTGCATGATCACATCTGATGGAGTGATCTCTCCTTTGCCAGGCGACCAAGAGAGCAGCCTGCAATCACAGCAACAAAAGCGACAACCACATCCACGGCTCTGGGACATCTGCAAGATCATTGGAAAGCTCCCAGCCAGCACTAAACATGTTAGCTTTCCAAAGGTGATGAAACCTGTTTCCCTGAACCAAAACAATGCAGGTCCAATTGTCCTTAGATACTTTTTCAGCAGAAGCCACAGCAAATCTAAAAACATGTTCTTGGCAGCATCTTCGAGTGCAATAGAGTCCTCATAATATTTTGTGTCATGGATCTCCTAGCCAGACTAAGACTACAAATGTGCAGAAGGCTAAACATACAGCTTTGTGTTTTATCTCAGATAAATGATCAAACATAGAACTATACATTCCTGGTACATTTCAGCCAACCATAAGACTCCTATTAAGCACCTAGCAACGGAATAAAATTAAAAGAGCCCGTAGGACATTTCTTTCAGAGCATGCCATTTTCAATTGTCTGCAATATTGTTTATAGTGCTTCAGTGTATTTTCTGTAGCTCAGTTATGCAAGATAACAAATGCAGCATTAGTTTAAGTAGAATCATTTGGATACAAAAGACTAAGCCAACCAATCTTTAAGCTTTCACTGTCTTTTGAAACTTTAACAAGCTCATTCTTAATGTTCCTTAACATGGATTAATTATTTAAAACACTTCAACCTTCACATCAAATCAAGGTATTTAAAGAATGAAAAAGCAAAGCTTCCAATTAAGGTGTAAGTGTATGGTAGGGATGCTACCACAGGGCTCAAGAAGTGTGAGTAGTAGTTAATAGTGATGACTAGAGATGGGTAGGGACTGGGAAACGTACCTAAATTTAATACATTCCAGTCAGGTTCGTCCTTTGTGAACACACGATTCGTGGGACTCACATTTTTCATGAACTTTTGTCCATTTGGTCTGTTTGGGCCGGTCCATGGTCCGTGAGCCCAGACATCCTAGCATCGATCTATCAATTCCCTAGGCAACAGTGGGGGTGTCCACAGACCTTCTGCAGCCCTTAAAAATGGGCTGGTTCATGAAAAGTTTGTGGTCCATGAAAATCGATGGACCACAGGCCGGTGGTCTGTGGAGTTTTCCCAGTCCATACCCACCTCTAGTGATGAATGAAAACACAGTTGGCTCAGTTGATTTTCCATATATAATAATCCATGATACACACCCTATCTTATACAACCTAATCAAACATGACCATCTCAGAATCTCAGAAATGTAATCATTTCAAACAGGAATGCCTTCTGTTACTGAATCTTGCTGAATCCTATCTCCTTGCTCTGTCCTGAAGCCTCAGATAAAGAGGAGGGGGGATTTGGGGAAAGAAACCCGGTTGCCTTGCTCTGCTCCTGCACAGCCTGGAGCCAAAGCTGGAACATGCTCTTCAGCTGTCTTCCTTGCTCTTCATGAACAGTGTTGAAGCTGGTGCCCTTTTCCCCGGGCATTGTAATGCCCCTCCCCTCTGCCTCCAATAGGCCTGCCAAACAGCTTGTTGTCAACAGGCAGAGGGTCCCTAGGACCACTTCTCAGCTGTGAGGCATTTTCAAGAGCACGCTCCTAAAAGCAGCCAGCCACACTGCCATTGAGGCAACTGACATCGGGATCTGACACAATCCCCTGCCTAAACAGTTGCTAGGTGTGGCTAGCAGAAACCCGAGTCCCTGAAATCGGGCTCCAGCTATACACTAGGGGCTGAAAGGAGTACAACAGACGTCTCGTGTGAGAGCTCTGCAACATCTGGGCTATACCTAGGGATATCAAGTTTTATACTGGTACTTCCAGCTGCCCCAAGCTGCTGGGGCAGGGAGATGCTGAGCACCAGTGGTGTCTGGACTGGGAGGGTGGCTGAGTGGCTGGGAGCTCTCTCCCAATAGAAACAGCGCTGGCACTCAGCGGCCCCTCGGCTCTGCTGGCAGGGCTAGGAATAGAAGGGACGGCTAGTAAGCACCAGCTACAGGTGCTGACACCCCCTCAGGTGGTCCTCCTGGGGAAGAAAAGTAGGATATAAATATCGAAATAAATATTTCTGTTTTGTTGTGAGACACCTTGGGCCAGTATCTGGGGAGACAGCCAATAAACAGTCAAAATAAATGTTGTTAAATTTCTATTCACCTAAGAAAACAACCCTACAAACCTAAAATACATGGAACTTTACCCTGTCAACATTTTTTTAAAAAGTCTTATGTTCCTTCTTATTGGAAAAATGTCATTTATTTATTTTTATTTTTATTTTTTTATGTTATTTATATTCCGCCTTTCTCACTGAGACTCAAGGTGGATTACATAGTGTGAGATTAGTACAATCAGTGGCAAGGACAAGGGCAGGCATTTCCATACAGTGTCAAGAACATTTCCATAAACCATGTCATAGGGTAAATGAATACAGTTTCAAGAACATTTCCATAAACAATGTCATGGGGTAAAAGAATATAAGTTTACAAAGATGTAGTATTAGCAAGGATCCAGTATGGGGTTGAGGAATTGCTGAAACAGAACGTAATCCGTTCTAGGACCTACATTGAACAACATAAAGCACAGGTAGGAATAGGAGTACATACCGGGAGGAAAACAAGAAGTCTTTATTTGCTACTGAGTGTAAGACATTTTGATTGGGATTTTTCATTATAATTCTTTGGAGAATTTGCCTGGTCATTTCAGTAAGTTTACAGAGGATTCAAAAATTGAAAATGGACGACTGAACTGATGACAGCAAAGACAAAGTTGGCCTCAGGATGGAAATTCTCTGAAGCTTTAAGAGTATACAAATGGACTGAGTTTGCCACAAAGTTCAAACTATATAAATGGACACATTTCACAAAGAATGTTTGTAGGAAAACAAAGAACCAGACACTGGCAGATAAGTGTATATGGAACTTATTCAATTTAAATCTCATTTCATTATTGCAGGCTTTTCTTTTACCTTGTCTTTGCATTTCTTTAGTAGTGTTAAAAAAAATACAAAAAGGTCAGAAAGCTCCCCAGATGCTAAACTGTCCTTACTTCTTCACTTGCTCCTGTGAGTGTCTCAGCCATACACAACTGCTGTCATTAGGACAGCCCACGTTGTCATTGGCAATATCATCCTACAGAACAGACTAGAGTAATAAGGCACTTGCCCAGGCTTTAATGAAAATGACCACCTACTGGAAGCTGAATACATGCCTTCCTGCTTATTGCTATATCCCCAAATGTCCTGAATTATGAATTTCACGAAACATGTCCTTGTCTTGGATAATATGTTCTAAGGATATATTGTCGAAGGCTTTCACGGCCGGAGAACGATGGTTGTTGTCAGGAACTACAATGCCAAGACCACGGCAATACAGCCCGGAAAACCCACAACAACCATGTTCTAAGGATAGTTTCTCAGTTTTTGACCTTAACTGTATCAGGCATTTGATAAGGAATCGACTGTGCTGGTGCTGAAGCGGATCCATAATACAAGTAAATACACAGTGCATGCTTTCTCTCTACATTACTGCCACTAGTAGTAGAAGTATTCGTACAGTTACTGCTAGCAATATTCCTGGTGGTGGTGGTGGTGGTGGTGGTGGTAGTAGTAGTAATAGTAGTAAATACTTCTTATTCCCATTTATTTAAATGGAGGAGTAAAGCATGTGCGCACATCAATGGATTTTTAAAATGCCAACCTTCCTCCATGAATGTGGAAAGAATTAATATTATGCTTACTAAGCATTTCCATAGCACTTTACATCGTACACATTTATACACTGCTCAGAAATAAGCTAGCTTTCTTGGAGTGTCATGTACTCATCTCTAATGAAAAGGGGAAGAGGCATAGGTCTTCCAGCGATGATGATAAACCATACTTTAGGTTACCTGGAATCCCAGGTCAATTGCCAAGTTCACAGGTCATGTGGGTACAGAGGATATTTGGGGGCTTTGAGGCAGTTACATTCTGATTCCTCAATTATCCATAAAGCAGTCCAGGGGAATGATGATCCTAGCTGGGTGAAGCCGTCCATACAGGGAAAGAATACTCAGAACTCAAAATATTTGTGTCTTCTGCTTCCAGGTTTGCATTCAGATACTGAACTGGAAGACTAAGAAACTCCCTGATAGATACGTCCTGATATAAGAAGAGCCCTGCTGGATCGAACCTAAGGTCCATTTAGTCCAGCATCCTCTTGCCCAGCCAGATGTCTCAGAGAAGCCCACAGATAAGGCATAAATGCTGCCACCCATCACCAGAACCTTTCATTCAAAGGCATACCACCTCTGATAAACAACTGAAGTGCTGCTGGTTCACAGAGGTATGTTCATCGCAGCCAGGTGTGAGCACGCATGTGCCAACCAGACTTTCATGGAGAGAATGTAAAATGCTGGTGGATATAAATGACATAGAATGATATTAGTCTTTACTGAATGGTGGATATAAATGAAATATAATGATATTAGTCTTTATTGAACTGGAATTTGCTTCCAGTTGGTTGTGACAAAAATGAGTCTACAAACACCCTGCTCCCGCCAGATGTAAGGTGTATTTCCTGTGGGGAAGGCGGAGAGACAATCCATTTCCTGATGCCAGCGACTGCCTTTTGTCCTGGATCATTTTCAAGTCAATATATTAGCCGAGGCAAGTATGAGAGGTTAGAACCGTTTTGATCTTTTATTTCTCTGACTGCACTTCTGTTCTTTTTATTTTATTAATAAACCTACCTTGTTAGAGTAATTTCATCTTCTTATCTGAGGGGGATTCTGCCTAATCTTACCTCATCTTATGTCAATGCCTTGGTCTTCTCAAACAAGTATTTATTTTAATCATTTCTATTCTACATGATCCACCAAAAGCACTCAAGGCAGTTAACAGACAATTAAAACAATATATCAAGTTTAAAAATATCAGCGTAAAAGAGTCACACGTTAAAATAGCAGCAGTAAAATCAATGACACATTCAGTTTTGGAAAAATAATAGCTATCAGATGAAAATAACACAGTAATATAATTAAAAATCGAAATTAACTGGCAATGGAATCATCATCAGCAACAATTTAAAACAGAGGCCAAACATTAAAATCTAGAAACAAATATTTAAAAAGGTTAAAAAAACAAAACCCCTGACACATAATCATTAAAAAGTCTGTATAAATAAATATATATTTTAGCTAGCACCAGAAGCTTAGCGCTTGCAGCCAAATCCTTGTAGGCAGGATTCTCCACCGTTGAGGCACCACCATAGGAAAAGTCCGGGCTCATTCAGTCAAGAAACATGTGCAAACTCTTTGGAACTGCAGAGCACAATTATTCACTGCCTTGCCTGGATCTTTTCCACCACACTCGTCCTACCACCCAGTGGGCAGTGGCTGCTATTGTTCCGATGTGCATGTTGAGCGTGGATTTAGGGCCAGTTGTCAACCCGAAGCACCAAACACCCATTTAGCTCAATTCTCCAGTGATCCCTTGAAATGCCAAGGTAAGAAGTCTTTCAGAGGTCCCCAAAAGGATGTCACAGATATCTAGGAAACCAGCAGAATGAAAAGCAGCAGCAACGTAAGAGGTGTTCCACGAGAACAGTGGAGAATGGAGCTAGGCATTCCCAATTGCCTTTTCAATTGCTTGCCAAAATGGTCTAATCTTTGGAAGAACAAATATGCAAAGTAGGTACTGACTGACAGCTGCCTATATGAACTGACACTATTGAAAAACATTGGGTTGGACACCATGGATGAGCGGAGCATCCCACTTTCCTTTCCTTTCCTTTCCCCTCTGCATTCCCTCTAACCCCCTGAGGGTTAGAGAATTTTGGGAATAGCATGGGGTGTAGACTAGAGGTGGACACAAACAGCAATACGAATGAAAAACCCCCACGAACAGTCTGATCGGTTGTTCGCGAACAAGCCATTCGTGAGGCACCATTGTAAATGAACAAGTGGTCGTTGCAAGCCTTGTTTGTTGCGTTTGTCCGCTGTTCGTGAAGCCAGACAGTCAGGAGACTTCAATCAATTCCCTTGGCAATGGAGGCAGGGACTGCCTGAACTCTGTCTGTACTCCTTCTGTTGCCCTGGAAATCCCAATCTAAAACCAACTTAGCTTGATAGGCAGGTCTTCCTTCCAAGTGTGGAGCTCCAAATTGGTTACATGTGGAGCAGAGACCAAGGGGAAGGCAGGGGGAGGGAGGTGTTCTGAAGCCATGGGAACATCAATCTCATCCCTGCAAACCCTGTTAGGCAGTTCTGACTGCCAACCCCAAACCTCCTGCTTTGCTCTATAGGACCTCTGGTTATAAAAGGAAGCGTGCTCCAAGCTCTAGCTTTCAGTTTCAGCAGGCAGTGGAGTGGGAGAGAGCTGTTGCCAGCATTTTGGGAAAGGGACAGGGATTGGCTCTGGGGCCAAGTTCAGTGGGCACCTCGGCTGAGGGTTCCTAGTGTTCTCTCCTCATTCCTCCTTAATTCTTGTTTTCTGGCCCAATGAGGCTTCGAGTAGGGGCCAAGGGTGGTCGTGGGGGGAAGTGCAAAAATTGTCCTGGTTGCCACATGGGAAGCAGTACTGGGCGGGGCTCAGTTGCTGAAGAAGCTCCTGCTTCCCAAGATTCAGCTGTGGGGTATGTGGAGGAGGTCAAAGAGGTTGTGCTGCTGGGGGAAGAGGACCTCTTTAAACTTTTTGAGGAGGAGCAGGAGGGCCAGGGCTCCGTGGAGGAATGGTTGGGGTTCAATGAAACATCCCATACCCATCCCAAACTCTTAGTGCTGTCCCTGCCTGCGGTCCACCCCTCACTCTGTTTTTCAGTGCCAGCTCTGCAGCATGGCCTGTAACCCTTCATCTTACTTCCCCTGGAACAGATAGTGGGCCATGTTTCAAGCTCTCCATATAGAGGCACTTTCAGGCCCTTCTGAATGACCCCGTGTGGTGTGGTGCCGTGTCTGCAATGGCCTGGTGCGCAGGGGCAATGACCTGAAGCACCTGTCATTGATGGTCCTGACTAGACACCTGAAGATGCACCACCCAAGCCTGTGGTCTCCATCCTCGCCCAGCAAAACATCCAATGGGTGGAGAAAGAGGGCTACCAGCTCTTCTGAGCAGGGATCAGTGGGAGGGTCACCAGAATCCACCCCAAGCAAGAAGCCTTGCCCCTAGGCTGCTGGTGGTGGGAGCGGAACAGTTAGGCTGGCCTCCCTTGCAGAGTTTGTTCCCTTGGGGTTGAGGACAGTGCCACTGAAAAGGGTGTGGTCGAGGGCTCAGGAGGCGGGCATTCACATTGTGGCAGAAATGATTGCCCTACAAGGATTCCCCCTATCTGTCGTAGAGGGCGTGGGCTTCCGCAGGCTGCTTCAGCATTTTACCCATGGTTCTCCATGCCGTCACGGTGCACTGTTGGCTGTCAAGTCCTGCCTGCCCTCTACTAGTCTGTGCAAGACATGGTGCTCAGGGAGCTGTTGGCTGCCAAAGGCTGTACCGTACACTTCACGGCAGACCTCTGGAGTAGGGGTGTGCAAGGCCTGCCTGTTTTGGTAAACCTGATTCGGTTTTAACTGAATCAGGAAACCGTTTTGGTATTCAGGGAATGCCGAAACAGCAAGCCGATTCGGTATTCGCGTTTCAGCTTGATTCGGCCATTGTTTTCAATCAGAAAACCTTCTCCCGGCTTTCCGGGAGTCTGGGGGGCCGTTTTCTGTCCAAATCACACCAAACTTGGTGGAGACCTTCTCCTACCTCTCCTCTAACGACCCCCCAAGTTTCAGAAAGATTGGACTTTGGGGGGGCCATGTTATGCCCCCCAAAACAAGGTGCTCCATTCTCCTACACTCTCCATGGTTCTCTATGGGGAAAAACAAGTCATCTTTCTAGGTGGCTTGGGGTGGCATTTTGCATGCAAAATGCCCCCAGCCGTCAGGGACCCATCTCCCACCTGTCCTCCCTCCCTCCACCAAGTTTCAGGCAGATTCCACTTTGGGGGGGCCATTTTATGGCCTCTCAAAGATGCTGTTCTTAGCCCCCCCTTTCTCCATTATTTCCTATGGGGGAAATAAGAGAGGCTTGTCTGGCTAGGGGTGGCATTTTGCATGCAAAATGCCCCCAACCTTCAGGGGCCCATCTCCCACCTGTCCTCCCACCCTCTACCAAGGCCCAAGCTGATCCCACTTTGGGGGGCCATTTTATGGCCTCCCAAAGATGCTGCTCTTAGCCCCCCCTTTCTCCATTATTTCCTATGGGGGAATCTCCCACAGCAGGAACCCACGGAATGTGGCATCTATGGCCACAGGAACAGTCCCCCTTTTAAATCCACCCTCCCATAGCCCCACACTGACCCAAAGACACCCTCCCCAACATTCCCACACTGGCTACTACCCCAGGAGCAGGCTGACCAGCCATCCCCCATTGTTCCCTGTGATGGGAACTTTTAAACTCTCTTTCCCAGGGCAATTATGCACAGCCCAGGGGTGCCACAATGGTGGGCACACTCCTGAGTGCGAGCTTGTCCCTGTGAAAGAGCACCTGAACCACAGACACCCTCCCCCAAATTCCCCCACCTCCTACAGAGATGGCTGGCCAGCCAGCCCCATTGTTCCCTATGATGGGAACCAACTGCACAACAAAGAATAAAACACAAACACACTGAATAAAGATTTTTTTAAAAAAATATTCTCACTTTCAAAGTACAAGTAAGCAAAGCATTGTGACACATTACACCAGCAGTCCCCCACACAGAAAAATAACACAACTCACTTAAAATCAGAATCACAAAAACACAACTACTGTCAAAACCACTTTATTTCTTTTACAGCTATAGGTTACACAGCAGGGAGGCACACTAAAGGGCATGCCAACAGTATCTTACACAAAAATAACACAACTAACTTCACATTAAAGAATCACCCAAAACACAATTGCAGCTCTGAGGGAGTGGACGACCGTGGGGGAAGGGTTTGTCCATGGCTTCATGGTGACGGATGCGGGAAGCAACATGTTGGCATCCCTCCTGGGCCTGGTATGCATGGTGCACAAACTGCACCTGGTCATGAGGGATGTTCTTGGACTAGGGAGCAAGCCGAGGGACAGCTGGGACGAGGGAACTTTGTGGACACGCAACCTGCTGGACAGCTGCTGGCGCATCTCTTCCCGCTTCTCCCGCAGCATCAACTCTTCCCGCGAGCTGCTCCAGAGGCAGGGGGAGGGGTGATCCCGAGCACCACCTCTATCAGGACCTGCCCACCCACTGGAGCTCCACCTATGACATGATAAGTCATCTGGTGGAGCAGAAGGGCCCACTGCAGGATATCCTGTCATCACCGGATGTTCTGAGGAAGTGAGAGGAGCTCAGCTTCAGCTCCATGAAATGGAGAGTCCTTGACAAGGTGTCCCGGTTGTTGAAACCCTTTAAGGAGGCCACCGGGCTCTTGTGCTCATACAAGGCCAGCCTGGGTCAGGTCATCCCCCTGATCCACGGGCTCGACCAGTTCCTGGCCAAGGAACTCGAGCATGAGCAAGAGCTGCTCCCCAGGGTCCAGGACTTTGTGAGGAGGATGCAGGCATGTATGGCCAAGTGCTTGCATCCTCTGCGCCACAAGGTGCCATACCAAATGGCCTCCCTCTGTGACCCCCGTATCAAGGGCAATATCACCATGGTGGGGGGGTAAGATGCAGCACTGAAAAAAGAAGCTCCTCAGAGCAGTGCTCCATTTCCAGACAGAAAAGGCAGGATGGAGAGAACCGGGCAGGGGTGAGGGGCAGGCAGAGGAGGAGGAGCAGGAGGAGGGGGAGGAGGTGGCAAGAGAGTCACGCTGTCATGGCCCAGTCTGAGAGTGAGGTCTCCTCTGGAGGAGAGGAGCCTCGTGTAGCCAGCCAGGACTCCTCAGGAGAAGAGGAGCCCTGTGTAGCCCTAGCCCTGATTCAGCGGAAGCCAGCAATCAGGAGCAACAGCTGCTGGCTGATCAGGGCTTACAGCCAGCAGCTGAGGCACCAGCACCCTCTAGCCCCTACACCACAGGGGAAGCTCAGCCAGGGACTTCTACAGGTGCAGCGCAGCCAAGAGCCTCCACCCCCCCAGGCTCACCCACGCCCAAGGAACGCCGCAGGCAGCGCCAGAGACTGGAACTGCAGGAGAGACGGCGCAGTGCTTGCCTCTTGAGCCAACGCCAGCTGCTGGAGAGTGATGATGAGTAGTGTCAGGATGGAGCCCCAGCAGCTGGCTGAAAACCACGCCTGGCTATAAGAGCCAGTCTGGAGGAACTGCCGGGCGTGGAAGCAACGTGTCTATTGCCTGCAACCACTCCGTGTTCTGTGAACCTTGCCCGTGCCTGTGCCTGCTTTTGGACCTGACACTACCGGTAAATGACCTTGGATTGCACCCGACCTTGCTCTTGGACTCTGGACTCACTCCTGGCGTTATCTTGTGCTCTGACCACCGGTTTGACCTGGCTTTTGCTCTTGGAACTCCCCTCAGACTCTGCCATTAAGGTTTGGACTTGAACCACCCTGCTGGGGCTGGCCCAGCCCGTGACAGATTGCTTCCACCCAAACTTCCCGGCATGGATGCGGCAACGCCCACCCCGGGGAGCCTGGCACTGCTGCAGGACCAGGTACTGCAACTAACTCAAGCACTGGTGACTCTGCAGCAGCAGATTGCTGCACCTGCTGCACCTCTGCCTGTAAAGTGCCCAGTGAAGCCTCCTGGCAGCTTTGAGGGTGATGTGGAGGAATTCCCAGCATTTCTCGCCCCATGCCAGCTATATATTGAACTCCGGGCCAGAGACTTCCCCACGGATAAAGTCAAAGTCTGCTTCATCCTCAGTCTGTTAAAGGGGCAGGCAGCAAGATGGGCCACACCCTTGTTACTGGCCAAATCCCCTCTGCTAGGGGATTTTCCAAGCTTTGTGGCTCACATCACTGCTGCCTTTGCTAACCCCATGAAAGCCATCAAAGCTAACCAGAGGATCCGTGCCCTCACCCAGGGGGATGGGACTGTAGCCCAATATACCACCGAATTTCAGTTACTGGCACAGGACTTGGACTGGAATGAAGCGGCCCTGGTTGACCAGTACCTGGAAGGGCTGTCTGATGAAGTGTTGGATGAAGTGGCCCGATCCGAACGGCCAGGAGGACTGCAAGCGCTCATTCTTCTATGTCTCCGCATAGATGGATGGCTGGAGAGCCGGAGACAAGCGCGTGCGCTAAGGCATCCACCCCCACCCTGGTCCTTGCCTGAAAAGCCGGCTGAGCCCACGCCAGTGGGGGTACCTTGTAACCGCTTGCCCCCAGAGGAAAAGGAGAGGCGCCGAAACCACAACCTCTGCTGGTATTGTGGTGGGGTGGGCCATTATGCTGATGGCTGCCCTGCCAAAAGAAGGACCCTAGCCATAAGCCTGGAGTCGGCGCACCCTAAACCACTTGTGGGAACAGCCAGTGCCTCCGGTGACCCCCCAGAACCATTCCTCGTGCCAGTCAAGTTGTGCCTGCCTGATGGACGTTGGCTATTCGTGTATGCCATGATAGACTCGGGGGCCTCCTGCTGCTTCATGGACGCCAAGTTCGCTGCACAACACCAGATTCCCTTGCGGGCAAAGAAGAATCCCACTGTTGTTGAGGCCATCGATGGGCGGCCCCTGCGTTCTGGGCCAGTGGTTGAGGAAACCCAGGACCTCCTGTTGCAGATCCAGCGGCACCAGGAGCGGCTCTGTTTTGATGTGGTGGGCATTCCCCAGTTTCCGCTGGTCTTGGGACTTTCCTGGCTCTGCCGCCATGATCCGATTGTTCGGTGGGGCCAGTTAGACCTTCGTTTCCGGGAACCATGCCCACATGAAAATCCGTGCCCAAGGCCTATGGTGGCCGCTGCACCGGAGGTTTCGGCACTGCCAGAGGAATACGTGGATCTGAGAGATGTGTTCGAGGAAAAAGGAGCAGACCAACTCCCCCCTCATCGGCCATATGACTGCACCATTGACTTGATTCCCGGCGCCCCTCTGCCGGTGGGACGCCTGTACTCGTTGTCTGAGCCAGAGTTGGCAGCACTCCGGGACTTTCTCACCACCAACCTGCGGCAAGGGTTCATCCGCCCCTCTACCTCACCTACCTCTGCCCCAGTCCTCTTCGTTAAAAAGAAAAACGGGGAACTCCGGCTGTGTAATGATTACCGGGCCCTGAACAAAATCTCCATCCGAGACCGGTATCCGCTGCCTCTGATCCCTGACCTCTTGGAGCAAGTCAAAGGAGCCCAGATCTACACCAAGCTGGATCTCAGGGGAGCCTACAACCTAGTGCGCATCCGGGAAGGTGATGAATGGAAAACCGCCTTCAGTACCAGATATGGGCAATACGAGTATCTGGTAATGCCCTTTGGCCTGACTAATGCACCAGCTGTGTTCCAGAGACTGATGAACGACATCTTTCGAGATATCCTGGATCAGTTCGTCATCGTTTATCTGGATGACATATTAATTTATTCACGTGACGCGTCGCAACATACTCGGCATGTGCGCACGGTGCTGCAAAGACTCCGGCAGCATGGCCTGTTCGCCAAATTGGAAAAGTGTGCATTCCACCGGCCTACTGTGGAATTCCTTGGCCATGTATTATCACCCCACGGAATCCGAATGGACCCAGCTAAAGTCGAGGCTGTACAGACTTGGCAAGCCCCCCGTTCTCGGAAGGATGTACAGCGGTTTCTGGGGTTTGCCAATTACTACCGGCAATTCATCCCCCAGTTTGCATCCATAGCCGTCCCTCTCACTCCACTTCTCCGGCCTCGAGAACCTTTCCGTTGGACACCGGAAGCCAGCGAGGCATTCCTGACCCTAAAGACTCGCTTCACCACGCAACCAGTCCTGCGATACCCGGATCCCCAGCTACCCTTTCTAGTCGAAGCAGATGCCTCCAGCACCGCCATCGGAGCAGTGCTCTCCCAACGGGCAACCCCCTCCAGCACTCCACAGCCTTGCGCTTACTACTCTCGCCAGCTGACCCCCGCCGAAAGGAACTACACCATCGGGGAGCGGGAGCTGCTGGCAATAAAGGCAGCCTTCGAGGTTTGGCGGCATCATCTGGAGGGGGCTCGGTACCCAGTCCAAATGCTCACTGACCACCGGAACCTTGAACACCTCCAAACTGCCCGCCGCCTCAACCAGAGACAGATTCGCTGGTCGTTGTTCTTCTCCCGTTTTGATTTCAGGATCACCTACATTCCCAGCTCCCAGAATAAGAAGGCCGATGCTCTGTCCCGGAAGCCGGAGTACAACACATCCCCCGACCTGGAACCACCTCCGATGACCATCCTGGCTCCAGAAACTTTCGCTGCCACGCAACCCCCTCCGGGGCTGGTGGAGGAGATACAGACTCAACAGTTACTGGACCCAGTTGCCCAGAAATATCTCCAGAACGTCCGGGGGTCTCCCCAGCCCCAGGCAGATGAATTTGCAGAGGAAGAGGGGCTACTGACCCACCGAGGCCGGATTTATGTACCCCCAGGCTCATTACGAACAAAGGTACTGCAGCTGGTCCACGATTCTAGACCTGCCGGGCACTTCGGCCGCCACAAGACAACCCACCTCTTGACTCGTGACTTCTGGTGGCCCCGGGTGCAATCGGATGTGGCACGGTATGTGGCAGCCTGTGAAACATGTAGACGGGCCAAAGACGTCCCCGGCAAACCTTCTGGTCTCTTGCATCCACTCCCCACACCCACTGGCCCATGGAGGACTATTTCCATGGATTTCATTACAGACCTGCCCTGCTCCAAAGGCCACACCTGCATCCTAGTGGTGGTGGACTTGTTCACAAAGATGGCTCATTTCATTCCCTGTTCTGGACCCCCCACTGCTCAGGAAACAGCACACCTGTACCTTCAGCATGTCTTTCGACTCCACGGACGTCCAGATCATATAATTTCTGATCGGGGAGTTCAATTCACCTCTCGGTTCTGGCGGGCCCTGCACTCCCTCCTTGGCACCCAAGTTCACCTATCCTCAGCACACCACCCCCAATCTGACGGGCAGACAGAGCGCACCAATGCGACCCTGGAGCAGTATCTGAGATGCTACACAAACCATCAACAGGATGACTGGCTAGCTCTACTGCCTTTGGCCGAGTTTGCATTAGGGATGTGCGTTTCGGCATTCAGAATGCCGAAAGAATGCCGAAACAAAAGTGTTTCGGCTTCTTTAGGGGAATGCCGAAAGGTTTCGGGGAATGCCGAAACGTTTCGGGTAGCCGAAAGAAAAAAGCCGAAACGTTTCGGGATTCTTTTGGCTTTCTTTCGGCTTTTCAATGGGAAAATGCCTCCGTCTTCCCGGACGTCTGGGGGAGGCATTTTCCCACCGAATAAGCCCAATATTGGTGGGGACCTTCCTCTAACCCGTCTCTAACAACCACCCAAGTTTCAGACAGATTGGACTTTGGGGGGCCATGTTATGGCCCCCCAAAGCAGGTCCCCCCATCCTCCCATAAGAAAGCGAAGGAGCAGAATATTGTTAGCATGCTGCTGCTCATTTTTCTTCATTATTTCCTATGGGGAAAAAATGAAGAGGCAGGCTTCCTTTGCCAGGGGTGGCATTTTGCATGCAAAATGCCCCCTCACCCTCAGGGGCCCTTCTCCCACCCCTCCTCCCACCCCCCACCAAGGCTCAGCCTGCTCCCACTTGGGGGGGCATTTCATGGCCTCCCCAAGTAGGTGCTCTGCTCTCATCTCTACCACTGACAGCTGGGGGAGGCTTGTCTTGCCAGGGGTGGCATTTTGCATGCAAAATGCCCCCCAGCCCTCTGGGGCCCTTCTCCCACCCCTCCTCCCACCCCCCACCAAGGCTCAGCCTGCTCCCACTTGGGGGGGGGGCATTTCATGGCCTCCCCAAGTAGGTGCTCTGCTCTCATCTCTACCACTGACAGCTGGGGGAGGCTTGTCTTGCCAGGGGTGGCATTTTGCATGCAAAATGCCCCCCCAGCCCTCTGGGGCCCTTCTCCCACCCTTCCTCCCACCCCCCACCAAGGCTCAGACTGCTCCCACTTGGGGGGGCCATTTCATGGCCTCCCCAAGTAGGTCCTCTCAGCCCCTAAAGTCCACCCCTTACAGCCCCACACAAACCCAATTCCCCCCCAGCTGCCACACACAGACCCAAATCCCCACATTAGCCCCTCACAGACCCAAATCCACCCCCACCTGCCCCACACCCATAACCCCAGGAACAGGCTGGCAAAGGCCAGCCCTCTCCCTTTGTTCCCTATGCTGGGAACTTCTAAACTCTCTTTCCCTGGGCAATTCTGCACAGCCCAGGGGTGCCACAATGGTGGGCACACTTCTGAGTGCCAGCTGGTCCCTGTGAAAGAGCACCTGAACCACAGACACCCTCCCTCAAATTCCCCCACCACCTACAGAGATGGCTGGCCAGCCAGCCCCATTGTTCCCTATGATGGGAACCAACTGCACAACAAAGAATAAAACAAGAACAACACAAAATAAAGTTTTAAATTTTTTTTTCTCCCTTCCAAAGTACAAGTAGGCAAAGCATTATGACACATTACACCAGCAGTCCCCCACACAGAAAAATTAAAACAAAACTCACTTAAAATCAGAGAATCACAAAGAACAATTCCTGTCAAAAACACTTTATTTCTTGAACAGCTTTAGGTTACACAGCAGGGGGGAACACCAAAGGGCATGGCAGCACTATCTTACCCAAAAATAACACAACTCACTTAACATCAGAGAATCACAAAAGCACAATTCCTGGCAAAAACACTTTATTTCTTGAACAGCTTTAGGTTACACAGTAGGAGGGCACAACAGGACATGATAGCAATGTACTACAAAAAATAATACAACCCACTTCACCGTTTTTGACAGCAATTGTGTTTGTGTGATTCTCTGATGTGAAGTGAGTTGTGTTATTTTTGTGTAGTACACTGCTTTCCTGCTCTGTGGTGCCTTCCTACTGTGTAACCTAAAGCAGTTACAGAAATAAAGTGCTTTTGACAGCAATTTTTTGGGGTGATTCTTTAATGTGAAGTGAGTTGTGTTATTTTTGTGTAAGATACTGCTTCCATGCCCTTTGGTGTTCCCCCCCTGCTGTGTAGCCTAAAGCTGTTCAAGAAATAAAGTGTTTTTGACAGGAATTGTGCTTTTGTGATTCTCTGATGTTAAGTGAGTTGTGTTATTTTTGTGTAAGATAGTGCTGCCATGCCCTTTGGTGTTCCCCCCTGCTGTGTAACCTAAAGCTGTTCAAGAAATAAAGTGTTTTTGACAGGAATCGTGCTTTGTGATTCTCTGATGTTAAGTGAGTTGTGTTATTTTTCTGTGTGGGGGACTGCTGGTGTAATGTGTCATAATGCTTTGCCTACTTGTACTTTGGAAGGGAGAAAAAAAAATTAAAACTTTATTTTGTGTTGTTCTTGATTTATTCTTTGTTGTGCAGTTGGTTCCCATCATAGGGAACAATGGGGCTGGCTGGTCAGCCATCTCTGTAGGTGGTGGGGGAATTTGAGGGAGGGTGTCTGTGGTTCAGGTGCTCTTTCACAGGGACCAGCTGGCACTCAGAAGTGTGCCCACCATTGTGGCACCCCTGGGCTGTGCAGAATTGCCCAGGGAAAGAGAGTTTAGAAGTTCCCAGCATAGGGAACAAAGGGAGAGGGCTGGCCTTTGCCAGCCTGTTCCTGGGGTTATGGGTGTGGGGCAGGTGGGGGTGGATTTGGGTCTGTGAGGGGCTAATGTGGGGATTTGGGTCTGTGTGTGGCAGCTGGGGGGGAATTGGGTTTGTGTGGGGCTGTAAGGGGTGGACTTTAGGGGCTGAGAGGACCTACTTGGGGAGGCCATGAAATGCCCCCCCAAGTGGGAGCAGTCTGAGCCTTGGTGGGGGGTGGGAGGAAGGGTGGGAGAAGGGCCCCAGAGGGTTGGGGGGCATTTTGCATGCAAAATGCCACCCCTGGCAACACAAGCCTCCCCCAGCTGTCAGTGGTAGAGATGAGAGCAGAGCACCTACTTGGGGAGGCCATGAAATGCCCCCCCCAAGTGGGAGCAGGCTGAGCCTTGGTGGGGGGTGGGAGGAGGGGTGGGAGAAGGGCCCCTGAGGGTGAGGGGGCATTTTGCATGCAAAATGCCACCCCTGGCAAAGGAAGCCTGCCTCTTCATTTTTTCCCCATAGGAAATAATGAAGAAAGATGAGCAGCAGCATGCTAACAATATGCTGCTCCTTCGCTTTCTTATGGGAGGATGGGGGGACCTGCTTTGGGGGGCCATAACATGGCCCCCCAAAGTCCAATCTGTCTGAAACTTGGGTGGTTGTTAGAGAAGGGTTAGAGGAAGGTCCCCACCAATTTTGGGCTTATTCGGTGGGAAAATGCCTCCCCCAGACGTCCGGGAAGATGGAGGCATTTTCCCATAGAAAAAAGCCGAAAGAATGCCGAAAGAATGCCGAAAGAATCCCGAAAGTCGAAAGCCGAAAGAGATTCTTGTTTCGGCTTTCGGCTTTAACGATAGAGAATCTTCTTTCGGCTTTCTACTTTCGGCTATAGCCGAAAATTTTTGGCTTGCACACCCCTAGTTTGCATATAATAATGCAGTGCATTCCTCCACCCAGCAGACCCCCTTCATGGCAAACTATGGTCACCACCCTCGTTTCTTCCCTACCGCAGCAACCTTGTCGGGAATCCCAGCCGCTGATGATCACCTCCAAGAACTCCAATCCATGCATGAGCTGTTACGGGAGCAACTCCAGCTTGCCAAGGAAAGCTACAAGGAGGCTGCGGATCGGAAACGGCAACCTGGTGTTCCCCTGTCCGTGGGCGATCAGGTCTGGTTATCCACCCGCCATATCCGCAGCCAACGGCCCTCCAAAAAGCTGGATGCCCGGTTCCTCGGACCCTTCGTAATCACAGACCAGGTGAATCCTGTGGCCTATCGCCTGCAACTACCACCAACCCTCCCAATCCATCCTGTGTTTCACCGGTCCCTTCTAGTCCCAGCTTCACCGCCAGACCCGCACCATCCCGGGCCACCGCCCCCTCCGCCTCCAATTACCATCGAGGGGCACGAAGAATATGAGGTTGCCCAGATTCTAGACTCCCGTCGCCGGCGGGGGCAAGTACAGTACTTGGTGGACTGGAAGGGGTATGGGCCGGAGGACCGCTCTTGGGAGCCTGCTGTGAACATCCATGCCCCCCGCCTAGTCCGACAATTCCATCAGGCCTATCCGCAGAAACCGGGGCTGCCTGGACCACAGAGGAGGGGGGGCCTTGGGAGGGGGGATGGTGTCATGGCCCAGTCTGAGAGTGAGGTCTCCTCTGGAGGAGAGGAGCCTCGTGTAGCCAGCCAGGACTCCTCAGGAGAAGAGGAGCCCTGTGTAGCCCTAGCCCTGATTCAGCGGAAGCCAGCAATCAGGAGCAACAGCTGCTGGCTGATCAGAGCTTGCAGCCAGCAGCTGAGACACCAGCACCCTCTAGCCCCTACACCACAGGGGAAGCTCAGCCAGGGACTTCTACAGGTGCAGCGCAGCCAAGAGCCTCCACCCCCCCAGGCTCACCCACGCCCAAGGAACGCCGCAGGCAGCGCCAGAGACTGGAACTGCAGGAGAGACGGCGCAGTGCTCGCCTCTTGAGCCAACGCCAGCTGCTGGAGAGTGATGATGAGTAGTGTCAGGATGGAGCCCCAGCAGCTGGCTGAAAACCACGCCTGGCTATAAGAGCCAGTCTGGAGGAACTGCCGGGCGTGGAAGCAATGTGTCTATTGCCTGCAACCACTCCGTGTTCTGTGAACCTTGCCCGTGCCTGTGCCTGCTTTTGGACCTGACACTACCGGTAAATGACCTTGGATTGCACCTGACCTTGCTCTTGGACTCTGGACTCACTCCTGGCGTTATCTTGTGCTCTGACCACCGGTTTGACCTGGCTTTTGCTCTTGGAACTCCCCTCAGACTCTGCCATTAAGGTTTGGACTTGAACCACCCTGCTGCGGCTGGCCCAGCCCGTGACACACGCCAGGAGAGACCCACTGAAATGGGACCACTCAATCTCTGGTCCTCATCTGTGGGCTGTGTGGTTGGCCACAGCACAGTGGGCGTGTCTCTCGCAGTGGAGGACTTGGTGGGGGGCATGGTGCGAGAGTACCTTGCGCAGCCCACTGCCTCCTCCCCCCCAGTCCAATCCGTTGGAGTATTGGGTGAGTAAATCTGCAGTATGGCCAGACCTGTCCGTCGTGGCAACCAACATCCTGTCCTGCCCTCCCACCAGCATACAGAGCAAGTGGGTGTTCTCTCACCTGGGAGACCTCCTCCGTCCCCGCCGTGCATGCCTGTACCCAGACCTGGTGGACCTGTTGACCTTCATTAAGGTCAACCTCAACCTGTTTGGATATCCCTCCATGGACCTCAACCTGCCTGAGCTCTGAGCCACCCCAGTCTACTGTGGTTCTAGGCAAAGCTCCTCTGCAGCGGGCTCAAGATCTCTGGCCCGCTGCCTGGCTCTGGGGCAAAGCAACTTAATGCTATTACCTGTCCCACAGCTGGTCAGGTCAGGTATCTGGGTGGTGGTGTGCTCTAGCCCCCCTCAGTTCCCGGGGCTGCTTCCAAGGTCAGGGGCCAAGCTCAGTGGCCACCTCTGCTGAAGGTCCACATTGAGAATTGTCTGTGACTGATCTGGTCAGGTATCTGGGAGTGGTGGTGTCGTGCTCTAGCCCCCTCAGTTTCCAGGGCAGCTCCAAGGTCTGGAGCCAAGCTCAGTGGGTTTCTTGGCTGATGGCTCGCAAATGTTTGGGACTTCCCGGTCCTGCTGTGCAACGCGGCTAGTAACCCTTTGTCCTCCTTTCCCTGACAAGTTCCTGGATCCTCTTTCAACCTCTCCCTCTGTGGAACCACTATGACCTTTCCCCACGACTTGTCCTGTCCACCCCATTCTTTCCGCGAAGGCAGGAAGGTGGGCCATGTTAGCTGCCGCTGCTTTTGAACACGAGGGACAGCTCAGGAGCTGTTGCACATGTGGTTGCACAGCACAGTGCCCCCTATCCAGGGCACCTGCTGTCCCCCCCCCATGAGCAGGGGGAAATGGTTCCTGGCCATGACTTGCATCCTTTCCACAAAGGCAGGAAGGTGGGTGATGCTGGTGGCAGCCTATACTACTTATTAGTAGTGCCCGTAGTGCCTGCTCAGGTGTCTCTGAGTGATGTGGAACTGTTCTAGCCCCCCTCAGTTCTTGGGGCTGCTGTTCCCTCTTTCAACCTCTCCTTGTCTGGAACCACTCCGACCCTTCCCAACGACCTCTCCTGTCCTGTCCATCCCGTCCTTTCTGCGGAGGCAGGAAGGTGGGTTATGTCTGCAGCCGCCACTTTTGGGCACGGGGGACAGCTCAGGAGCTCTTGCACATGTGGTTGCACAGCACGGTGCCCCCTGTCAAGAGCACCTGTTGTCCCCTCTGAGTAGGGGGGAATGGGTCCTGGCTGCGACTCCCGTCCTTTCTGCGAAGGCAGGAAGGTGGGTGATGCTGGCGGCAGCCTACACTACTTATTAGTAGTGCTTGTACTGCCTGCTCAGGTAAGGTGTCTCTGAGTGGTGTGGATTCTGTGGAAATGCTCTAGCCCCCCTCAGTTCTCAGGGCTGCTGGTCCCTCTTTCAACCACTTCCTGTCTGGAACCATTCTGACCCTTCCCAATGACCTTTCCTCTTTTGTCCATCCTGTCCTTTCTGCGAAGGCAGGAAGATAGGTCATGTCTGCAGCTGCCACTTTGGGGCATGAGGGACTACCACGGCACGGCTGCTGCATTTGGGTCTTCCACATTGCGGCCGGTAACCCTTTGTCCTCGTCTCCCTGACAAGTTCCCTGATGGTCCCTCTTTCAACCTCTCCCTCTCTGGATGGAACCACTCTGACCCTTCCCAATGACTTGTCCTGCCCATCCTGTCCTTTCCACGAAGGCAGGAAGGTGGGTCATGTCTGCAGCCACCGTTTTTGGGCACAAGGGACAGCTCAAAAGCTGTTGCAGATACGGTTGTTTCACAGGGTGCCCCTTATCCAGAGCACCTGCTGTCCCCTCTGAGCAGGGGGGATGGGTCCCTGCCATGACTCCTGGCCTTTCCGCGAAGGCAGGAGGGGCTCACACTGGTTATTATTAGTGTGCAGGCAAGGTGTCTCTGTGTGGTGAGCCCCCCTCAGTTCTTGGGACTGCTTCCACAGTCTGAAGCCAAACTCAGTGGGTTTCTCAGATGACGGCTCCTTCCTTATAACCTCTCCTGTCCTGCCCATCCTGTCCTTTCCACGAAGGCAGGAGGTGGTTCATGTCTGCAGCAGCTGCTTTTGGGCACGAGGGACACCTCAACTGCTGTTGCACATATGGTTGTACAGCATGGTGACCCCTATCCAGGGCGCCTGCTGTCCCCTCTGAGCAGGGAGGATGGGTCCTGGCTGTGAAGGTGGGTCATGTTGCCGACAGCCTCTGCTTTGACACAGGAGGGGCAGACAAGTCTCTCCAGCAGCCGGCTGTGTACTCCTTCAGGGTGGCTCTCGTCACCCGTGGTGCTTAGTTTGGGCTGACCGTCCTCCTGGCTTCACGGTGTCTGGCTGGAGGGACCCACAATGGCATCAGCCTTTGCTGCAATGTCGTCTACTGTAGGGTGCTGAATAGGCTGCCACATCTGAGATGGCAGGCTGGTGGGTGATGCTGGGGGCAGCCCACAGCTCCCCATGTGGGCACCTACCTGTCTGCCCACAATCCCCTTTCCTAGGGGAAATGATGCCTCCCCCATGATGGGGGGGGGGAAGGCATCCTCCACCACCTCTATGGCCAGCACGTGAGCCTCTGCTTCTACATGTTAGGGGTGGGCCCCATCTCCAACCCTTGGTTCTTTCCTTCCAAATTTCTAATGACGGGATAACCCAGATATTTATGCAATCCACCTGTCTCCCCAATATCCCAGTACATAGTATCTGTCTCTCCTGTCAATCCAATACAGGTATTTAATGTATCCATGCATCCCTCTATCCTATACACCTATCCCATACAGCTATGCACCTGTCTATCAAGAAACCTATCTATCTCATGAACCTAACCATCCAATGCTCCATGTCCAGCTGGTGTGTTTGGATGGCAACAGCCTCTGCACCATGTGAGATGTGGACAACAGCATTGGCACTGATGCCATGATGTCCACATCTGGTGGTCATATGTTTGTATCTCTGACCCACCAGGGTGTGTGTTTGTGTGTGCAAGGCCTCCGCGTATGTCACCATGTCTTGCTGGAGCATTTTCTTTGCAGACTGTTGCTGGGTCATTTGGT
This sequence comes from Eublepharis macularius, assembly GCF_028583425.1. Classification (NCBI taxonomy): domain Eukaryota; kingdom Metazoa; phylum Chordata; class Lepidosauria; order Squamata; family Eublepharidae; genus Eublepharis; species Eublepharis macularius. The sequence continues at coordinate 1,874,722 of NC_072793.1, forward strand.
TATGTGGCAACTGCCGACATTACCAACCTTACTTCTGTCTGGAAAGTAGCATCTGGGAGGCCTGGCAGGTGGGCTTATGGGGGGTGCTGCCGGTGAGTGGCCACACCCCCACCCCCTAGATGGGAGGTGGTCTGCCACTGCCTCCCTGGTCTCGCCAGGCCCGGTGGCTGCCAACATTACCCACCTTACTTCTGTCCAGAAAGTAGCCTCTGGGAGGCCTGGTGGGTGGGAACATGGGGGGTGCCAGGAGTGAGCGGCTAAACCCCCTGCCCCCTAGAGGGGAGGTGGCCCACCACCACCTCCCCAAGCCCACCAGGCCCTTACTTTCATCCAGAAACTAGCCTCTGGGAGGACTGGCGGGTGGGCACATGGGGGGTTCTGCCCACAAGTGACCAAACCCCCCACCCCCTAGAGGAGAGGCAGCCTGCCATCACCTCCCCAAGCCTACCAGGCCCAGCAGCCGCTGACATGACCCACCTTATTTCCATCCATCCAGAAAGTAGCCTCTGGGAGGCCTGGCGGGTGAACACATGGGGGGGTGCTGCTGCTGAGCAGCCACACCCCCACCCCCAAGAGGGGAGGCAGCCTGCCACTACCTCCCCATGCCCGCCAGGCCCGGCAGCCACCAACATGACCCACTTTACTTCCCTCCGGAAAGTAGCCTCTGGGAGGCCTGGCGGGTGGGCACATGGGTGGTCCTGCCAGCGATTGGCAACCCCCCACACCCCCTAGAGGGGAGGTGGCCCACCTTCAAGTTCACCGCTTGTACACAGGGCCAAAGTCAACTGGTGGCTCCAATTGTATCAAATGGGAGTTTCCTGGGAGTGTCAAATGTGGGAATGTATAACTCCAAGATCCGTATTGCAATCTTGACCAAACTTGAGTGATGGCTGGAGGAGAGCCTGCTGAACACTCCCTGTGAATATGGGCTCCCTAAGTCCCAAGGGGGCCGTTCTGGCCCCCACGAACAACAAACACCAAACATGTTCGTTAATGGGTCATGTTCGTTTGTTCGTGTTCGTCGATGGCAATGAACAATGAACAGCATGTTAATCCCCCCCCCCCCCATTCATGCCCATGTCTAATGTAGACTACGGGTTTGTAGCTGAAAATGCACATCACCTTCTGGCCTGAATGGAACTGTCTTCTGTTCCCACAGGGGTGAAGTTGGATCTAATCCATTTTGTTGTATCGCAGTGCAATTTCTAAATACATTCAGATACATTTCTATTCATAATGGACAGGAATGCAACAGAAACACAACTTGTTTCCATGCTCATAACATTCTCCGCCTCCTCCTGTCTCCCTCTCCTCTTCTTGCACATGGAGCAAGATTTCAGAGCATTCTGATGTTAGAAACCTTGATTCCAATGTATCAGGAAAAATGGCTTCAGGTGCCTAGGTAAATTAGTGTTCATTTCCTGCCCACTTCCCATGAGACATTCATTCAATTTGGTGTAGTGGTTAAAAGTGGCAGGACTCTAATCTGGAGAACAAGGTTTGATTCCCCACTCCTCCACTTGAAGCCAGCTGGGTGACCTTGGGTCAGTCACAGCTCCCTCAGAGCTCTCTCAGTCCCACCCACCTCACAGGGTGATTGTTGTGAGGATAATAATAACACTTTGCAAACTGCTCTAAAGATGTTTTGAAGGGCAGTATATAAATTGAATGTTGTTGTTGTTGTTGTTGTTGTTGTTGTTGTTGTTGTTGTTGTTGTTGTTGTTGTTGTTACTCTGATGTGGTGGAGAGAGAACAAAGACATGCAAGAGGAGCCATGCAAGATCAGGTCTTCTCCTGATGTCCAAAATACCAACAAGAGGGGAATAGTCTCCAAAACATAGCAATACAAAGGGGGACTAAGTCCAAGGAGACTATATCAACCAATCTTGCATCACCAGTGATGGTTGTGCTCCTGGAGGGTTGGCGATGGGTGCGCCAGCGTTTAAGACACCCCGTTTCGCACGGCTTCTTCACCAGCCTCTTTTAAGTGCCTGAAGAATATAAAATTCTTACAATTTCCAATAAATATATATCAATAAATATATGGTGGATAAGAGTTAAAAATCAATGAATTACTTAATGAGTTACTACATACGTTACTTAATGAATACATTACTTAATAAATATATAATGAATAAATATTTAAATACAACTGTATGCATGTTACAAAAATGCTTAAATAATAAAATACTCACAAGTAATAAATATCAATCAATCTACAATGAATATCAATCAATTTCAAAGCATTGGGGTCAATTTCGCACAGTTCATACTACAGCTCAGTCACCACGGGGCTTAAATACAGAACGCCAATCAATTACAAAGTCAAAGGGAGTAGAAGAATCATTTAAAGGTACAATCACATTTAAAATAATAAAAAAGTTGAAAAGTCCATCTCCTGATTCAAACCTTTAGGGGCCAGGCAGTCAAGTTTATAGATCTACTGGGTTTTCATTTGTAACAGTCATTTATGTGTGTGCTGTGATTGGTTTGAATCCAAAACCTGCAAAACTGAGTATTTTAACTCCCGTTCCTTATGATGGAATAGGGGAAAATGCTGGACTAATGGGGATTCACTAATTTTATTCCAGGTTTTAGAAAGATGTTCCTGTACTCTGATTTTAATAGGACGCGTTGTGCTTCCTACATACATTAACTCACAAGGGCAAACAATGACATAAACCACAAAGGCACATGTGGAGAAATTTTTAGTGTACAAAAATTTACCAGTTCTTGGATGTTTTAGTGTGTTAATATTAACTGTTACGGGGCATACATTACAGAGACCACAGAGAAAGTGGCCCATGGGCAGAGAACCAGATGATCCTTAAAATCAGAATAGACAAGAGATCCAGAGGAGTTAGCCACGTTAGTCTGTAGTGGCAAAATAGAAAAGAGTCCAGTAGCACCCTTAAAACTAACCATCTTTACTGTAGCATAAGCTTTCGAGAATCACAGTTCTCTTCGTCAGATGCAGAATAGACAAGAATGTCCTTTAAGCTACTCGTCTTCCTATAGCCAATAGTGGGGAGTTCCTCACATCCCGGTATGTTTTGTACAATATGCCAGTTCCGTTTTATAATCTTGGAGATCTGAGGTGCCAAAGCTGTGAATTCAATGGACCATTTAATATTCCCACACAAATTCCTATTCTGAGGAACTAGAAGAGAATCCCTCCGCACTTTCTCCATCCGTGTTTTAGCATTATCAATTACTTTGCATGGATAGCCCCTACCAATAAACGCTTCTCCCATTCTCATTGTTTTCCTAAGGAAGTCTAAAACATTGGGAGAATTACGTTTTATACGTAGAAACTGTCCGAAAGGGATATTCTGTTTTAGTGTTGGGAGATGAACAACAGAATGTACCAAACTTGAGCAACAGGCTTGTACCCTACGGCAACCAACAGGTGTCTTTGGGAAGAGGCTACAAATCCAGACGGGGGAGGTTTTGATCTTAGTATTTATTGATTTATAACTCTTTTATCCACCATATATTTATTGATATATATTTATTGGAAATTATAAGTATTTTATATTCTTCAGGCGCTTAAAAGAGGCTGGTGAAGAAGCCGTGTGAAACGGGGTGTCTTAAACGCTGGTGCACCCATTGCCAACCCTCCAGGAGCACTACCACCCATTGGTTGATCCCTCTTTGTCCACAATGGCTTGTTGCCTGCAAAGCACAAAAAGACAATTGGTGGATTACTATGGACTGTTCTATATAATAAGCAGTTTGTTGAGTGAAGCATTGGTTATACTGTAAGATAATTGAAGATTGGTAGTTTGCAATTGATTACTTCCATGATAAAAGCATTATATTGTATGTATAATTATGCTCACTATTTTGGTATTTGATAAAGATTATCATTGGTGATGAAAGATTGGTCCCCCTTTGTATTGCTTCTCCTGATGTTGCCTCTTAGTACTGGAATTCAGAGGCTTACGGCCACAGAATAGGAACAAAGGTTTCCTTTAGCCACCATGCCTAGTAGTCACCGATGGTTCTATCCTTTATGAATTTGTCGCATCCCCTTTCGTGGAGGAAATAAATCTGATTTTCCCAGGAGCCTGCACTCAGATGTCACAGCAAATATGAATGTGATTCAAGGGTCCTAAATGTAAGAATGCTTCCACTGTGCTCCATTTATGAGGGGAATAAGGCAAGGAGGGAGCAAGCACAGCAACAGGCAGGGCTTATGTCTGTTGTGAACAAATCAAGGTTTGTCGTCATGACATGTGAATGCAGACTTCACCTCCTCTCTCTGGCAGCCCATTACATCTCATGGGATCCTCCAGCAATCCCGTGCATTTAGAGGCCATATGAGGCACAGGCACAGAACTGTGTGTCAAGAGGGTGTCATTAGGCTCGCCTTCATCATCCTCGTCATCATTTTAGCTCTTAGAAACGAGCATTCTATTCTTTTCCTGAGACAAAGTCTACGTGGCAGGAGTGTAGGCCTTTGCAGGAACAGAGGATTGCTAGTAATGCGAGGCTTTGGGAAGTGAGTGAACAGATGCCTGCCATAGCCATGGTGAGCAACTTAGGTGGCTTAATTAAAGAAAGGACTTGTGTTTCACCGTTAGGAACTCATTTCCTCCCAAGTTGGAATTTGGTGGCTTTTCAGCTATCACTCAACTCTCAACACAATTTGCTGTACTTAATAGGCTCAGCTAGGGAAAACATATTAAATGTTACTGAAAGAAAATTAACTGAAGTTTAAAAAAATCCACTTTTTCCTTATACACAAATATACTTTTCTTCTATAAAGAAAAAAAGAAGGAAGAAAGATACTCAGTATTATATACACATGTTTTATGTTGCCCTTCCCTGAACAGTGGAAAATGCTTAACAGCCTACTTCTCATCCTTTGGGGAAGACAAAATTGCTAACGAGCGCGCTTTGTACTATTTGATTGATTTACAAATGCAGAAGTTGAACATATCATATGAACATGGAATATCCGTTGTGTGATTCTCATTTGGATTCATTCAGAATAATTCTTTCAGTACACAGGAGAGAGAGAAGTCAATTTCTTCAAAACTATTGTCTTTGTTAATCTTCTGAAACTGTATCCCAGCTTTACAAAACCTGCCCTTACTTGCTTAAAACATTTTTGTACCCCCCCCCCTCCAAATATATTGGCTGGAGGCTGTTTCCACACCAAAACTACAATACAAAGAGTTAGAGTAAGAAAATATAAATCAGTAAAAGCAACATGACCAGCATGAAGCGCCATAGACCACACCTTCTGATATATTTCCAGACACCAATCACCCACCCACCTTATCAACAGCCTTCTCCTGAGAGTGTCTTCTCTTATGGTGGTTTGTCCTGTGTCAGTTAAAATGAGGGTATTTTCTGTAGCAGGACTGGTATAGAATAGCCTATTGGAATGGAAGCAATGGGCACATTTACTTCCTACTTTTTGGAAAGCATACAAGAGAATTTCCTTTCAGAGATTTTAGGGGGGATTAAGTTATGGTTGAGGAAGGAGGGTTTAAAAACAACAGCTTCAAAGCCCAGGGTAAGAAAAACATTTTATCATGATGAGCACCAGGTGCAAAGGGAGGGCATTCCACCCATGAAGTTCCTCAAGAAAAAGGTTGTGATCAAGAACCATATCAGGCCCTCAGACAAAAATTCCTTCTGGGGTGCCCCCACACCACTTCCCCCCCCCCACATACGGCCGAACACATGTAAGATGCTTGAATAAAATAGGTATGCCGTTATTATCTACCAGTGGAAACTTGTCCAGATCCTAGGATCCCAGGGCAACCTGGACCCCTGGAGTTTTATACCCTCTCCCCCACCCGCCCCCCGCACATCCCTGATCCCTCACGGTCCTCTGCCTTGCCTCTCATGGGGGAGGGGGGACAGGATGCAAGGCCTGGAATATGGTCTTAAATCTCAGGCAGACTTACACAGAAGCACGTGACTCCTTTAGTGCCTTCAGGGTCAAGATCAGCACTTTGAATTGACCTCAAAAACTGACCACTGGCCGAGATTTTGGGGTTACGCCCATTTCATAGTTCAAGGCCACTCTGTGCCCTCTGGTGGCAGCGGCTGCTGCCGCCGCATCCTCTTCCTGGCCATTTTCTGAACCATCCTTCAGATTTATAACACGGAATCAGCCATGCAAGAAGCAGGAGAGACGATGTGGAGGCAGCTGACGGAATCTTCCCCTCAACATGATTACAGTGGACTGTCCCAGTTAGACTGCAACTCCTCCTTATAGCGGAAAGATGCTCAGACAAGCTTGAAACAAATAGTCATCCATAACGTCTCCAGCTCTGGAAACATGATTATTTCAGAAGGCACCAAGAAAAGTCAAAGAACATCAGAGAAGCTTTGGAGAACACTGACAACGTCAAATGGGGCAGTTGTCTAAAAATAGCGTTCTCCTTCTCCAGATACAAAATACACTGAAGAACTGCTGAGCGTGGGCTGCACATTGGTAAGAGCAAGGAAATGCTCAGTTAAAGAGGGAACAGAGCACATGTTTTCTTCAATTAATCACACCGTAACAGTCATTAGATGATGCGTCTTTTTGCATGTGCTTGGGAAGTGAGGAGCATATGATAAAACTCCCACTGGAAATTTTTCTCTCCTCGTCTTTTAGCTCTTTCAAGTTAAAAAGTTAATTTGTGCAAGGATTCAGCCTTAACCTTAGCCAGAGTTTATGAAGAAAGAACAGAAGAAAGTAGTCCAGACTGAATAGATTTAGAAAACAGCTTTTTTTGTTCCACTTCTTAGCTTGTGAAACTGGTGCCAAGGGACTAGGGAGCCAAACCTCCATGGAGCAGCACCTCTCCGAGCCTCTCTGGAATGCGAATGCTGTGTGTACACGTGGCTGGAGGCCTCCAAGTCAGCCTCTGGGGCGGCCTCTCCAACAGCTGAAGGTATCCAGCTCAGCCGTTTTGCCATCTAGCTCATTTCCGAAGGTTAGGCCATCTAGCTCAACGTGGACGTTCAAAGCTGCCCTTATTCTGAGTCAGGCCGTTGAGGCATCCAGTTCAGTACTGTCCACTCAGGCAACTGGTGGCTCTGCAGGAGCTTAATCAGAGAAGGTCTTTCTCAACACATGCTGGGCGAGAGCCTGGCCAGGGACCATCTGAACCGGGCGCTTTCTGCAGGCCAAGCAGAAATTTCAGCAGGAGAAACTCGTTCCCGTGCTACAGCCCATTAGAATTTCCATTTCAGAGCGCAAGCACGAGCGAGAAGGGCGTCCGTCTCCTCTGTTTTCCAGGATCATTGAAGGGGAGATGGAAGCGTCTATTTTTAAACAAAATCTGGCTGCATAGTTGAAAGGAATGAAACCTTACCCGTTTCCTTTCTGTATCGCACTAGGTTGATTTCAGTATTTTTCTCCCTGCTCAGTAGACGTCTAGCACCAGAACTGGGCCGGGAGGAAAATTCTTCAGACACTGGAATAAGATGCAGGTTTAGTTCCTTTCACTTGCACATTCCGGCTGTATCTGAACCCCGATACTCATTTTTCCACCATTTTTCTCTCCTCCATTTTACCTTTACACCAGGCTTTTTATATTAAAATAAAGAAATTAGGAGAGTTCAGGAATGTGAGTCTCATCGATCTCTTGCTTAGAGGGAAATCTTGCCCCCTTCGTTGTCACGTTTCCCTTGTGTGTTATCTGGTTTTACTCTGTCTTGCTTTAGTGATGAGAAGCATTTGCAAGCAAACGCACAAAGCTACTTTCTACTGAGTCAGTCCATGGGTTTATCACGGTCAGGGCTGTCACTCAGACTGGCAGCAGGTCCCCAGGGTCTCAGGCTGAGGTCTTTCATAGCACTTACTGCCTAATCCTTTAATTGGAGATGTTGGGGATTGAACCTGGGACCTTTTGCATACAAAGCAGATGCTCTACCACTCAGCTTAGAGCCCTCATCTATCCACCCCCCAGACTGCTCTGCAGCAGCCTGCCAGAAGGTACAAGCACCGCCTTTGCCGTTGCCCTATGGGGGAGAAGATGCAGCATGACTAGCCTCTACCTCACTTCCTCCTCCCTCCAAGCGCTTACATTTCAGCAAGAGGACAAGCACAATATTTGCTCCTCGGCCAGTGTACAGCCTATTGTAGTAGAGGGGTGTGTAGTTATTGCCTGTATATCGCCCGGCAACACACAGGAAGCAACACCTGCATTCCGAATGTGTGTGCCAAATACATCCCCTCTACAAGCAGGCAGGCAGGCAGATCCCTGAACAGAGATTGGAACAGCAAGCTTAGACGACCCTCTTCTGCTGACATAGGCCCAGAAAACTTTTTCCAGTATAGTGAGATGGCCGGCAGAATATGTATTCTAGGTGGGTAGCCATAGTGGGCTGCAGTAGAAGAACAAGATTTGAGTCTGATAGCATCTTAAAGACCAACAAGATTTCCAGGGTACGAGCTTTGGGAGTCAAAGCTCCCTTGGACTCTCAAAAGCTTATATCCTGGAAATCTTGTTGGCAGAATGTGGAAACACTATATACACAGCCAGGGGTCATTTCGTAGAAAAAGAGCTGGAGGAACTCATTAGCATAACTCATTAGCATACCTTATTAGCATATGCCACGCTTCTTGCCATCACTAGAAGTGTCATTAGTATAACTGATTTGCGTCTGCCACACACCCTGACATCACGTATCCTGGCTGTTTTGGACCCAATCCTGGCCGTTCAGGGCCAAAATTGGGCCCAAAATGGCAAAAAGGGGCTGAAAATGGTCGAAAATGGGCCCCAAATGGTCAGGATTGGGCCGCTGCTGAGCGGGAGAGTGATCCACCACCCGTCAGAGGCCTGATCCAGGCCATTTTGACCCCAATCCAGGCCAAAACGGGCCCAAAATGGCCGAGAGTCAAGTGGGTGGGGCTACCTAACATGTGACCTCTTTGGGGAACTGCTGGAACTGCATTCCTGTGCGTTCCCCCTCGAAATGAGCCCTGTACATAGCAACAGTTATGGGGTAGTCCCTTGTAGCAGGAACATCTCTGCTAACTCATCCTGCTGGAAGATGCCGCTGTCCTTTAGATTCTCTCTCGAGTCATTCCTTCTCCTCTCTGCCCTTCTTATTTCTCTCATCACGTGTATAAAACACACACGGAGACACCAAAATAGTAACATCCATTTCCAAAGGTTTCCAGAGATTAACAAGGGTTATGAATTTCAACAATCAGATCAATTATGAACTATGTGAAAGGAAAGAGTGGGTTAGGATTTCCATCTCTAGCACATCACTACTAATCTGTTCACACTGGGGCAGGGAAGAGGGCTTCTAGACAGATTTGAGACCTACCATACCCTTCCAAAGAACCTAAGCACCGAGACACGATTGCGACATGTGAAACAGTGCCAATTGTCATATTCTGCAAAGAATGCAGCTTTATTGTGGATGACACCCAGTTGTATCTCTTGATGGATGGCCAGCCTGGCTCAGCCCCAGATGTCCTGGAGCATGCTCTTGAAGCCATGCCTGGATAGCTGAAGCAGAGTCAGCTGAAATGAGACCCTTCGAAGACAGCGGTCCTGCACTTGAGTCGCAGGTGCTCAGGTCTGGGACTCCGGCTCCCGGCCCTTGTGGAAGTGGTCATACTTGCCCTCACGCTATTAAGGCTTATGAATACGGAAATATCATAAGCCCCTCTGCTCGTGTGTTTAAAAAAACAGACAATGGCAGGAGATGTGAAAGTACTAAAATGTGAGAACTGAAGTAAGACTAACTTAGCCCCACACCCCGGAGTTTGTGCATAACTATAGAACAATGGAGGTCTCCAGAGGTACTTGGATGAATCCATTCACACCCTGTCAATTCTACCCTTTACCCACTCTCTTACTGTAGCCTCACCCATCCAGCCTTTGTGGCTCATCAAATAATCTTTTTACACCTATAATTCCTCCCAGGAAAACCTAATCAAACCTTCCTAGTTCATCGTCCCACCTTGGAGACATTTCACCAGCCTTATTGCCTCACCCTGGAGACAGTTTCCCAGTCCTTTGTCCCACCCTGGGAAGAACCATTAAGGCATTATTTTAGGGCAGAGACTCTCAGTCCTGCCTCAGGGCAAGTTACACAGTATATATGACTGTCCTGCCACGTGCTCAGTGTGTGTGTGTTCTGGACCCTCCACACGCCCTCAGGTGGCACGTCTGAGCCCTTCTCCCTCTTGCCATGGAGTTCTGCTCACTGAAGCTGCTCTCCCTTGGACACTCTCAACCTTCTGGACCTGGTAACTATAAAACCAACTCTGCAACTCTCTCCAACTTTCCTCCCTGTCCTTTTTCTAGTTAGTTCTGTGTGTGTGTGCTGTGTGTTTTGTGTGCAATTGATCTTAACATTTTAAATAAAAAACCCTTTTTGACTGAATATCTGCCTGCTTATTGAAAGGGTTCTCTAGAGGAACGGATCCCGTAGACATTGGTGCACAAGATCCCATAGTTACTAGTCTCCCACATAGTTGTCTTCCTTGCTCGCTAATTCTCCCAGAAATTCTCTTACTCGCATGGAGACCAATTCTGGTAACACTTGATGGGGCGTTACTTACGCCAGTTCCAAAGGTTCGGAGTCTGGGGGGCGATCCTAGATTTTCAGGGAGGCTCAGGTCACAGCGGTTGCCTTCGACAGACCAGGCAACTTGTCCCTTACCTCTCGGCCCATGACTTAACTACAGCGATCCAGGCAACGGTCACCTCTAGGCTGGATTACTGTAACACGCTCTACGCGGGGCTTCCCCTGGGTCTGATCTGGAGATTGCAGCTGGTTCAAAATGCAGCAGCACGTGTCAATGTGGGAGTGTTGAGTGGTACACATATAATACCTGTACTGCGTCAGCTGCATTGGCTGCCAGTGGAGTACCGAATCAGATTCAAGGTTTTGCTATTAACCTACAAAGCCCTATGCGGACTGGGGCCAGTGTATCTGCGGGACCGCCTCTCCCCATATGTGCCCCGGAGGATGCTCTGATCAGGAGATAAACATCTATTGGTGGTCCCTGTCCCCAGAGAGGCCCGCCTGGCCTTGACCCGAGCCAGGGCTTTCTCAGTCCAGGCTCCAACCTGGTGCAACTCTCTGTCTAGTGAGACCAGGGCCCGGCAGGATTTACTATCCTTCTGCCGGGCCTGTCAGACAGAGATGTTCCACCAGGCATATGGTTGAGGCTGGGCTAGGCCTCCACTGGCCTGCATAGAGGAGGAGAAGGGAAGACCAGATCCCTCCCTATTGGAGCCATCCAACCTCCAGTTGTAAAGTAGCAGATTGACTCCCTCCAATTAGCTGATTGCTGCTGTAGATTTGACCTACATGTTGTATTTTTGTATTTTAGTGTTGCTCATGGATTTTAACTGTTTTTAAGATGTAAATTATTATAAATAATAAATAAAACAATATTATAAATAATAAATAAAACAATAGATAAATAATAAATAATTGCACAGAATCTTCTTATCCTTGGGGGATGTGAGTTATTGAGTACACGGTGACTACCAGGTAATCTAGGTCCAAGCAGTTAGATCCTGATAGATTTACAGTGCGATCCTAAGCAGAGTTACTCTGATTTCAGTGGGCTTAGACTGAAGAAACTCTGCTCAGGGTTGCATTAAAATCAGAACAACAGAGTTCAGCAGCTCTTTAGGTTTGTTAAACCACAATCATCATTCTAGGGATTCTACTGGCTTTTGAATGAAAACTTTCTATTGGTTGGGTATGGGAACCTTTCTGTGAAAAGGAAGATACAGCACTTCGACACATAAGATACTGCTTATGCAACAACTTGGGTAAAGGACAGAGAAACAAAACCCAAAGGAAAGATCTAGCCAATGGCATTGTAGAAGTAAAGTTGACATCTTGTGTATTGTAGAAGTAATGTTAACTCTTACGTAATTTGCAGGATTCCAACTTGTGCTGTGGCTGTTGAGGGCATAGTTACGTGGCACTGATTTTTAAGAGGACATGGCAGGATTTAATTATCCCATGCACTGAGAATAATAGAAGAAAGGGAGATACCATTTGCTGAATTATTTGGTAGAAATTATATGTTCAATTTTAATTATTATGTAGCATTTTTGAGTGCTCAGTTCAACTGTAACAACTGGAAGGGCATGTACAGAGGGTTGTGTGACATGAAATTACAAAATCACAGAATTACAGAGTTGGAAGGGGCCATACAGACCTTCTAGTCCAACCCCCTGCCCAATGCAGGATGAGCCTAAAGCATCCCTGACAAATATTCATCCAGCCTCTTCTTGAAAACTGCCAGTGAGAGGGAGCTCACCACCTCCCTGGGCAGCTGATTCCACCTTTGCATTACTCTGGCTGTGGAAAAGTTTTTCCTAATATCCAGCCGGTACCTTTCTGCATGTAATTTAAGCCCGTTGCTTCGAGTCCTATCCTCTGCTGCCAACTGGAACTGCTCCTTGCCCTCCTCCAAATGACAGCCTTTCAAATATTTATAGACAGCAATCATGTCCCCCCTCAATCTCCTCTTCTCCAAACGAAACCTTCCCAAGCCCCTCAGCCTTTCCTTGTAGGGCTCAGTCTCCAGACCCCTGATCATCCTCGTCGCTCTCCTCTGTACCCTCTCGATTTTGTCCACATCCTTTTTGTAGTGAGGCCTCCAGAACTGCGCACAGTATTCCAGGTGTGGCCTGACCAAGGCAGTATAGGGAGGGACTATGACCTCCTGCGATTTTGATGCAATGGCCCTTTTGATACAACCCAAGATTGAGTTTACCTTTTTTGCCACTGCATAACATCGACTGCTCATATTTAGTTCACAGTCCACATTTATCCCAAGATCTCTTTTGCATACATTACTACCCAGAAGTGTATCTCCCATCCTGTATTTGTGCTTCACATTTTTGAGGCCCAGATATAATACTGTGCATTTATCTATGCTGAATTGCATCCTGTTCACAACTGCCCACTTCTTATTTATTATTATTACTATTTATTACATTTCTAACCTGCCCTTCCCACAAGCGGGCTCAGGGTAAGGTACAGCAGTTATAAAAATATAATACAAATATTAAAAACAATTCATAAAACAACAGTTCATCATAAAATCAACAAACAGATAATAACTGTCCCAAGATGGGGTCGATTCCAGATTCCTGCCCATCAGCATAGAGGGGGAGGGAAGCGGACAGATAATGTACTGCAACCCATACGTGGGTCAGCAAATGAATGGGCACTACATAGCCCCGTGCTGTAACCATGTGTTGGGCAGCTGGCCGGTGGACACTGTGTAACCCCACACTTAGTGGGAGGCTGGTGGGAGGCTCAGTGAGGATCTCATGTTGGCCTCAACCATACGCCTGGCGGAACATCTCCGTCTTACAGGCCCGCTGAAATGATAGAAGATCTTGATGGGCCCGGGTGTCCTCAGACAGAGAGTTCCACCAGGATGGGGCCAGGACTGAAAAGGCCCTGGCCCTGGTTGAGGCCAACCGAGTCTCCCTGGGGCCATGGACCACCAGCAGATCGGAGCATTCTCAGGGGCACATATGGGGAGAAGTGGTCTCTTAGATATGCTGGTCCCAGTCCATTTTGGGCTTTATAGGTCAAATCCAGCACCTTGAACCGAATCTGGAATTCCACGGGGAGCCAGTGGAGCTGCTGCAGAATTGGTGTAATAAGTGTCCTGTAAGGAAGACCCATCAAAACACGTGCAGCAGCATTCTGGACCCACTGTAGTCTCCAGATCAAACCCAAGGGCAGCCCTGCGTAGAGCAAGTTACAGTAATCCAACCTGGAGGTGACCATTGTATGGATCACTGTCGTTAGGTCCTGGGCTGAGAGAGAGGGGGCTAGCCGCCTGGCCTGCCGAAGATGGAAAAAAGCAGCCCGGGCAACCATCGCAATCTGGGCCTCCATAGATAGGGAGGAATCCAGGATCATGCCCAAACTCCTGACCGATGGTATGGGCACAAGTGGTGCCCCCCCCCAAAGGCTGGGAGACGGATCCCCTCCTCCAACAGCCCACGGCCCAAGTACAGGACCTCCGTCTTCGCGGGATTCAACTTCTGCCTGCTCTGTGCCACCCATCCAGACACGGCCTCCAAAGCTCTCAACAGGGCATCAGGGGCAGAGCCAGGTCGATCGTCCATCAGCAGATACAACTGGGTGTCATCCGCATATTGATGACAACCCAGCCCAAACCTCCGCACCAGCTGGGTGAGGGGGTGCATATAAAGATTGAACAACAGGGGAGAGAGTATCTCCCCCTGAGGGACACCACACACCAAAGGCTGGCGTGTGGACAACCTCTCCCCCAGCGCCACCCTCAGTCCCCAACCATGGAGAAAAGAAACAAGCCACTGCAAGTCCGACCCTTGAATCCTCACGTCGGCGAGGCAGTGGGCCAACAACTCATGGTCAACTCTGTCAAATGCCGCTGAAAGGTCTAACAAAATCACCAGCGCTGACCCGCCACAATCCAGGTGCCTATGGAGGTCATTCATGAGAGCAACCAAGACTGCCTCCGTCCCATGGCCCGGATGCAAACCGGACTGGTATGGGTCCAGGACAGAGGTCTCTTCCAGGAAAACCTGCAGCTATTCCACCACTGCCCACTCAATCACCTTTCCCAGAAACAGGAGGTTCGATACTGGGCAGTAACTGGATGGGTCAGTAGGGTTAGGGTTAGGCCTCACTACGGCTTCCTTCAATGCACTGGGAAAACCCCCAGAGCTCAATGATGAATTCATAATATCCTCCAATTGGGCCCCCAACGCGTTGCCACTGGCTTTCACCAGTCACGATGGGCAGGGGTCCAGGGAGCACGTAGTAGGCCTGACCAGCCACAGGATCCTGTCCACTTCCTCCTGGGTGACCAGGCTGAAGTGATCCAAAGTCGGACTGGAAGATGGCCAAGGGGTATTCTCCAGAGTAGTCAGGTCTTGTTGAATTTTAACTCTGTCTTCTTGGTTGTTTGCCACTCCTCCAAACTTGGAATCATCAGCAAATTTAATGAGCAGCCCTTCCACTCCTTCATCCAGATCATTGATAAAAATATTGACAAGTACCAGGCCCAAAACTGAGCCCTGCAGCACACCACTGGACACCTCCCTCCAATCTGATGAAACGCCATTGACCACCACTCTTTGGGTACGATCCCCTAACCAGTTCCCTATCCTCCGAACTGTCCTATAGTCCAGTTCACAGTTTTCCAGTTACCCATTAGAATTTCACTGGGAACTTTTATCAAAAGCTTTACTGAAATCCTGGTAAATCACATTGACAGATTTCCCACAATCAGTAAGCTCATCACTCGATCAAAGAAGGAAACCATGTTGGTCTGACAAGATCTGTTGGGGACAAAACAATGTTGATTTCCCTGGATCTCTAAGCGGTCCTTCAGATGCTTACAGATTGATCCCTTTAAAATCTGCTCTAATATCTTCCCAGCAACAGAAGTCTGTCTGACCGGCCTGTAGTTTCCCAGGTCATCCTTCTTCCCTTCTTAAAGATTGGGATAACATTCGCTCTTCTCCAATCTTGTGGCACATCCCCAGTCCTCCAGGAGGCCTTGAAGATGATGGACAGGGGTTCTGCAAGTTCTCTAGAAAGTTCTTTCAGAACTCTTGGGTGCACCCCATCCGGCCCAGGGGATTTGTATTCATCCAGTACAGCCAGGTGCCTCTCCACAACCTCTCTGTCAATGTCAACTAGCCCCCCAAGTGTCCTGTCATGTCTACTACCATCTCTAGATGAGCTCAAGTTCTTCAGGGAGAAAACAGAGGCAAAAAAGTCATTAAGACTGTCTGCTTTTTCTCTGTCCTCCATCAGAGTTTCTCCTTCCACTCCCAACAGCGAGCCCCCCTGGCCAGACCCAGCTCATACTGAGCTTTGGCTTCTCTGATGGCTGATCTGCAGTACCAAGTAACCCTCATATATTCCTCTTTAGAGGTCTGTCCTTCTCTCCATTTCCTGAACATTTCCTTTTTCTCCCTTAGCTTATTCTGGAGCTCTCTGTTCATCCACATCGGTTTCTTGGAGCCCTTACCATGTTTCCATCTTGCTGGAATAGTGACGGCTTGAGCTTGCAAAAGCTCCTGTTTGAGAAGAGCCCACCCTTCACTCGCTCCTTTCCCTTCCATCACACTCCCCCACGGAATGACTCTCATCAAGCCTCTGAGTTCATTGAAGTCAGCCCTACAAAAATCTAACCTATGAGTCTGGCTATGAACCTACTTGGAACCCCACAGCAACGGGAATTCAAGGAGGATATGATCACTTCCCCCTAAGGTCCCCACCACCTTCACCCCATCTACCAATTTTTCCCTGTTGGTTAATATTAAGTCTCGTATGGCCAAGCCCCTTGTAGCTTTCTCCACCTTTAGAAAAAGGAAGTTATCGGCCAGGCAGGTCAGAAAGTTGTGTGAGTCTTGTCACTTTGCTGAGCTTGTCTCCCAGCACACATCGGGGAAATTGAAGTCACCCATAATTATAAGGTTCTGATGTCTGGATACTCTACCAATCTGTTCAAGGAGGGCAGCATCCATTTCCTCTCCCTGGTTAGGCGGTCTTTAGCAGACTCCAACAATACCCTTTGTCCTTCCTCCCCTTATTTCCACTCATGTACTTTCCACCGGGCTGTCAACCACATTCTCCAGAACTTCCTGACAATCAAGCCCTCTCTTCACATACAATACCACTCTGCCTCCTCTTCTACAATTCCAGTTTTTCTTGAACAACTTGTACCCATCCACTACCACATTCCAGTCATAGGAATCATCCCACCAAGTCTCAGTAATTCCTACTATATCGTAGCCCTCTGTTTGCAAGAGAAGCTCAAGCTCGTCCTTCTTATTAGCCATACTTCGGGCATTTTAAAAAAGGAAAGATTTACACAACTTCCTGACCTGCCTGGCTGATAACTTCCTTTTTCTAAAGGGGGAGGAAGCTAAAGGGCACTTGTAGCCCTGTACCTTTGTTTGATCTGTCCTACTCAGGTGGGCCTCTGCTGTTATCACTCTTTCATTAAAATCCCCATGTTGATCGTCCCCTTGCGGCATCAGTTTAAAGCTCTCCTGATGAAGCTCTCCAGGTTCTTTCCAAACATTTTCTTCCCTGACCTTGAGAGGTGAAGCCCATCATGTGCCAGAAGGCCTTCTCTAAGGAAACTTATCCCGTGGTCCCAGAACCCAAAGCGCTCCTGCCGGCACCACCACCTCAGCCAACGATTCACCTCGAGTATGATGTGCTCCCTTTGCATTCCTCTTCTTTTGACTGGAAGGATAGAAGAGAATACCACCTGGGCCCCCAATGTCTTCAATTGCCTTCCAAGAGCTTCATAGTCCTCTTTAATTCTTGCAATGGTATTTGCAGCTGTGTCATTATTTCTCACGTGAACCAGCACAAACGGGTACTGATCAGTCAGTCTGATCAGTTTCAGCGGTCAGTCTGTAATATCCTGAATTCTGGCTCCTGGCAAGCAATACATCTCTCAGAGTAGGGGATCCAGCCTGGACACATGACGTTTCATACCCCTGAGCAGAGAGTCCCCGATGACCACCACCTTCCGTCTTCTTCCACTTCCGTGTGGCCCCATGCCCTTTTCACTCCCTCCTCCAGGTTTTTGTGGTTCTCGTTCCACTCTCGTCTCCATCACCATCTCAAGCACCTCAAAACGATTCTTGAGCTCCAGTGGACCAGAGCGTCGCCTTAGTTCATGTCTTCCGGTTTGTACTGCAGAACTGAGAGGAGGCTCAGAAGGGAGATCGACTCTTCCTTCTTCTCTGGGACTTACTTCTTCATGCTTGTGCAGAGCCCCCCAGGCTCTTCTCAATAAAATCCTCCCCTCCCTTGATTTCCTGAAGGGTGGTGATCCTCTCCTCCAGACTCTGAATCTTCTCCTCCAAAAGCCTGACCAGCTTACACTTCTGACAGGTGAAGTCCGTCTTCTCTTCTGGGAGGAAAACAAGTATGGCACACTCCCTGCAGGTGACTGGAAAGGGGCCTTCTGTCGACATCATCGCCTTCCAAGTACATTCCAAGAGTGCTCTTCTAGCTGCAGCTCCCTTCCCTTCTCCTTCCCAGAGCCCAGATGGCTGTGATGTGCCTCTGGTGAGGAGGAGCCTAATTCAATTCAAGGCTCACTCAGTAGAGGGTGGGGCCAGCAGTCAGCCCCAGGCAAAACAGATAAGTTGTACTATCATGGCATCACAGAAATAATTCTCAACTAAATTATGTTGTGTAGACAAGCCTTACCTATTAAAAATGATTGTTATACTGCAGTAATAGTGTAATACTGTGGTTCGAACAGGATCCAAGAACGTAGGGCCAGTTTGGTGCAGTGGTTAAGAGCAACAGGTCCCTTTTCTTGAGAACTGGGTTTGATTCCCTACTTGTCCACCTGAAGCCAGCTGGGTAACCTTAGATTGCTGCCTGACAGCCGTAGTAAAATGGCTGTAAAATAACAAATTAAAATTGAACCCAGACAAGACTGAAGTGATGCTTGTTGGGAAGTCAGAGATCTTGAAAAACGTTGTAGTCCCAGCTTTGATGGAGTTCATTTGACCCTTGCAGGCTCGGTGAAGAGCCTAGGGGTTATACTGGATCCAGCATTACTACTAGAAGAACAAGTTAAGGCAGCTGCAAAAAATGCTTACTACAATCTCACTCTAGCTTGGAAAATGGCTTCTTATCTCAACATGGCCGACCTGGCCACCTGGATCCAATGCTATGGTAACATCAAAACTTGACTATTGTAATGCATTATACATTGGTCTCCCATGTAAGTTAACTAGGAGGCTCCAATTGGTGCAAAATGCGGTTGCTTGACTATTATCAGCAGTGAGCAGGAACTTGAACATCACTCCCATCCTACAGTCACTCCATTGGCTACTATCAGTTACTGTGCTCAGTTCAAGGTAATGGTTATTACATGCAAAGCTCTTCACGGCCTTGGTCCAGCATACCTATGGAACTGTCTCTTTCCCTATGTCCCTCCACAGCAGCTTCACTCATCTGAACAGGGTCCCTTGCAGGTGCCAGCAGCCCATACACGGGCTTTCTCTGTGGTGGCCCCTGCCCTATGGAATGGCATCCCTGAGGAGGTCAGGACGGAGAGCCCCCACAGTCCTGGCTTTCCACAAACAATGCAAAACTGAATTATTCAAAAAGGCCTTTTTCCCAGCTAAGAGGGTGGTATTGTAGGAAAGGGATCCCAGATGTTTCACTAATGAGTAAGAAACCATAGATTTCACCATTATGTTGCCTTACATATTATCTGTTGCTTTAAATATGTACTCCTATATCCTACCTGTGCTTTATGTTGTTCAATGGAAGTCCTAGAATGGATTACATTCTGTTTCAGCGATTCCTCAACCTCATACTGGATCCTTGCTAATACTATATCTTTGTAAACTTATATTCTTTTACCCCATTACATTGTTTTTGGAAATGTTCTTGACATTGTATGGAAATGCCTGCCCTTGTCCTTACCACTAATTGTACTAATCTCACATAATGTAATCCGCCTTGAGTCTCAGTGAGAAAGCCGGCATATATAAAAAACATAAATAAATAAAATAACCTTGGGTCAGTCACAGCTCTCTCAGAGCCCTCTCAGCCTCACAGGGTGATTGTCGTGAGGATAATAGTAACATACTTTTTCAACCACTCTGAGTGAGCAGTCAGTTGTCCTGAAGGGCAGTATATAAATCAAATATTATAATTATCTATTTTAATGGAGTGAGACAGGGGAAGTGTTCCTGGCCTGGGCTAAACACGGAAATTAGATAAAAAATCTTATTTCCTGACTCATGAGACTTTATGACTGGCACAGGACCATAGCTAGGCATTTGTGCAAGATATTATACTTTGGGCCTTAAGTTCACACATAAGCCCTAAGCCTCTATTTCAGAGCTCAAGGTAAGAATTGAGCGTGGGAAGAATTCTGTACACTATTCTGAGCTTCTTGGAGGAAGAGCAGGACAAAAAAAAAAGAAATCAAATTACAGTTTGGTGTAGTGGTTAAGAGTGTGGGACTCTAATCTGGAGAATCGAGTTTGATTCCCCACTCCTGCACTTGAAGCCCGCTGGGTGACTTTGGGTCAGTCACAGCTTCTCCGAACTCTCTCAGCCCCACCCACCTCACAGGGTGATTGTTGTTGTGGGGATAATAATGACATACTTTGTAAACTAATCTGAGTGGATGTTAAATTGTCCTGAAGGGCAGTATATAAATAAAATGTTGTTGTTGTTATTACTAATCAAGTTCTTTTCAGCATAAGCCTTTGTGAATCAGACCTCACTTCAGAGAAAAATGTGATAGATAGGCAGATATATAGAGATCCAAACTTTACTAGGTGGCCTTAAACAAGCCATAGTATTCCAGCGTCAGCTACTGACACAGACGTTTTCGCCAGCACTGTTCTGTAAGCCTAATTGCTTAGGCCCTGCCTTAAGGGATGTGTTTATGGAAGTAACGTATGGGAAGTGATTTGACTGACTGGGAAAAATACCAATATGGGTATCAGCACACTGCAATATGTATCCATAAAGATTTTTCTCCCCACAACTCTAATTACGTTAAGTAGCAAGCAAGTGAATAAATGCATTCTATATCTGTAGGCTATAACAACAGACAGCAGAAATAACACAAAATTCGTTGGTAAGGACCATAAAATAAAATGCTTTAATAAAACACTCTAAAATTGCTCCAATATATCTGCATAAGAATTGACATTGTCGCAATGCAACTTTCTGGCTATTGAAGAAAATAGATGTCACTACAGCGTCCTGCACCATGAGAAGAAAATTCATCTTTCTTAAAGACAGATTGACAAGCCGGAACCGAGAGACAAGAATTCATCCTCAGAGTGCCTATAAATAGGACAGTAAGAATAGTAGCAGGCCAGGCCCTGTATCAATTCATCCTCCCAAACATGCAGCCTGTCTTCCATCTTTATCGCTCCATAATGATCCCCTAGCAATGAATTTGTCTTTGTCTAGTTATATTTGAAATACTTGCATAGTTCAGTCCTGAGATCTACTAACTGCCAATGTAAACAAAGCTGCATCTATTTTCTGGCAAGTACAACACAGTCCATTAGTTTTGTCCCACTTGCAGTGAAGGCAACTCTGGAACCCTAAACTGAAAATAAAAAATTAGAACCCTGTGGAATGACCTGCCTGAGGAAGTCAGAAGAGCTCCCACTCTCTTGGCTTTTTGTAAATGATGCAAAAGCGAACTATTCAAAAAGGCTTTTTACTCAAATGGGAGGGCTGTATTGTAGGGAGGGGGGTCTCAGGTGCTTCACTAATGAGTTAGGGACCATAGACTTCACCACTCTGTTGCCTTGCATATTATCTGCTGCTTTAAATATGTACTCCTATGCAGGGATTTTTTTCTGGGAAAAGAGGTGGTGGAACTCAGTGGTTTGCCCCGCGCCGCTGAGCGGTGCGGAGGGCAATCTAAACGCCCCTCTGTCTGGAAATCAGGGGGTGGGGCCACCAGCCATCTGACCATTTTCAAGAGGTTCCGGCACTCCGTTCCCCGGCGTTCCCCCTGAAAAAAAGTCCTGCTCCTATGTACCACCAGTGCTCCATGTTGTCTAATGTTAGTCCTAGAATTGATTATGTTCTGCTTCGGTATTTTTTCTATTCTATATTGGATTCTTGCTAATACTATGTCTTTAAAACTTGTATCTATTACCCTATGGCATTGTTTATGGAAATGTCCTTGATACTGTATTGAAATGTACTTGTTACTGATTGTACCAATCTCATACTGTGTAATCCCCCTTGAGTCTCAGTGAGAAAGGCGGACTATAAGTGACATAAATAAATAAATAACACACACACACAGCCAAATCACAGCATTTCACTGATGATTGCTGCCTTTGGCCGCCTTCTCCTTTCCATACAGTCTGGCAGGTTAGTGTTTTCAGATGTTGGACTGACATTGTGGGATGGTCTACCAGAGGGTATGTGGAGGGGGCCACCCCACCCCCACCCCACCCCTATTATTTCCAAGAGCCTGTAAATGTGTCCTGTTTCAGAGATTTTTCTTGGAAGTAGAAGGCTGACTGGAAGATGTTTGGGGGCTGCGGTGGCTCTTTTCCTTGGGTTTTTTTATTGAAATAAGTTGGTATTATCGCTAGAATTATATGGTTTCGTTGCAATGCTGTGCTTTCATTTGTTAGCTGCTGTGAGCCTCTGCAGAAAGATGAGGGGTGGGAGGATAAAGGTTGTAATAATTAAATAAGCAGGCAGGCAGGCAGGCAAACAAACAAACAAATGTGGATGCTGCAACCCCCGGATCCCCGCTGCCTGACTGCATCAGCCCTACAACGCGCTCTGCTGATGAAATGGTGGCTAGGAATGCTTCATAGGCACAAATCAGAACATAAGCAGAAACTGCTGTAGCACAGTGGTCAAGTGGTTGGGCTACAAACCGGCATTCTGCCGGTTCAAATCCCGCTACCGCTATGAGCTCAGCAGGTAGCCTTGGGTAAGCTACTCCTATCAGCCCCAGCTGGGGATAATAATAACACTTGCCTTCTTCACTGCTCTGAGTGGAGGACTAATCTGTCTAGAAGAGCAGTATATAAGTGGAGCTATTATTGCAATCATTATCATCATCATTATCCAGTGTCCAAACTTACACAACACATTTGGGAGAGGTGGTGAGAAGATAAATGTTTTCTTTTCTTTTTTTAAATCTAGAGTGTTCAAACATTCAGTAAAAAACATGTGGTACACTTCTACCATGTCGGCACCATTTTCATATAACACGGTGATGATGTGTTGATGTAGTCTAGTACCTTGGACAGTGACCTCAAAGTGAACAAACCAGTCTCAGAGCCAAGCTACAAGTGACATTTTTCACGTGAAGGACACTTGATCATTTTTGCAAGTTTTTCTGGGAACTGAAGTCCCTCTCCTCCGCCCCCTTTCCTTCTGTTCCTCCCCCTCTCTGTTAGAATCGCTGCCTGAAGAGCCAGAGAAAGCCTGTGGCAACAGCAGCTTTTGCAAATCGTTCCTCCAGTCACAAGCCTGCTCTCAACAATCTTTGGGGGTGGGCAGCTGCAACTTTCTCCCTTCCCTGGGCGTCCTGCTCAGCTTCACTGACATGTCAGCTTTCTCCAGAGCAGCTCCCCGGGAGCAAGACAATTTGCAAAAGCTGCTGTGGCCGGAGGCTTTCTCTGGCTCTTCAGACAGTGATTCTAACAGAGGGGAAGGAACAGAAGGAAAAGGGGTGGGGGAGAGGGACTTCAGTTCCCAGAAAAACTTGCAAAAATGATCAAGTGTCCTTCACCTGAAAAATGTCACTTGTAGCTTGGCTCTCAGATTTTACTGAATGTAGTTTCTTCCATGCAAGGCAGGGAAAGTAGAAACAATTGAGCATGTTATACTTGCCTGTAAGTTCAACCACGAAATGCGTATAAAATATATCCAACCTGTATTGAAGAAGTTTTCGAGCCTTCCTGATACAGAGCTAACGAATAAGCTCCTGTTAGGTGCCAATCCCCAGATCACGTTGGCTAGTGCTAGCTTTTTAGGCGCGGCCTGTAGAATTCACAGGGAATCTACAAAGGAGTAACATCTGGTTTTATCCTTAATCCTGAAAGTCCACACTTTTGTATTTATATTGTCAAGCTTTTATACAGTTATTTTTACAAGTGGTGTATTTTGCGTATGATACTCACTTATGCTTTTACAAGTCTGTATTGGTTATTAACTGTAAATAAACCGATTGATTGATTGATTGATTGATCGATCGATCGATCGATTGATTGAATGTAGTTTCTTGGAACTGTAATGTTTAGAAGGACTGCTGGCATTCAGGGCCAGGGAATTTTAATGCTTTCCCCCATGCTGCTTTCCCACTGACAATCACCAGCCATAAGCTGCTTTTACCCCAATGGGTTTCTGTCCAGTCCATATAGGTTCTTCCAAGAATGCCATGGCTGGTGGGACTGAAAGCTGCACAACTCACAATATCTCTGTATCATAGAGTCCATAAATGGCTATTATTAGCCACAATGAATAAAGCCCAGCGTACTAGAAGGACCACCTATTCCCATATGAACCTACCTGTCCATTCCAGCTATCTTTGGAGGCTACGCTTTGGGTGCCTCATCTTCTGAAGACAGATGGCAACCTCAGATCATGGCACCAAAACTTTATAACTTCCTCCCCAGAGAGATCTGGCCATCTCCTTCTATTGTTGTCTTCTGTAAGCGGGTAAAAATTATTTTGTTTTGTTTGGCATTTCCCACTAACAGTTATTTGCCGTCTCCTCTGCTTGTGTTCATGTGTGTGTTTGTGCATTTATCTGTTTTACTGAATTTGTTTAAATATTTTGCATATACTTTATTTTAAATGCTGTTTTAATGTCTCAAATATTTCAGCATTGAAATGTTTTGTTTCAATGCTGGCCACCTTGCAGACCCTATTTAGATGGAAAGGATGCATAGAAAATGTTTTAAATAAATAACTAAAGCCCATTTTATGTTCCAAGGCTTTTAACATTGTATAAGCTATAGGCCCCCCTCTTGGATACACATCTTAACACAGTGAGGGGGTTTGAGTGTGTCAGTGAAGCTGAGAGCAGCACCGTCAGGAGCTCAGGCTTGGTCAAGAGTCTAAACTCCTGGAAGAGTCACTCAAGGTGGCAAGGTCAAAGCTGAGACACCAGACTAAGATGCCTCCACCCCCTTCAGGAATCAACGGTCACATCGGCAGAAGAGAACTGAATGTTACAATAGTGATGGGAGTGGAAGAATTCCTGAAGGTCAGCTACTAGGCAGCTGCAGTAGTGGAAGGTGACACTGGCGGAGGATCTTTCACAGACAATAGCTGTGTCACTCCAACTAACCCTGGTTAGTACTGCAAAGCAGAGGAAGGCAATGGTAAACCACTTCTACTAATCTCTTACCTTGAAAACCCTATGACGAGACAATCCAAAATGAAGACAGATATAGTTCTGGAAGACAGGACCCCCAAGTTAGATGGCACTCAACTGGCTACTGGGGAAGAGCAAAGGACAAGTGCAAATAGTGCTATTCTTAATGATAAGCCTGGATTAAAGCCGAAAGGATGTCCAGTTGTGGACATGAATAGATGCAAAAGGAACATCCAAAGCTGTGTGACACACATAATAGGAACATGGAATGTGAGAAGTATGAATCCAGGTAAGCTAGAAATTGTAAAACAAGAAATGGAACAATTAAACATTGCAGTCCTGGGTGTGAGTGAACCGATGTGGACAGACTCAGGACATTTTCAGTCAGAAAATCACAAAGTGTTTTACTGCGGAAATGAACTCAAAAGAAACGGTGTTGCTGTAATAGTGAGGTGAGACATAGCACAAGCAGTTAAGAGCTACAATGCAAAATCTGACCAAGTAAGATCAATCAGACTTCAGGGAAGGCCTGTTAACATAACCATCATTCAAGTTTATGCTCCAACTATGGTGTCCAAGAAGAAATTGATCGTATACCTAAAGAAGATACGGAGATAATCATAAGTGACTGGAATGCAAAAATAGGAGATAAAGTAGAATTGAACATAGTTGGGAAATTTGGACTAGGATCATGAAATGAAGTTGGAGAGTGGCTCATTGTGAAGCCAATAACCTGTTCATTGCTAATACATCCTTCAGGCAAGCAAAAAGACGATTGTATATGTGGAAATCACCTGGTGACCAATACAGGAACCAAATAGATTACATAATCGGAAGCAGACAATGGAGAAGCTCTATTCTCTCAGCTAAAACAAGATCAGGAGCTGATTGTAATACAGATCATGAGTTGTAATATCAAACATTAGAATAAAACTGAATAAAAAAAATTAGAATAAAACTGAATAAAAGAATCATAGTGCCAAAATACAATCTAAATAATATTCCTGAAGAATTTAAAGACCAGGTAAGGAACAGATTTGCAAATCCAAGTTTAATTGATCATGAGCCGGAAGAACTATGGGCTGAAACTAGAGATATTATCAAAGAAGAATGTGCAAAGACTATTCTTGTAGCTAAAAGAAAGGAGACAACTAAATGGATGATGGAGGAAACTTTTCAAATTGCTAAAGATAGACGAGAAGCAAAAGCAAAAGGTGACAGAAATAAGGTCAAGACTCTAAATACAGCTTTTCAGTGACTTTCACGCAGAGGCAGAGAAATCAATTATAATAACCAGAGCAAAGAAAGAGAACAACAAAAAAGGAAGAACAAGAGACTTGTTCCAAAAGATCTGAGAAATCAAAGGAAAATTCAAAGGGCTTGAGATGCTGAAAGATCAACACGGAAATACAGTATCAGATCAGGACAAAATAAAGTAAAGGCGGAAACAATACACCATAGAGGTGTGCACCCCCAAAAGATTCGGGTTTCCCACTTCGGCTTTACCCAAAGCAGGAAAAAAATTCAGAAAAAAACATGGGTATTTAAGCCGATTCGAGATCATTAGGGAAGATTTGGCCATTGTTTGGGAAATGCTGCTCCAGGGTATCTGAGGGCCTCGGGGGGGGTGCATTTTCTTTCCTAATAATGCCAAATTTGCAGGGGACCCTCTCCCAACCCTTCTCTCACTACCACCCAAGTTTCAGGGAAATTGGACTTTGGGGGGCATGTTATGACCCCCCCCCAAAAGGTGCCCTCAATTGCCACCAATCTCTATTATTCCCTATGGGGAAAATGGGGAGGAGGGTTCCCAGGTGGCGGGGGGTGGCATTTTGCAAGTAAAATGCACCAAGCCTGCAGGGGACCCTCTTCCAACCCTCCTCTCATGATTACAAGTTTCAGGGAGATTGGACTTTGGGGGGCCATGTTATGGTCCCCTAAAAAAGGTGGCCCAAGCTGCCACTGATCTCCATTGATCTCCTGCAGGGGACCCTCTCCCAACCTTCCTCTCAGGACCACCCAAGTTTCAGGGTGATATGAAACGGGGACACTCTTGCTACTAGAAGTAAACTGACACCCTCCCCGCCGCCCGCCCGTAACCAAATTAATTCAAGGGGAACAACTTCACACTAGAGAATCACACTAAGAAAAAATTAATTTAAAATACACAAAGCCATATTAATGCAAGGGGAACCGCTTCACACCAGAGACTTATCAGAGAATCACACTAATAAAAAATTAATTTAAAATGCCCAAACCCATATGAAGCAGGAACACTCTTGATACTAGAAGTAAACTAAAGCCCTGCCTCCATAACCAAACTAATGCAAGGGAAACAACTTCACACTAAAGAATCACAATAAGAAAAAATTAATTAAAAATACACAAACCATATAAAGCAAGTGACTGCAACTAAAAGTAAACTAATTGAACAACTCCCCAACACCAATACAACTGCAAGGGGAACAACTGTAAGGGCAAAAGTATAAAGAGACCTACAACTAAAAAAAAACTTTTTAAAGCTTCTTTTTAGAACACTCTCAGAAACCTCCCCAAAAACAAACCCTCCCACACACAGCAAAGCAATTTAGCAAATAGACGACAATAATTAAACAGAAAATTTAAAATCTAAAGTACAACCACCCAAAATTTTCCCTTCCCTCAACCCACCAAGACAAGAGACAACTCCCCCAATAGAAAAAACCCAGTGAGTCTAGTGACTCTCAGACCAGTTGCAGATAGTCAATCAGGTTCAGCAGGCAATCCATGAGGCAATACAAAGGAAATGGTCTCCAATTTAAATCCATCATTAATTTCACTGCAGCAGCATTGAAATAAAAAAAAAATACTGGCTTCCTCCCAGAGAATCCCCCCAATCGGCAAGGGAAGAGAGAGCTGCTCCTGCAGAGATTGGCACTCTCTCTCAGTCAATCTCCCTTCCTTGATCATCCTCCTCTCCCCTCCCTCTCCTGCCTCTCTCACTCCCCTCATACCCCCTCCTATCATGCAAAAGCTGCGGGAAGGGAAGAACTGTTTCCTCTTGCCATCAATTAGGAATGGCAAAGGAAGAGGCTGCTCCAGCACTTCACAAAGCTTCCCGAAGCACTTCGGGAAACTTCACTTCGGGTTTCCCGAATTGGCCCAGCTATGCTGGAATTGATTTGGGAATCACAAATCAACCCAATTCGGTCCTGATTCAGGTTCGATCTGGGTTTCAGGAACCCGAAGCACACGTCCCTAATACACCAAAGAACTATACAAAAGAGATGGAAGGATAACAGATACTTTTGATGAAGAATCTTTTGATGAAGAACCAGAAATCCTAGAAAGTGAAGTAAAAGCTGCACTCACACCAATTGGGAGAAACAAAGCACCTAGAGTAGATGGAATACCAATAGAGCTATTTCAAGCTACAGAAATGGAGTCCATCAGAATTTTAATAAGAGACTGTCAACAAATATGGAAAACAAAACAATGGCCTACGGACTGGAAAAGCTCAGTCTACATTCCAATTTTTTAAAAAGGGATACCAAGGGGTGCAACAAGTATTGGACTATTGTGTTAATTTCCCATGCAAGCAAAGTGATGCTCAAAATTCTACAGCAAAGACTCTTACCATATATGGAACGAGAAATGCCCGATGTTCAAGCTGGATATGCAGATGACACCATGTTACTGACAAAAAATAGTGAAGACTTAAAACGGTTTCTGAGGAAGGTTAAAGGAGAAAGCACCAAAGAAGGATTACAGCTGAACATCAAGAAGACAAAAGTAATGACTACTGAGGAATTACACAATTTTAAAGCTAACCATGAGGAAACTGAAATTGTTCAAGATTTTCTATTCCTTGGCTCAATGATCAACCAAAAGAGAGACTGCAACCAAGAGATTGAGATGTGGAGGAGCTGCTGTGTGGGAGCTAGAAAAGATCCTTAAAGATAAAGATGTCTCTCTGGGAACGAACATCAAAATAATCCAAACTATGGTATTCCCCATTACTATGTATGGATGTGAAAGCTAGACAGTGAAGAAAGCTGACAGGAAGAAAACTGATTCATTTGAAATGTGGTGCTGGAGAAGAGTTCTGCAGATACCACGGAGAACCAAAAAGACAGTATGTGGGTACTAGATCAAATCAAGCCTGAATTCTCCCTAAAATGACAGGACTAAGGCTATCGTACTTTGATCATATCATGAGAAGACAAGATTCTCTGGAAAAGTCAATAATGCTGGGGAAAGTTGAAGGCAATAGGAAAAGAAGACCTAAAACTAAATGGCTTGACTCAATAAAAGAAGCTACCTCCTCCAGTTTTCAGGATCTAAGCAAGTCTGTTAATTATCGGATGTTTTGGAGGTTTTTCATTCATAGGGTCGCCATAAGTCAGAGGTGGCCTAATGACACATAACACACACTGTCGTGTATGTTTGTACCCATCCATCCATGCCAAATTTAATTCTGATTTAGAAGCTTAGTCTAGCTATTGTAAACAGAAGTTTAAGGTGACTTGATTTCCTTTTGTTAGTGCTCTAACTGTTTCTCAGGCTTTCACAGGTGGTTATCTGCTGGACTCCAATGTTTATGACCTTGCCTTTCCTCTCAGACTATGATATATCTTCCGTCCTAGCAACGAATCATGATAGCACAAATATGCAAAATGTTCTCACCAAGAAAGAGCGGCAAAAGATTATTTGGAATTGGGAGGGGGAGGAAAACCAGGGTAGAAATGAAATGTATATTTCTCATGTTGTCATTCCTGTCAAGCTTCTGCTCCAGCTGCTTAGGTGCTTGCCTTGCTCCTAAGTAGACCTATGAACCTGAATATGGAAAAGACCTGATTTTTGAATAAAAGTAATTTAACCAAGGACCTGTGTCTTGCTATAATGATCCCAAGATCTGTCTGCCGTATCTTGTCATCCAGAGACTGACACACACAAGCTGTTGGCCTCTGATGGGGGGAGAGGGGTTATCTGGATGTATTATTTTGTTGGTTGTAAATTGTGATTTTTCAGTTGTGTTGATTTGTAGACCACTGTGAGCGATTAGGGAAGACAGAGTGTAAGTTTCTTATACATCAATCAATTCACAGTTTGCTATTCACACCAAATCAAGCACTCTGTTTGTACAGCCATGGATCTTATGGACCCATTCCAATAATGGTGGAGTCCTTCCGCTGTGCATAAGGAACCCTTGCTCCCATGTATCATGCATCTTCCACCCGAGGAAGGCTCTGCCATTCACAGAACACATTTTCAGGCTCCAACAGATTGTAAATGATTAACATTTAAAATGATAACATTACAGTCATTGTCTTCCACAAACAGTGACAACCCCCGCCGCCCCCCCCCGGGAAATCTTTTTAATTAGGCAAGTCTTTGTAAGCCAAAAGCATGAACCAGCTAGGCACCAGCACCGCCAACCACTTCATTGGAAATAAATATTCCCCATTAAAAATTCCTTTAATGTGTGTCATCCAAAATGGAGTGCTCTGTTTTTCTTAGAATGAAGAGGGAGAAAAAACTTGACCTCGCCATTAGCAGCCCTTAGTGGGACATATGGAGAAGAAAAACTGAAATCAGTTGGTACTGACCTATTCAATCATTTCTCGTTACATACACCTGCAAAATAATTAAGTGTGAAGGGTGTGGAGTTTAAATGATCATTTGACTGTGTGGCAGCTCCTCGGAGCTTCTGCACCGTACAAAGAGGCCGGAAGGGCTAAACCCATTCAGTGACTACTGGAATCATTAATCTGAAGAGAGAGCTATATAAAAACCTCTTTCTCAATGTAATGTTTAAAATTATTTGTGGAACTGAGAGTTGTCATTTCATGGCATATAATAGCGCCCTAATGTAACCTGTTGCGAATGCCTGTGCCGAAACGGACTTGTTAATTCAAAGGCTGGTAAATGAACTGAAACTCCTGGTTGGGTTCAGGCCTGGTTTGCATAACAAAGGCTTTCACAAAATCACAGCTGGATTTATTAGCCTTTTTAAATCGTGAATGTCATTATACTAACAATCCCCTTCGATTTCTTTAATTTAGCTGAGAGGCAAAGTGTAAATGGAACGAAAAGGAGGAGGGGGGAAGTCATAAGGTTGGTCCCAGTTTTTGACCTTATTTGCCAAGTTGCTTCCAGAGGGGAAAAAATAACATTTCATGAATGATGGTGGACTTCGGAGCTGCCTTGAGCCAAAAGGAAAGGTGGGGTATGTTTAAACAGGTACACTCACTGGGCTGAATTCCACAGTGTGCAATAAAGAAGGCAGGAAAGCTTTGCCCTTCTCTAAACGAAACTCTCAATATGCATGAAACATAGTAATTATCCTGAGATTTGAAGGGTCAACCACTGGGATTTTTTCCTATTTGTTCCTATTGCATATTCAAGCAGCTATATTTTATATCACAGATATGATCAAAGATCACAGCGGACATATGTATGCAAAATAAAACTATAGCTCAAAATGTATTGCCGCATAAGCTTTCAGGATAGCCCAAGCAAGCCCCGTCTCGTCAGGTTCCAGAAGCTGAGCAGGGTCGGCCTTGGTGAGTAATTGGATGGGAGGTGTCCAGAAAAGACTGGAGTCGCAGGGGAAGACAATGGCAAACCACTCCTGTTAGTGTCTTGTCTTGAAAACCCCATCAGGGGCCTCCATAAGTAAGCTATAACTTGAGGGCACTTTCCACCATCACTGAGTATTGAAGAGCTCTTGTTCACAAAAGCTTATGCTGGCATAAATGATGTGTCTTTAAAGTGCCACTGGGCTCCTGTTTAATTTTGCTGCCACAGACTAACACAGTTACCCAGTTGGAATTATCTGGAAAAATCCTTAATTTCCTCCAAAAGAAAAAGATCCTAGGGCCATAGCGGGGTGGGGGGCAAGGGTCTGGAGTGCAGGGAGCAGCAGGGCACTCCCTTCCCACGCTTCATCATGGTGCTGGAAAATGATGTTGTTTTCCAGTGCAACAGGGAAGGAGTGCCGGCACTTCTCCGACCCCCCCCCATGCCTTTCCCCTTCACTGGCCAGGTGAGCAAGGCCAGAGGGCAGAAGGTGGGGGCAGGAGATTCTCCACCTTAGGTGCAAGGCTGGCCAGCCTACAAAGAAAGCTCAGCTCTGGGCTGGATTCCATTGTCAGCTGGTACAAGGTGTAGATGGTCATGGATGAAGCTGAGCCATTCGAGGTCCTGAATTCAGCCTATAAGAGTGAGGTTCATCACATTCAGCGATGGACCAGTTTTGCCCCAGCCCACACAATCTGAATATGGCTCAAGGTATGATGGGAAGGGGCTGAGGGAGGTGGCTCAGCCAATCCAGGCGGGGCAGCAAGGGATGTAGCGAGCTGCCCTCTACCTCAGCCATTCACCATGGAGATGGACCCACCCTCCCTCCCTGAATACATCAATGGGAACAGCTGGCTGCCAACTGGGTCCAAGCAGGAATTTTTGAGGTTTCCCTCAGAATAGCAAGAGAGGGGCTTGTTTTTCACCTGCTCCGTGTTGTAGGTAGTGGTAGGAGTTTAAATAGGCCTGGTAAAAGACTGGTTAGGCTACAACCTAACCATGAACAGGGTGGGTTGCTTGGGATAGGTAGGGTTAATTGGCAAACATCCTGAGGCATCTCAGCGACAGGGCGTGTATGTCCAGACCAGGCCATCACATGCTGGGCGGTTGGGTAGTGCTGTGAAGGAGCACATCGGGTGCTGCGTGGCTTCTCTTGAGCTTGGGAGGTGGGTGCCTCATGGCCCGTCAGGTGGGGCAGATGAAGCTGGGCACCTCTCGGCACAGGAGGCTGCGCAGTACCATGTCTGTCTGTCTACATACATGTCATGATTGTTTTTTTTTTTTTGAAAAATTTTTATTGGGTTAGAATCCATTATTTCCACATTTACATTCAATTTTCCCCAATTTTTTCATCTCTAACCCCCTCCCTTTCCCCCCCCCTTTTTGTTGACTTCCAACAGCTTTCCAACCCTTTGTCCCCTTTCCCTTACTTTTATTAGCTTCCTCTATCTAAAACAAATATATATTCTCCATTATTCTAAGCAGTACATCCTTAACTATTTTTAACATTATATGCCCAAACTGTAAGCCTTTGTTTCCATCTTAGATAAACAATTTATCCCAATTTTTCAATTTCAGGTATTTCTATATATCATAAACCATATAGATCATACATTCGTTTATATCAAACAATTTGACTTATTCTCTATATATATTACTCATTCTATCTTTTTATAATAGTTCTATATATCTCTCCTCACGTAGTCAATCAATTTGACCCATCTATATCTTCAGACATTCAGTTTGGTACAAAACTTGTCAGAAAAAAAAAGAAAATATTGTTAGTTAATCCTCCTTATATTTAGTCCTTATAATTAATTATTTTCTCTATGTTCTGTTTGTTAACCTATATACATCTATATATATGTCAATCTATTAATCTGACTGCTTATTAATTCACATTTATCTCTTCTCCCCCCCGGTAAAGTCTCCCCCCTCTACTTCAATACTTCAGTAGTTCTCAAACTGCCACAGTTTTCCTCCCACCTCCCATTTCTTCTCCAGGTATTGTTTCAGCTTCTCCCAGTCTGTGTTGAACTGCCCTGAGTCCAGATCTCTCAATTTTCTTGTCATCTTGTCCATTTCAGCCATATACAGCAATTTGTAAGTCCAATCTTCAATAGTTGGCACTTCTTGTACTTTCCATTTTTGCGCATACAAAAGTCTAGCTGCTGCTGTCATATAAAATATCAACGTCCTGTGTTGGGCTGGAATTCCCTCCATTCCCAAGTTCAGTAGCAGGAGTTCTGGGTTCTTATTAATTTGAAATTGTAAAATTTCACTCATTTCTCTTATTATTTCCCCCCAGTACTGCCTGGCTACCTCACACGACCACCACATATGATAGAGGGAGCCCTCATGCTTCTTACATTTCCAGCATTTATTAGAAGTATTCGAATTCCCTAGCGCAATCTTCTTTGGTGTCATGTACCAACGATAGATCATTTTATAAATGTTCTCTTTGATATTAATACATGTCGTTGTCTTCATTGTAGTTTTCCACAAGTATTCCCATGCCTCCATTGTTATTTCTTTATTAAAGTTTATAGCCCATTTCACCATTTGTGTTTTAACTATCTCATCCTCGGTATACCACTTCAACAGTACTTGGTATACCTTGGATATTCTTTTCTTATCTTCTTTAAGAAGGGTCTGCTCTAGATCCGAATTCTCTATTCGTATACCTCCCTTTACAGAGTCCGAATTATATAAGTCTCTGATCTGTCTATACTGGAACCAATCGTAGTTAGGTGATAGTTCCTCTTGTGTCTTTATTCTAAGTTTGGATGCTTCAGTTTTAGTTATTTCTTTATACGTTAAACATTGTTGTTCATTATCAACAGCTCTTGGGTCTATCACCTCATATGGAACCACCCACAAAGGGGTTCCTTCTTGTAGATAAATTCTGTACTTCTTCCAGATTATGTATAGACTTCTCTGAACAAAGTGATGCAGGAACATCGAGTTGACCTTTACTTTGTCATGCCATAAATATGCGTGCCATCCAAATATTTTTTTATATCCCTCTAGGGCTAATAGTTTCTTGTTCTTTAATGTCATCCATTCTTTCAACCAAACTAGGCAGATTGCATCATAATAAAGTCTCAGATTGGGCAGTTGCATTCCGCCTCTTTCTTTTGCGTCTTGTAAAACTTTCACTTTCACTCGAGGCTTCTTGCCTGCCCAAACAAAATCTGATATTTTCCTCTGCCATTTTTCAAATTGTTTGGAGTCTCTGATGATTGGTATTGTCTGTAGCAAAAACATTACTCTTGGTAACACATTCATCTTAACTGCTGCAATCCTGCCCAACCATGACAAATTCAATCTATTCCATTTAATCAATTCTCTCTCTATCTGAGTCCATAGTTTTTCATAATTGTTTTTGAATAGATCTATGTTCTTTGCAGTTAATTCGACTCCCAAATATTTCACTTTACTTGTTACTTCACAATCCGTTGTTTCCATTAACAATTGTTGTTTCTGCTTAGTCATATTTTTGCATAATATCTTTGACTTCTTTTTGTTAATGAAGAAACCTGCCAAGTCTCCAAACTCCTTGATCTTATCTATCACTCTTGGCATGTTCTCCAATGGGTCCTCTACAATTAACATTATGTCATCCGCAAATGCTCTGACCTTGTATGAATAGTCCTTTATTTTTATTCCACGAATTTCATCATCTTGACGTATTTGTATCATCAGAATCTCCAATACTAAAATGAACAACAATGGAGATAACGGGCAACCTTGTCTTGTTCCTTTACTTATCGTCAATTTCTTGGTCAATTCATCATTCACCACAATTGCTGCAGTCTGGTCTCTATAAATTTCCTTAATTGCTCTGATGAATCTTTCTCCCAATTGTAGCTTTTCCATAGTGGCAAACATAAAGTCCCAGTTTAAATTGTCAAACGCTTTTTCAGCGTCAACAAAGAAGAAACCAACCTCTTTGTCACAACGCTTGTCATAATATTCAATAGCATTGATCACTGTCCTTAAGTTGTCTCTTATTTGTCTGTCTGGCAAAAAGCCTGCTTGTTCCTCCTCTATGACTTCCGAGAGCCACCCCTTCAATCTCTCCGCCAATATCTTCGCAAAAATTTTGTAGTCATTGTTGAGTAGCGATATAGGTCTATAATTTTTCACATTAGTCAGGTCTTGGCCCTCTTTTGGGATCAATGATATATTCGCTTCACTCCAAGTTTCTGGAATCCTTTGATCCCTTAAAACCCCATTCATCACCTCTTTTAGGAATGGTGCCAGTTCATTAGCCATTGTCTTATAGAATTTAGCCGTAAGTCCATCTGGCCCTGGCGCCTTTCCTAGATTTGCGGATTGTATTGCCTTACTTATTTCCTCGTCAGTTACTTCACTATTCAACTTATTTCTCCAAGCTTCCGAGATTTCTGGAAGTTTGGTTTTCTCCAAATATGACGCTATTGATTCTTTGTTTACTTCTTTTTTATTATACATCTTAGCGTAAAATTTATAAAAGGCTCTACTAATGGTAACCTGCTCCAAATACGTTTTGTTATCTTCGCAAATTTTATTTATTATCTTCTTTTCCCTTTTCTTCTTCAATTGCCATGCCAGGTACTTCCCAGGTTTATTAGCACCCTCAAACGCTTTTTGATTCAGTCTTTTGAGATTCCACTCCAATTCTTTATTGCTCATTGCTGTTAGCTGTTCTTGAAGTATTTTAATTTCCTGGTATACCTTCTTTTTCCCTGGTCTCTTTTTTAGCTGTATTTCTTTGGCTTTTATTTTCTCCTCAATCTCTTGTCTTTTCTCCTCTTTCTTCTTTCTTGCTCTACCATTTAAGTCCATTAGTATGCCCCTTACAACCGCCTTGTAAGCATCCCAAACTTTATTGGTTGGTACTTATTTATTCACGTTGTATTGTATAAAAAACTTTGTCTCTCTTCTCAGTATTTCCATATTCTCTCTTTCCTGTAACAAGTCCTCATTTATTCTCCATGCTTTCCTTTTTCTCTTTTTTCCAAATTTCCACATAATTGGGTTGTGATCTGAGCCTACCATAGGCATTATTTCTACCTCCTTAGTCCATAATGCTAAGTCTTTTGAGGCCCAGATCATATCAATTCTTGATAATGTAGAATGCCTTGCAGAATAAAAGGTAAACTGTCTGCTTTTAGGATATTCTCTCCTCCATACATCTTCGAGAGTCTCTTGTTGAATCAACTCAAAAAAAAGCTTTGGTAATAGTCCTCTTTTCTTTTGTGCCGTTGTAGTCTTTTTGTCTAGTTCCAAGTCTGTCACTCCATTGAAGTCTCCAGCAAGAATTATCTGGTCGTATGCAAGATCGTCTAAATGCTTCCTTAAATCCTCAAAGAAGCTTTCTTTTGCACCGTTAGGTGCATAAAGTCCGACTACCAACACTCTCTTTAAATTCCAAATACATTCCACTGCTACAAATCTAGCTTCCACATCTCTCATAACAAATTTTGGCTGTAGCTCCTCTTTTATGTACAACACCACTCCTCTTTTTTTCTTGTTGGAGGCCGCTACATATTCTTTGCCCAATTTTCCAGATTTTAAATATTTTACATCCTGCTTTCTGATATGGGTCTCTTGCAAACAAACAATGTCACATTTTTGTTTTAGTAGCCAGTGAAAAGTATTTTTCCTCTTATTCGGTGAGTTTAGTCCATTTACATTCCAAGATAATACTTTACACTCCATACTCATGATGTTGTTGGTAAGTCTTTTTCATTGTCCTTAATAAATCGCTCCATCTCTCGCTCAGATCTGATGCGTTTTTTGGCCCCTCCAAACTCAAAGGACACTCCTTCCGGTAACTCCCATCTGTACCTGATTTTCATGTCCTTCAAAATCTGAATTAGCACTTTATATTTTTTCCGGTCCAGTAACACTGATCTGGGCAGTTCCTTCATTATAATAATCGTCTTGCCATCAATCTCCAATGGATCTTGAAACTGTTTTGTCACAATCCTCTCTTTCATATTTCGTGTTGTAAACTGCACAATCACATCTCTTGGTAGTTTCCTCTGGGTTGCTATTCTCGAATTCACACGGTATGCCACATCTAGGATAGCCACAACTTCCTCCTCCTCCTTCCCCAGGTACTCAGCCAACACCTCAGTCATCTGTTCTTGCGCTGACTTTCCTTCCACTTCTGGCAAGCCACGAAAACATAGCTGCTTCTCCATATGTTTAGTTTCTGCAACTGACATTCTCCCCTTCACCAATCTCATCTCTGTTTGTTGCGTGTCTGCTAAATTCTCCATCGCGTCTTCTACTGTTTTAACTCTCTGCTGCGTTCCTTGTAATTCATTTCGTATTGTTTCCATACCTTTTTTCACTTCTGACAGCTCCGATTTTACTGTCTGTGTAACCTCTTTAACCTCTTTTATCAGCTCCAATTTCGTGTCCTTAAGTTCTTTAATCATATCTAAAAGTTTTTTGTCCAGGTTTTTATCCAGGTTTTCTATTGCCGATTGCCACTCTTTTTTTGACATCGTGGGGCTTGCTTTAGCTCGCTCCCACGAATCCGCTCTCTTCCTTAACTCCGTGGCGTAAAATTTAACGTTTTTCTATTTTAAATGTCCCGGTCTTCTTATAGAAATTAAGTTTTAAAGAGTCCAAAATGTCGGGCGTCTTTTCTCTATGGTTTCTCTATGATTTTGTAATCCAAGATGGCCTACTTCCTCTTCCGCTGAAGCCGCGACCCTTCCCCTTTCAAAAATGGCGATTCCCTACTTCCTGCCCTCCAGCAAGGGCCGCTTCTCTCCAGCCACTCTATTGTTATTACGCACTTCCTGTCTCCCGTCTTCCCACAGCAGATCTCGCGATGGTGTCTTTTTCTCACAGCTCCAAAGCCACAGGTATTCAAAACAATAGTCCCATTTCTTTAATAACTTCTTTAAACTTAGTCTCTTTTTAAATTCGATTCCTGCCGAGTCTTCCCCTCCTTTTCACTAGTCTGTTGCAGTTTAAAAATCTACTTTTTTTCCTCTCTGTTTTTATCAATCTGTCCCGTCTCAGAAGATAATGATCTTTACCTTCTCTTCACTTTTCTCGGGTTGTAATCGCTGTTTCGATTTTAAGTTCTCCTCTCAGCTTCTTCCCCCAATCGATGCTTGGGTATGTAGGTCTTATGCCATGTCATGATTGTGTTGCGGATATTGACATTACTAATGCTGACATTATGCTAAAGTCATGTTACTGTATTAATGTGTATTGATTAATATGCTCTCTCTCTCTCTGTCTTCCTGCATAACTGTAGTGCAGATGTTGCTAAAGACCCACATTTGAATTGCCACTTCTGTCAAACTCCGTGATGGAGGGCAGACCTGAACTGCATGGATTCTAAAAAAGCTACTTCTTATGGAACCAACGTGTGTTCGCTACAGATGGGCTTGAGGGATCTACCTGCCAGGGATTGACATGCCGGCTGGGATAAACAAGGTAGGCAAGAGCTCCCAGCCAGATTTGGAGCCAGGGTGGACTTGCCAGGCAGGCACCCAAGGAGGGTGCCTAGTGCAGCCCGCCCTCAAGAGAGTCAGCTTATGGCATGTGCATGGACAGAGATCAGCAGTTCAGGCTGAAGGTCAATAAAGAAATTCGTTGAGCCCACCTAGTCAGTGTCTGCCTTTATTACCTTGGGTCATATTTGGGGTGCTTGGGCAAATTCAGGTAGCCTGTCCAGGTACCATAGCTGCCATCTAGCCTAATTGCATGTAACTGCTGACCCTCTTTTCTCTCTCACATTGTCACTGACATTGATAGAGATAAATAACTAATCAAATAAATTATAATTTACGTTTCCTAACCCTAGAGCAGATGTATATGGTGACTAACTATAAAACATTCAATTTTTTGGAAACCAGTTAAAAGATTGTCAGGACAAAACATTGCATGCTGTGATTTGGCCATCAAATCTTTCACACATTATTTCTTTCCAACAGTTTTTTTAAAAAACTTTTTGGAGATCATAGAACCGCATCGCTATTAGACCACACGGGTCCTGCAACCCTGGAAACAAACTTTTCCACGTTCCGAAAGGACTACTTGAGGGAGAAGAACACAGGAAAGCTCCTTTGGGTAAATTTTACGCCACGGAGTTAAGGAAGAGAGCGGATTCGTGGGAGCGAGCTAAAGCAAGCCCCACGATGTCAAAAAAAGAGTGGCAATCGGCAATAGAAAACCTGGATAAAAACTTGGATAAAAAACTTTTAGATATGATTAAAGAACTTAAGGACACGAAATTGGAGCTGATAAAAGAGGTTAAAGAGGTTACACAGACAGTAAAATCGGAGCTGTCAGAAGTGAAAAAAGGTATGGAAACAATACGAAGTGAATTACAAGGAACGCAGCAGAGAGTCAAAACAGTAGAAGACGCGATGGAGAATTTAGTAGACATGCAACAAACAGAGATGAGATTGGTGAAGGGGAGAATGTCAGTTGCAGAAACTAAACACATGGAGAAGCAGCTACGTTTTCGTGACCTGCCAGAAGTGGAAGGGAAGTCAGCGCAAGAACAGATGACTGAGGTGTTGGCTGAATACCTGGGGAAGGAGGAGGAGGAAGTTGTGGCTATCCTAGATGTGGCATACCGTGTGAATTCGAGAATTGCAACCCAGAGGAAATTACCAAGGGATGTGATTGTGCAGTTTACAACACGAAATATGAAAGAGAGGATTGTGACAAAACAGTTTCAAGATCCATTGGAGATTGATGGCAAGACGATCATTATAATGAAGGAACTGCCCAGATCAGTGTTATTGGACCGGAAAAAATATAAAGTGCTAATTCAGATTTTGAAGGACATGAAAATCAGGTACAGATGGGAGCTACCGGAAGGAGTGTCCTTTGAGTTTGGAGGGGCAAAAAAACGCATCAGATCTGAGCGAGAGATGGAGCGATTTATTAAGGACAATGAAAAAGACTTACCAACAAAACTATGAGTATGGAGTGTAAAGTATTATCTTGGAATGTAAATGGACTAAACTCACCGAATAAGAGGAAAAATATTTTTCATTGGCTACTAAAACAAAAATGTGATATTGTTTGTTTGCAAGAG
Source organism: Eublepharis macularius (assembly GCF_028583425.1). NCBI lineage: Eukaryota > Metazoa > Chordata > Lepidosauria > Squamata > Eublepharidae > Eublepharis > Eublepharis macularius. Next base: position 1,915,197 of record NC_072793.1, read on the forward strand.
ACCCATATTAGAAAACAGGATGTAAAATATTTAAAATCTGGAAAACTGGGCAAAGAATTTGTAGCGGCCTCCAACAAGAAAAAAAGAGGAGTGGTGTTGTATATAAAAGAGGAGCTACAGCCAAAATTTGTTATGAGAGATGTGGAAGCTAGATTTGTAGCAGTGGAATGCACTTGGAATTTAAAGAGAGTGTTGGTAGTCGGACTTTATGCACCTAACGGTGCAAAAGAAAGCTTCTTTGAGGATTTAAGGAAGCATTTAGACGATCTTGTATATGACCAGATAATTCTTGCTGGAGACTTCAATGGAGTGACAGACTTGGAGCTAGACAAAAAGACTACAACGGCACAAAAGAAAAGAGGACTATTACCAAAGCTTTTTTTTGAGTTGATTCAACAAGAGACTCTCGAAGATGTATGGAGGAGAGAATATCCTAAAAGTAGACAGTTTACTTTCTATTCTGCAAGGCATTCTACATTATCAAGAATTGATATGATCTGGGCCTCAAAAGACTTAGCGTTATGGACTAAGGAGGTAGAAATAATGCCGATGGTAGGCTCAGATCACAACCCAATTATGTGGAAATTTGGAAAAAGGAGAAAAAGGAAAGCATGGAGAATAAATGAGGACTTGTTACAGGAAAGAGAGAATATGGAAATACTGAGAAGAGAGACAAAGTTTTTTATACAATACAACGTGAATAAAGAAGTACCAACCAACAAAGTTTGGGATGCGTACAAGGCGGTTGTAAGGGGCATACTAATGGACTTGAATGGTAGAGCAAGAAAGAAGAAAGAGGAGAAAAGACAAGAGATTGAGGAGAAAATAAAAGCCAAAGAAATACAGCTAAAAAAGAGACCAGGGAAAAAGAAGGTATACCAGGAAATCAAAATACTTCAAGAACAGCTAACAGCAATGAGCAATAAAGAATTGGAGTGGAATCTTAAAAAACTGAATCAAAAAGCGTTTGAGGGTGCTAACAAACCTGGGAAATACCTGGCATGGCAACTGAAGAAGAAAAGGGAAAAGAAAATAATAAATAAAATCTGTGAAGATAACAAAACGTATTTGGAGCAGACTACCATTAGTAGAGCCTTTTATAAATTCTACGCTAAGCTGTATAATAAAAAAGAAGTAAACAAAGAATCAATAGCATCATATCTGGAGAAAACCAAACTTCCAGAAATCTCGGAAGCTTGGAGAAATAAGTTGAATAGTGAAGTAACTGACGAGGAAATAAGCAAGGCAATACAATCCGCAAATCTAGGAAAGGCGCCAGGGCCAGATGGACTTACGGCTAAATTTTATAAGACAATGGCTAATGAACTGGCACCATTCCTAAAAGAGGTGATGAATGGAGTTTTTAGGGATCAAAGGATTCCAGATACTTGGAGTGAAGCGAATATATCATTGATCCCAAAAGAGGGCCAAGACCTGACTAACGTGAAAAATTATAGACCTATATCACTACTCAATAATGACTATAAAATTTTTGCGAAGATATTGGCGGAGAGATTGAAGGGGTGGCTCTCGGAAGTCATAGAGGAGGAGCAAGCAGGCTTTTTGCCAGACAGACAAATAAGAGACAATTTAAGGACAGTGATCAATGCTATTGAATACTATGATAAGCGTTGTGACAAAGAGGTTGGTTTCTTCTTTGTAGACGCTGAAAAAGCGTTTGACAATTTAAACTGGGACTTTATGTTTGCCACTATGGAAAAGCTACAATTGGGAGAAAGATTCATCAGAGCAATTAAGGAAATTTACAGAGACCAGACTGCAGCAATTGTAGTGAATGATGAATTGACCAAGAAATTGACGATTAGCAAAGGAACAAGACAAGGTTGCCCGTTATCTCCATTGTTGTTCATTTTAGTATTGGAGATTCTGATGATACAAATACGTCAAGATGATGAAATTCGTGGAATAAAAATAAAGGACTATTCATACAAGGTCAGAGCATTCGCGGATGACATAATGTTAATTGTAGAGGACCCATTGGAGAACATGCCAAAAGTGATAGATAAGATCAAGGAGTTTGGAGACTTGGCAGGTTTTTATATTAACAAAAAGAAGTCAAAGATATTATGTAAAAATATGACTAAGCAGAAACAACAATTGTTAATGGAAACAACGGATTGTGAAGTAACAAGCAAAGTGAAATATTTGGGAGTTGAACTGACTGCAAAGAATATAGACTTATTCAAAAACAACTATGAAAAACTATGGACTCAGATAGAGAGAGACTTGATCAAATGGAATAGACTGAATTTGTCATGGTTGGGCAGGATTGCAGCAGTTAAGATGAATGTGTTACCAAGAGTAATGTTTTTGCTACAGACAATACCAATCATCAGAGACTCTAAACAATTTGAAAAATGGCAGAGGAAAATATCAGATTTTGTTTGGGCAGGCAAGAAGCCTCGAGTGAAAGTAAAAGTTTTACAAGATGCAAAGGAAAGAGGCGGAATGCAACTGCCCAATCTGAGACTTTACCATGATGCAATCTGCCTAGTTTGGTTGAAAGAGTGGATGACACTAAAGAACAAGAAACTATTAGCCCTAGAGGGATATAAAAAATTTTTGGGATGGCACGCATACCTATGGCATGACAAAGTAAAGGTCAACTCGATGTTCCTGCACCATTTTGTACGGAGAAGTCTATATATAATCTGGAAGAAGTACAGAATTTACTTACAAGAAGGAACCCCCTTGTGGGTGGTTCCATATGAGGTGATAGATCCGAGAGCTGTTGATAATGAACAACAATGTTTAACGTACAAAGAAATAACTAAAACTGAAGCATCTAAACTTAGAATAAAGACGCAAGAGGAACTATCACCTAATTATGACTGGTTCCAGTATAGACAGATCAGAGACTTATATAATTCGGACTCTGTAAAGGGGGGTATACGAACAGAGAACTCGGAACTAGAGCAGACCCTTCTTAAAGAAGATAAGAAAAGAATATCCAAGGTATACCAAGTACTGTTGAAATGGTATACCGAGGACGAGACAGTTAAAACACAGATGGTGAAATGGGCTATAAATTTTAATAAAGAAATAACAATGGAGGCATGGGAATACTTGTGGAAAACTACAATGAAGACAACGACATGTACTAATATTAAAGAGAACATTTACAAAATGATCTATCGTTGGTACATGACACCAAAGAAGATTGCGCTAGGGAATTTGAACACTTCTAATAAATGCTGGAAATGTAAGAAGCATGAGGGCTCCCTCTATCATATGTGGTGGTCATGTGAGGTAGCTAGGCAGTACTGGGGGGAAATAATAAGAGAAATGAGTGAAATTTTACAGTTTCAAATAAATAAGAACCCAGAACTCCTGCTACTAAACTTGGGAATGGAGGGAATTCCAGCCCATCATAGGACGTTAATATTTTATATGACAGCAGCAGCTAGACTCTTGTATGCGCAAAAATGGAAAGTACGAGAAGTGCCAACTATTGAAGATTGGATCTACAAATTGCTGTATATGGCCGAAATGGACAAGATGACAAGAAAACTGAGAAATCTGGACTCAGGGCAGTTTAACACAGACTGGGAGAAGCTGAAACAATATTTGGAGAAGAAATGGGAGGTGGGAGGAAAACTGTGGCAGTTTGAGAACTACTGAAGTATAATAAAATGTAGAGGGGGGTGACTTTACCGGGGGAGGAAGAGATAAATGTGAATTTATAAGCAGTTAGATTAACAGATTGATATATATAGGTTAATAGATAGAACATTGATAGAAAATAATTAATGATAAGGTTTAAATATAAGGATTGAGTAACCAACAGTATTTTCTTTCTTTGATAAGACTTGTATAATGCACCAAACTGAATATACAGAAGAGTCAAATTGATTGACTATGTGATGAGCTATATAGAATTACCATAAAAAGATAGAATGAGTAATATATAGAGAATAAGTCAAATTGTTTGATCTAAATGTAAGATTTTTATGGTTTATGATATATAGAAATATTTAAAACTGGAAAATGGGATAAATTGTTTATCCAAGATGGAAACAAAGACTTACAGTTTGGGTATATAACAAGAAAAGTAGTTAAGGATGTACTGCTTAATATAATGGAGAATGTATATCTGTTTTAGATAGAGGAAATTAATAGAAGTAAGGGAAAAGGGACAAAGGGTGGGAAAGCTGTTGGAAGTCAACAAAAGGGGGGGAAAGGGAGGGGGTTAGAAATGAAAAATTTGGGAAAAACTGAATGTAAATGTAAAAACAACGGATTCTAACCCAATAAAAAAATTTTTCAAAAAAAAAAAAAGGAAAGCTCCTTTGGGCAAAACAGAAACCTTACATAAAACTGAAATGTTGCAGCTGTTTAGTCTTAGGAGTTTTCTCTCCCATCCGTTTCAGCCCATTATTCAATGGATTTAGAAAAGTGTAACTTCTGAAATGCTCTGATTAGCCTGAGGATGAATCTACTCTCAGAGACCAATTCTACCAGAATGGATGAACTAAAACATGCTCTGCTGGCCTTGGCAGTATCTCCAGTAAACATTTGCAAGCTAAGGGAAAGCTAGCTCTTCTAACCATTTATGCAATATACTAAACACAGACCGGCTTCTCCGCAACACCAGCATGAAGGCCTTGTATTACTCCAGTACTTTCCTCCCTCTCTCTCCCCTCCCCTTCCCAATCAACACAAATATTTATGGGAACTATTAAAGTCCCTTTTTATGACAACTCCAAGTGTGCACTAAATTTGGGATTATACTGTTCTGGTTCCATTAGTTAGTCTGGCCATTTCCATATGGCTCTCCCTCACTCCTCCAGCCATCAAGATTCAAGGTTCCAATGCCCTGGAGCAACCACAAGGTAGGAATGAGTGGCCTTACAGTACATGGCATTCGCTCTTTAGTTTGGAGATGAAAATTGGTTTTCCTCACCTTGGCAAAGGAAGAGTGTCTCCCTTGTCCTGTTGCCTGTAGCAATGTTCCCTAAACATGTGTACTAACACAGGGACTTACTTGTGATGGGCTCACTGTGTCTGATTTTGTCCCCTTCAAGATTTGCTCAAAGTAGGAGGATTTTTAATTCTGACTCTGTGTAGCTGAGATGAACAAGTTTATTTATTTATTTTAAAAGCTTCTACCCTGCCTTTCTCCTGAGGCTGTAGGACTAGGGTTGCCAAGTGGCCAGGAGAAGAATGTCATGTCCTTTAACAGAGGCTGACTGTGATGCTGTTTACTGGATCTTGGTATTTACTTCTATGCCATGAGAAGTTTCAGCTGACCATAGCTACATATTAAAAGGACAGGGCATTTTCTCCCAGGCCTTTTTGCAATCCTAGGCAGGACCCAAGTTCTTCAACAGCACGCCTGAAGAATAGACATGGGCATGAATCAAAACATGAATCAAATTTCATGACGAATTGGGCCGATTCGTGTATCATGAAAACATATTTTTTGGGGCCACGTTTTTCATGAAATCCACAACTTTTGTGGCCGATTCATTCGATTTGTGAATGCTTCGTGATGCCAGACAGGCTGGCGCCGATATATTGATTCCCTAGGCAACATAGGCCTGGAATGTCTGCAGACATTTTGTTGCCATGGAAACCCCAATCTTAGCCCACATAACCTTGATAGGCAGCTCTCCCTGCCAACCTGAGAGCTCCCATTCTGTTCTAAGAGAGCAATTAGCAGGCAGAGATGGGCTTTCTGTAGCCATGGGAACACCAACCTCATCCCTCTTAATCCTGTTAGGCAGGTCTGTCTGCCAACCAGAGAGCTCCTGTTCTGCTCTATGTGAGCATTTCTTATATAAGGCACAGCTCTGTGCCTCCTGCTTTCAGATCCAGTAGACAGAGGGAGAGGGAGGAGCTGTTGCTGGGATTTGCCGTGTGAGAGAGAGTGGATTTGGGAGCTTTTGGCTGGATTTGCTGCTGCTTCAAAAGACACTGAAAAGCCTCTTTCTTATTTTCTGCTCTTGTCCATGCTGGGAAAGTTGTTGGGTGCAGGTGCTTTTTTCCCTCCACCCCACCCCAGTCTCAAGGTATTGCCTGGCTCTGGGGCCTAGCTTGACTGAGGCCTTACTGTTTTCCCTTTGATTTTCTTTGTTTCTTCTTATTCTTTCTGGGTTCCTCTGCTGAGGCCTCACACTCCCAGTCAACGTTTTGCAATCTTTACCAAACTTGGCGGGCAGCTGGAGGAAAGCCTGCTGAAATCTCCCTGAGCGTTTGGCATCTCTGAGTATGAAGGGGGGGGGTCATCGTAGGGCCCCAGGATCTGATGAATCATGAAACTAACTAATCGTTTCACGAAATGGGACAATTTCATGAAAGTTCATGGTTCATGGTTCATGGAACGTGATGAACCACGAAACTCAAGGTTCGTTTTTTCCCATTTCATGCTCATCTCTACTGAAGAATCATAGCAAGGTACCATTGCATAGTTCAGTATGACACAGGTAGAAACATGATCAGAGCAGTCCTGGACAGAGTCCCATCTTTTTAAGCCCATTAACATCAATGGATTTAGAAATGTGTAACTCGGTTTAGGATTGCGCTGCCTACCTCATGCAGTTGACTGTTTAGGTTGGTGGTGCATCAGAAAGCTCTCTGCTACACAGATACACACCATAAAGAACAGCTTAAAACAACTTCAACATAAATAGCAACTAAAACATCAGACACAGCAGTCATTATGCCCTGTTCTAGAACAAACCAAGATCCTGGGAACTTAGAGCAAGGACACATATTGCCAGTACCTTGACATTGTAAAGTATAAGAGAATAAAATCTGAACTGTACATTTTAACACAATAGCATGGTTCCTAGGAGGAGGCGCCAATGTTCACGCTGACTATTTATTTATTTATAATCTGCCTTTCTCACTGAAACTCAGGTTGGATCACACAAAGTAAATGCAATCCACAGGATAAAGATATTTACTAAGCAACACAATAGGATAGCAGAAGTCTGAAACAGAGCACCTCTTGGGAGCACCTGCTCCCAACCACAAAAAAAAAAAAACACCAGTAGAATATCAAAATACAGTTAGTGGGTCTGACCATGACTAGTGGTATATCCTGCAAACATGGTACAGCAAGGGATGGGTTGGGCCTTATTGAGGCTACGCCTACAGGGTACATTACATATCAGTGTGAGATTTGTCCTGTGAGGTTCTACAACATGCAGCCCTATCCCCCATGCTATTCAAACTCTTTATAAAGCCCTTAGGAGAAATGATTCATGGTTTTGGAGTCATTTATCATCAATATGCTGATGACACCCAACTCTAACAAAGAGGAAGTAACAAAGAGGCTCCATAACAAAGAGGAAGTAACATTTGTTAGTGCTTGCTTACAAAGAGGAAGTAACGTTGGAGAATACAGCAGACTTATGAATTGGACCAGAAAATCATAGCCTTGAAAAAGATTAGATGAAACAGGATCCAAGCTAGCAGCCTGTCAGGACATATCTAAGAGTAAGCTGCACCCTGCTCCATCCCTGCTAGTTGGATGACAATAGCAAAGTTTAGGAGCAAAGCCTCCAAATGATCCTGGAATAAAGGAATAATCAGAATTACTGTGAATGGGGCATACCTATTTTGAACTTATTTGCAACAACGTTGATAGATCCACCCACTTTGCAAAAACGGTGTTAATTTCTACCGTTCATTTTACACCACAGGAATAGACCAAGGTTGAATGTAATTATATCTGAGGACCTGGAGCACAAGCTTTACACTACTATTTATGTTGCTTTTACTATTTATTAAACATTTATTGCATATTTATTGAATATTTTTCATAAAGTCTGTATTTATTGATGTATATTTATGAGCATATGCAATATTGTATTGTTATTCAGGTACCGGTGGCATATATGTAACTGAATGAATGTTTATTGACTATAATTACTGTTCAGTTTACTGTGCACCTTACAATTTAATAGAGATAAAATTCAATGAGATACTGAGATATGGATTGTTCTTCACGGGAACAAGTGTCTAATTCTGAAAGACAGACAAGAAGCAAAAGCAAAAGATGCCAGAAATAAGGTCAAAATTCTAAATGCAGCTTTTCAGCGACTTCCACACAGAGACAAAGAAATCTATTATGATAACCAGTGCAAAGAAATAGAAGACAACAACAAAAAAGGAAGAACAAGAGATCTGTTCCAAAAGATCTGGGAAATCAAAGGGAAATTCAAGCCACGGCTTAGGATGCTGAAAGATCAATACGGAAATACAGTATCTGATAATGACAAAATAAAGGAAAGATGGAAACAATACACTGAAGAACTATACAGAAGAGAAGGAAGGAAGACAGATACTTTTGATGAAGAGTCCTTTGGTGAAGAACCAGAAATCTTAGACAGTGAAGTAAAAGCTGCACTCAAAACAATTGGGGAGAAACAAAGCACCTGGAGTAGATGGAATATCAACAGAGCTATTTCAAGCTACAGAAATGGAGTTCATCAGAATTTTAACAAGAATCTGTCAACAAATATGGAAAAAAACCAATGACCCACGAACTGAAAATGCTCAGTCTACATTCCAATTCCAAAAAAGGGGGATGCCAAAGAGTGCAGCAACTATTGGACTATTGCGTTGATTTCCCATGCAAGCAAAGTGATGCTCTAAATTCTACAGCAACGACTCTTACCATATATGGAATGAGAAATGCCAGACGTACAAGCTAGATTCAGAAAAGGAAGAGGCACCAGAGAGCACATTGCAAATTTACGACGGCTAATGGAACGTACCAGGGAATTTCAGAAGAAAATCAGCCTGTGTTTTAAAGATTACAGCAAAGCTTTTGGCTGTGTGCATCATGAAAAGCTATGGAGAATCTTAAAAGAAAAAAGGGTATCACAACATCTGATTGTTTTGAAGCACAACCTGTACTCTGCACAAGAGGCTACAGAATATGGGGAAACAGAATGGTTACCAATTGGCAATCAGACAAGGATGTATATTATCACCTTACCTGTTCAACCTCTATGCAGAGTGTATCATGAGGAAAGCTGGATTAGATCTAGAAGAAGATGGAGTGAAAATGGGTGGAAGGAACATTAATAATTTGAGATATGCAGATGAAACCATGTTACTGGCAGAAAATAGTGAAGACTTGAAACAGCTGCTGATGGAGGTTAAAGGAGAAAGCGCCAAAAAAGGATTACAGCTGAACATCAAGAAGACAAAAGTAATGACTACTGAGGAATTACACAATTTTAAAGCTGACAATTAAGAAATTGAAATGGTTCAAGATTTTCTATTCCTTGGCTCAATCATCAACCAACAGGGAGACTGCAGTGAAGAAATCAGAAGAAGATTGAGACTTGGAAGAGCAGCTGTGAGGGAGCTAGATAAGATCCTTAAAGATAAAGATGTCTCTCTGGAAACCAAGATCAAGATAATCCAAACTCTGGTATTCCCCATTGCCATGTATGGATGTGAAAGTTGGACGGTAAAGAAAGCTGACAAGAAGAAAATGGATTCATTTGAAATGTGGTGCTGGATGAGAGCTTTGCGGTTACCACGGATGACCAAAAAGACAAATATGTGGGTACTAGATCAAACCAAGCCTGAATTCTCCCTAGAAGCTAAAATGACAAAACTGAGGCTATCGTACTTTGGTCACATCATGAGAAGACAAGACTCTCTGGAAAGTACAATAATGCTAGGAAAAGTGGAAGGCAGCAGGAAAAGAGGAAGACCTAAAACGAGATGGCTGGACCCAATAAAAGAAGCCACGTCCTCCAGTTTGCAGGATCTGAGCAAGTCTGTTAATAATAAGTCTTTCCTTCATAGGGTTGCTATAGGTCAGAGGCGATTTGACAGCACACAACACACACACATGAATTTGGGGGGGTGTTTACATCAGAATTAAGATGGCTTTTTAAAATGTGAGTATTGTTTTCTTCTTGGTAAGCCCTGGGCCTGCCTTTCACCCTCCCCCTTTACTCCCCATGTCCTGATTGGTTAAACAGCCATGAGTAACTATTTCTTCTCTGTTCTTCCTCTGCCGTTTGCAGCCTTCATCCATTTTTTAAAAATGTCCTCAATGTTTGTTTTGTGTTGTGTGTGCAAGCTAACCTCAGCAGTTAACCTTGTCAGTAAATCGTCTTCTCACAACACAAGAAGCTATCAGGCGAATGACTCTGTGAAAAAGATCTTTGTTTTCCCCCTTTTTTTAAAAAAAATGGTTAAAATAACAACACAGCAGTATTGTTGTTTTGCAAAGAAAGCAATATCAGGGTTGCAACGTTAGGGGGAAATGCTGCAATGGCTCACATAAAAACTCTGCAGGAAGCCCTGAAGCCCCCTCGATATTTCAACGTCCCCCACCATCACACCTCAGCTAATCATACAACCCCCTCTAATGTCCAAACGTTACATGGGCCAACAAAAAAAAACCCCACACTGATGGAACCACTGACGGGTCATCTTCCCCCAGAAAGCCCACAGGAGGAACGGGGCATTTTTCTAGTGCAGAAATAAAAACTAGGCAGTACTGCAGTTTGACTCCCTCCAGTGCAGAACTGACAAACAGAAGCTTTAGAAGGGCCACAACTGACGAATAAGCAGATCTGATCCTTGAGGGCTGAATACCCTAAAAAAAAACCCTGTAAAGTTCAGCATGCTGAAGAGGCCAGAGGTAATGCTGGCTGGGAAGGCTGAAGCCTGGAAGGAAATTGTGTTTCCTGTACTTAATGGACCCCGACTTGGATAGCCCAGGTGAGCCTGATCTCATCAGATCTCAGAAGCTAAGTAGGGTCAGCCTTGGTTAGTAATTGGATGGGAGACCTCCAACGAAGGTGGTGTTAGCCTGGTGTTTTAAGAATGAACAGAGCATGGTTTCCAGTTCTGAAAAACACCAGGCTAACAAAACACTCTACACCCGACAATAGCCCTGCGGAGAAGATTAGCACATCAAGCACCAATCCATATGCGAAAGAACCTCCTCAGGATACAGTGAAGCCTCCCGCCATTAGCATTCCACACCCTGGGAAACTCTTACAGGATGACTCAGCTCAACCCCACCCCTCCTGAGTAGATATAAATGACCTGCCAACACCTTTTCCACACTGTGACACTGAGAGATCTCTGTCTTTTGGTGCTACACCTCTGAAGATGCCAGCCACAGCTGCTGGTGAAACGTCAGGAACTACAATGCCAAGACCACGGCAATACAGCCCGGAAAACCCACAACAACCATCTATAAATAAATAACTAAATAAAATAAATAAACATCCACTGTATGTGTGTGAAAGGCATGTAAGCTCTGTACCTTCAGATGGCAGAAACAAGCTGCTTAAAGTAAAAGAAGAAATTCCCAGAGTCTGCCTACAGAAGCAGCCAATTTCTCCAGGGGGAATGATCACAGTCATCTGGGAGATACCCAGGCCCCATCTGGAGGCTGGCAAGCCCAGTTTGTGGGTTCTTCCAGATGCCAGCCAAACTTTTCAGTGACCAAATAGCAAAGAGCCCAGTAGCATCTTTAAGACTAACCAACTTTACTGTAGCATAAGCTTTCGAGAACCACAGCTCTCTTCATTTGTATATTGTACATACATTAAACCCACAGCTCTCCTCTGGATCAGTAAAGGTAAGTGGCTAGTAATTTTCAAATCCCCTGGAAAAATTGACACATTTCAGGGATTAACAGTGCAATCCAATACAGAGTTACACACTTCTATAGCCATGGAAGTCAATACGTTTAGAAGGTTGTGAGAGCCAGTTTGGTGGAGTGCTTAAGAGTGGCAGGACTCTAATCTGGAGAGCCAGGTTTTATTCCCCACTCCTCCGCTGGGAGCCAGCTGGGTGACCTTGGGCTAGTCAGGGCTCTCTGGAGCTCTCTCAGCCTCGTCCACCTCACAGGGTGTTTTGTTGTGGGGATAATGATAATAACATACCTTGTAAACCGCTCTGAGTGGGCATTAAGTTGTCCTGAAAGGCAGTATGTAAATCGAATGTTGTTGTTGTTGTTGTTATCATCATCATAGGATAGCACTGTTAATCCCTGAACTGTGGCCATTTTTGCAAGGAACTTCAAAATGAGTACTGTTTCAATGGTTCTGGTTCTATTCTCATTGTGAAATTTGATACACTCAGATTGTTTTATCTGCTAGTGATAATTTGGAAGATAATGTTGATGTAGTGGCCTCATTTCAGCATATTGAACGAGAAACTTGAAACAATGAGGGCCAAAACCAAAGGGGAACAATCTGAGATTCCCTGTATCATGAACACAAGTTGAAGGATCATATTCAAATGCCTAGCTGAATAGGTGAAAACGGGCAGGATTACTCTTGGAATGGAGCCATTACGGCCTTGAAATGTTGTACAGCCATATTGGTCCACTGAAAATCTCCAAACAAGATGGAAATCCATGTAATACTCTTTATTAGGGATTTATTAAGAATTATTTTTGGTTTTGGATTATGCCTTTGAGAGTTGGTCTTTCCTTGTACACCATTCCCTCCCACAGCATCAGGCAGTCAGCAACAACCAAGACTTACTGAAGGTTGTGTCAAGGTTCAGACATAGGGATCTGAGGCCTGTGACGAATGAGTCTGTGTGTCATGTGAGACTGTTTAAACAAACACATGGATGCTTTTAAATGTAGCCTGAATACCTAAGATCTCCCCGCCCCCCTCCTTCTTCAAAACAGAAGATTAAGCTTGCCATAAACATGAACCGATGAAAAGAATTCGCATAGAGCTTTGAGTGGTGCCACAGGGAACGCCGCTAGAGAATTACAAATTGCTTCTGGAGACACCAGTCTCCCTTTATAACACATTAACATAAAAGTACACATATCTTCTTTCTATAAGGCACTAACTTGTAAATTAACCTTTAATGGAGTATAAATGATGTCCTGAAAGAACTGCTTATGCTGCAATATTTATGATCTAGAAAATTGCAAATATTTACAAGATTATAGGTGTTAATAGTCTGTCAAAAATGTTTGTATATTGTACATACATTAAACCCCCAGTTAAAGACCACACGGGGGAATAAAGACCACCCCCTTTCAAGCCTGATATAGGATTTCATTTGGATACCATATATGCCAATCTCTATAATTAGACTCTACCCTGAGATACACCAAGACAATTTTAGAAAGAGGTACTTTCTCTGCAGAGCCCATTTATTTTACAGCTTAGCACTGGCTGCCTGTGTGAACTGTCTGCCACATGATATTGTCTGGAGAAAACTAACCCTCCATAAAAGATCTAAGGAATGCCGTCAAATTCAGCAATCTTAATGTAAAAAGGGGTGGAGGGTGGGATTCAGGCAGACGTAGGTGCTGGCTGCAATCTGCAGTTTGCTTATTCTAGAGCAGCTCTGCTCCTAAATTATGTGGTTTGTGTTTTGCAGAAGATTAGAATTCCTTTCAGGGGGCTATGAGATTGTTATTTTCTGTGCTGCACAGCACTGTGTAAGAGATTTCTTTTAAGAAAAGCAACAAGACAATTAGAAACTGAGTAATGCACTTCAATAATTTTCAAACTGTATCTGAGGAACTTTGGGTTTCCTTGGGATTTTAGCAAGAAGATCAACAACAGAAGACAAGATTAGCTGAAAGATTAGTTGTCCTGTCACTTCTAACATTTTCATGTAATGCACAATTGCACAGACGAGCTCTGTGTCAGATACTCTCTGGAAGGGTCTCCTCAGGTGGCCATGTGCCTCCTTCCTACCTCACAACTGAGTTCAAGATGACGTCCAGGAGGATGCCTTTATAATGGAATGGTGATGACTAGTTTAGGTATTATCCCACTTTTACTCCATTGTCTTCTCTGTGATTCCACTTACTACAATGTTTATAGTATTCCTTGCTTTGGGCAGACTGTTGTTCACATTTTCTTCTAATTCTGTCATTCTAGTCCTATTGCATTGTTCATTCAATGTTTTATGCTCAGAAAAAAAGGTGGGCAATAATAAATAAATAAATGCCCCCATGGATCAAAGACACCTACAACTAACACTAGCCACAGGGAAACCTCCGTACTCAAAATTTTCTGCTAAAGCAAGGCTATTAAGTCCAAACAAGTGGCTCAGGGGGGTTTGTTTCACTTGCATTTCTTTGGGAAACATGTTTCAAGCTCGACAAAAAGGGTACTAAGAAAAAAAATCACAACTCTTTCTAATTTGCTCTGAAACCAGCATTCTAAATCTGCAAGGGTTTTTTTTCTATTGCAGAACAAAAAAAATCAGTGATCTATATTATTTTTCCAATGAAGCTAACCGTGGTTTTGAATATATAGGGAGATTTAGATCGAATCAAGTTACCATCGGTCTACCAAGGTCAGTCAGGCTTTCCAGTTTCCCACTAGGGTGGGGGATTTCCCTCCCCTTGGTTGCCGTTTCCTGCAAGTGTTCCTGTGGCCAGTGGGAGAAAAATAATGTAAAAATATTGCTGTCAGGGCTAGAGATGGGCACAAACAGCAATACGAACAAAAAAATAACAACGAACAGCGCAATCTGCTGCCCGCGAACAAGCTGTTCATGAGGCCCCATTCTAAATGAACAGGGGGTCGTTGGAAGCCTGGTTTGTTGCTGTTCGTTGCTGTTCGTCAAACCAGACAGTCTGGCACCTGCAATCAATTCCCTTGGCAACTTAGGCAGGGATTGTCTGAACTCTGTCTGAACTCCTGCTGTTGCCCTGGAAACCCCACTCTAAGCCCAATTTAGCTTGATAGGCAGGTCTTCCTTTCAAGTGTGGAGCTCCAAATTTGTTACAACATGGGAGCAAAGGGGGAGGGGGCTCCCAGCTCTGACTTTGCAGACAGTGGAGAGACAGTTGGTGTTGGCATTTTGATAGACAGAGTGCATTGGAGCTTGAATTTTCTTTGTGTGTGGTGGGATAGAGATCTACCCCTTCAAGTTTCAGGGCTGCTGCCAGGCTCTGGGCCAAGCTATTATTTATTATTGGTACCTTTCCTGGTGCCTGCTCAGGTAAGGTTTCTGGGAGTGGTGCAGTAGGGATCTTGACTTGGATGATGGCTGGAGGAGAGCCTGCTGGCCCCCATGAACAGCTAATCACGAACGTGATTGTGAACAGGGCTATGTTCGTGGTTTTTTGTGAGTCCCTGTCCGTGGATGGCAATGAACAACAAACATCATGTTTGTTTGTTTGTTTCTGTTCGTGCCCATTCCTAGTCAGGACACAGTGTGACACCATGTCCAGAGAAAACCTGGATGTGACATCAAGCTGCTTTAGAATCACTGGAAACTCTATGGTTTTACGGTTACTTTATGACCTCAATGTTGCGTGCTTTGACTGGCAGTGGCTGTCTCCAAGGTCTCTTGTGGAAGTCCGTCACATTGCTAACCTGATGCTTTTGGACTGGAGACACTTGGGTTCTTCTGCAAACAAAACTGGAACTCTACCATTAAACAATCATCCACTTTCATTCAATAAAAACAATTCCTTCCTATCATTGCTGCTCGTATCAAATCTGGAACTTTTTAGAGCTACACTTAAGTAAAAATAAAAGTATCTGGGGAATCCAATTATGGCTTTCATCTGTAATACATACTTTGTAGGGAATGAGGCTGAATTTTGAAATGATTCCTATTTTGATTTCATTTCTTCCTTATGAGAAACCAGTCTTCATTTTCACATCCATTTCTCTTTCTTCATGCTTATTTCTCCTGCTAAAATTAATACATGTTTCCAACATTATTTTTGTGTCATGTATGTTTAAACAGCATAAACATGGGCTATTAATTTGCATTTTAAAGTAAAAAATTCATTGATGGCAGCAATGAAGAAGCTGAGGTTAAAAAAAACAACGGTAACGACAACGTACACAATCGAAAGAAACACAGATGGTCATGTTGTCTTGTCTTTACTAATTTGGTTCTTCTCACACAAAAATCAGATCTGCACCCCCTCCATTTTGACCTCTGTGGCCTGGGGGAACTTTGTTTCCTCTTCAGGAAAGAGAGGCTCTCTCCTTTCAGTTCTACGGAAAGATGGGCGAGAGACGACAACCAAGGAAATGAGGGCACTGCAGTTGGTATTCTATGGCTGGTTTCCACTTACACAAGTGTCCTTGTGTGAGGAGACAGCGATTTATGCTGATTCCCCCTCCCTTTGCAGCCCCCCTTTATATTGCCTCTGATGCTGTTTGCGAGTGTCCTCTCACACCCACCAGCAGAATTGGGGAGGGTGTCGGTGAGCTGCAGTAGGGGCTTCATGCTGCTTCCAGTTCATTGGTTGCGTGACGCACCTTTTAGCACCCTCTAAGGGGTGGGGCAAATGGCAGCGGGGCATTCCCAGTTAGCCAACAGCCTCTGAAATTCTTCTGCCGCAAGCAACATTTCCTATTGGGTTGGGCCAGCTCTGCTGAGGGTCATTGCAGCTCAGTCTGAAGATTTGCCTGTCTTCTCTTAACTTCAGGATGTACTTTTACTCTGTGAACCAATCTCTGCACCATCTCTGAAGCTTTTCAGTGAAACTTTATCAAAAAGAGACCTCCACTAGATTAAATCTTTTTCAGACAGTGTGGCTTTGTATATCATTTGCCTGCATTAAAACTGTTCACTGCACAGTGCTGATTTACACTATCAGAGGACCTGGCCCTTTTTATTTGAGCCTTTCTATTATCCAGTAAATTAGATCAAAGGCAGCTTATTTCCTAATTTCACGATAATTTTAATGAGAATCACTTTAAGCAACCTTCAGTTGCTGAAACATTCAACTTTATATTTTGTGTGTGTATTTTTTACAAGCCAGGGAATCTTCAAATAATCTAGCTATATTTTCCTCCCTACAAGACATTCCAAGGGAACAATAAAAGTTAAGTTGCCCTCAAATCACAAATACACTTTTAATTTTCTTTGAAATAGAAGAAGTATGTGGTTACATCTGTGAGTCAATGCATTAGTTTCCATTAACATTTGTTAATGGCATGAAGTAGCTGGATCTCAGCTGCTAAGAGAGACCAAAAAGTCTAATAATTCCCATGACCATGCAAATTAAAACCCAGGCTTGTAGCCCAGGACCTCTTGACTGGGTGGGAACTGCCAATGCCAAACTTCCCTCATTCTTACAGGATTAGAATATTACAGCTAAGCAGCTCTGATAGAAATACATAACATTATTTTGAACGTCATTATTAACTCACTTAGCATTTAGAGTACAGGACTGTTCCTCTCTATAGACTCATACATCGCTTGCCTGTTGTTTCCAACAATGTTGCTATTCCAGTCAGTGTCTGTGTGGCATGAATTCACATGATAGCTGCTTGAAACTCAGCCACATAGAAGTAGCTTGATATGCTAAGCTGTTTGGTGGAACATCTCCCATGCAATTTGGCCCATGTCCATCAGTGCAACACAAAGAACTGGTTCATATGCTTAGCTGCTAAGCTGTAGCTCACACACTGAAGAGGAAGAACCACATGATCTGGGTCTCTATGGCTCCATCTACACATTTGTTGGGAAACAACACAAATACTTTGTATCACGTTATGGGGCCTTTATTCCTCCCATATTTATTTTTATTTATTTTTATTTATTTCTGATTTCTATTCTGCCTTCCCTGCTAGCAGGCTATGGGCAGATAACAACATATTAAAAATACAATTAAAAAATTCATGTACATTAAAAACAACACATTTAAAACAGGATGGAGGACAGCCTTCACAGGGAGGGTTAAGATTTTATACACCCCTTTTTCCCAGGCCGGTGGAGGCCCAGCCTCAGCCATATGCCTGGCAGAACTACTCTGCCTTGCAGGCCCGGCAAAAGGATAGTAGGTCCTGCCGGGCCCTGATCTCAGCAGACAGAGCGTTCCACCAGGTGGGAGCCAGGACCGAAAAGGCCCTGGCTCTAGTCGAGGCTAGGAGGGCCTCCTTGGGGCCAGGGACCACCAACAGCTGTTTGTCCCCTGATCAGAGTGTCCTCCGGGGAATATATGGGGAGAGACGGTCCCATAGATACGTTGGTCCCAGTCCGCACAGGGCCTTATAGGTCAATACCAGAACCTTGAATCTGATAGCAAATTCAAGATATGCATAGCCGCTCCTCTCTGTTTGCAACCGCAGCAAGTAAGGAGAAGTGGCTATAGCACAAACACACACACTTTTTTGTACCTACAAACTGCCCCATGAAGTTAGTATAGCTCAATTGTCAAAATCAGGATACTTACGTGGCTATGCATGAGTTTCACAACTGAGTCAATAGCTAGGAATGCCAGGCGTCCCACTACAGCAGGAGGCCTCCTAGAAAGTCCCTTTGAGGCCCAGAAAAATCAGTGGAGAGAAGAAAGGCCTGGCAGGGCAGTGCTGTGCAGGAGGGCTGATGTCACTTCCAGTGTGAACCCTAAGTGACACAGGATGCTTTATCATTCTACAGAAACACTGTGGTAAAACCATAGAGTTCTGCGAAATGCTAGACCGTCCTCCTGCATCACTTAAGATTTAAACAGCGATCGATGTTGGCATGCCGGAGTACTAGGCCCCACCTCCCAACCGCTCCCAAGGTTGATGGCTGCAGCCCCGGCAACCCTATCAAGAGTGACTCTGTGGGGAGGTTTGTGGATGCAAAAACCCAATTGGGGGTGAGGAGGCTAAAACTGCTTTCCCTGTGTGCTGTATAGTCACAAAAGAGCTGGTATTCATGTCAGAGGTACAAAAGTCCTATTACACATGTAATGCAAAATCCTCATGTTGTTCCCTAACAAACACAAGGACTTTGTAATGTATAGAAGGAACCTGAGAGGCGAGTCGCTGTTATATGCATGAAGGTAAAGGAGGCACATAAAGCCTTCTGCACCATGAGTGGAAGGAAATCATCTCAGTGGGCTCAAACAATAGAAGTAGTGTGCACAAGCAAATTCCTGTTGCTCCATTGTACTCAGTGTAATATTAGCACGCCTTCGTTTGGGGGGTTTCCAAAATAAATGACCAAGTGGCGCATGTGCAGCAAAGGGAGGGGGTGTGGCCTCTATGCCCAGCTGCTGGCCCTCCTGACGAACTGATTGGTCAGTGCGTGGAACAGGATGCTGCCCTAGACGGACCACTGGAAGGGGCCAAGAAGGCTCTTCCAATATTCTTAACATACAACACAAAACACCTCAATGTAGCCATACATATAAGACCATCAAGTGACTGTTTTGACTGTTTCATCCATGTATGCATACTCATTATAAAATAGACAGTTGCATAGAAAGAATTTAAAACTCTAGCTAACTGCATGCATACAATGCTCTATACAAAATTTGGATATTTAAAAAAAACCCAGAACATTGAAGGGTACCTAATTATCCATTTGACCTAGGAAAGAAGATCAGGTAGTACAGCCCACCAAAATCCAGGGAGCGATTCAGAGGAGAATGCCGGAAGCATCTATAGAAAAGACCCTCATTCATTGCTGAGTGCTACGTCTGCTCAAACGGAAAGAGATTTCACAGCACTCCCAAAAGAAAGCCAGATGAAGCCTTCCCCTCAATGCCTCCCCCTTCGTACAGGACAGGAATTCAAAAGAGCAACGCCCATCACAGACGCTGCTTTTCTGTATCTTCTCTGTCCTTCAAACCTGTCCCATGGATGCCGCAAAGGAACAGAGATCATAGCAGAAGAGGGGGCCATCTCAAAGGAGGGGCTCACTCACTGCTGCCAAAGGGCCCACCTGCAGATATTCAGGGGCCTGCATTTCTCACATGGTTCACACAGGAAAAGTAAGAGAAGTAACATGTGGGAAAAAGTATGTGCGTTCATGTTGATGTGTGACTGCCACAACTATGACAAGCCCCCAACCCCTTCCGGAGCTGCAGCAAACACAGTGAATTGCACACCATACAGAACATACATTCTTTTTGATTCGCACACTACCGTCTTCGAGACAAAAGCCACGGGCCTTCCTCGTCCTATAGGAGATGATGTGTAAACAGGACTTCCGTCTGGTCCAAGGGGGTGTCCCTGCAATTGTGAAATAAACAGTGCAGTCCCAAGAAGAGTTGCCCCCTCAAGTCCACAGGTGTTAATGGGCTTAGAAGAGGGCGATTCTGCTTAGCCCAGCACTGAAAGCATCTTAAAGCCCTTCTGAACGTTTGTTCATTTCCAAGGACTACAATAGTCAGCAGCAACCACTGTACTTTACCCCCTTCCCTTTCTCATTTGGCAGTCTTGCTGCGGATTTTACATGTAATGCAATAGCACAAAAGCAACAATTGACATTACAATCTGCAAAACATTCTCTTCTTTGGCATGAAAGAATTCTGATTGTCCTGTAGACTATCAAAGTTCTCAAAACTTCATGTGTCTGGTGCCACCATCTGAACCAAATTAGCCTCATGGAAACTAAGATTTCAAGGCAAATAAAAATGCTATATCATCTTAATAAAAGTGCCATGTGGCATGGGAAAATGAAGGCAAGAAAGATATAATTTTATAGGCCTCGCCCCAGCTCCCCTTACGGCAAATTGAAATTTAAAACGACTAAAAGAAGCACACATCAGCAGCCACATAATGAATCTGCTCCAAGTATTGAGCCTGGTTTCTGAGCTCACTTTAGACAAAAGCCGTTGAAAACAATAGGAAAATATTCAGGGTTCCAAGAAACAGTCCTGGTAGCTTTGAATTGTACGGGTCAAGCAGCTGATATTGTGTTTATCAAAGTTATACTAGAAAGAGAGGGGGCAACCCCCATATATGATTCTTTCAAGACAAATGCCAGAAGATGAAAATGGGGTCATAAATGTAGACCTTTGTTTTATAACAACCTAATAAAATGATCACAGGAAGCTGCTCCTTAGACACTATTATGGGGTGTTGCTGGAGGAAAGGGATGAAAAGAAAAAGGTAAGATCACAGAAGGAAATTTGCAATATTACATTCAAGCTCAGACATGTAGCAATGCACATGCGATCCACTGCTTATTAAAACACACAAGCCATTGATGGGGTGGGGGGTGGAAATGACTGCTCAGGGCCAAAACCAGACCTTAAAGGGGCTATGGGGTGGCTGCCGAGGGCACCATCTCAGTGTCTTCGCAGTAGCATCCCATAAAGAAAACAGCATGACATGATGTCATGCTGACGTGATGTCATCCCAGTTTCTCCATGCCCATTCAACAACCAAGGGGAAACAGGAAGGGGAAACCTGGAGCATGATGACGTCACACCACGTATCTTTCTACTAGACATTGTCAGGGAGACTTTGGGTACTGGAGACGCAGGCATGCCACTCTCAGCAGCAGCCACGAGTTCCTTGTAACACAGGACCTGGCACCAAGTGGCAATAGTTAGACTTGTGAGAAAGGCTCCAGCCCAGATGTGGCTAAGCCCAAACGTCAGCCGTCAAACTCAGTGGGCCAGACTTGAGAGGGAGCCTCCAATGATGTCATTGACTGGTTTTATTACATGATGTGCAAAAAAGGTCACAGGTCTATAGGATGGTATATTTTGGAGATATTTTTTGGGGGGGGAACTATTTCTGACCCGGAACAAGGACTGCAAACTGTATTTCATGTAACGATTAAATTGAGCTGCTGAAATTTTAAATCAGAATTCATCCCCGTCTTAGCTCCCCCGCAATGTAGCATTCTTGGTACCTCATTGCATGGCTTAGGATTATGGGAAATCTTTCACGGAACTTTACACAGGAGGCTGGCCAAGCAAAGGAACTCACCCATGGGTCTTTGCACTTGCCTAGCATTTTATTTAAATGGGGGGTACTCCCTCGTGCAAAGCAGCTGTGTGTGTTTAGAACACCACAGACTCGTGGCCCGCGCAGGAGTCGCACTGATGTGCTAACTTAGCATGCAGCTTAAGTATAATCCCCTGGTGCTATTATTTATTTATTATTTATTTTTTCACATTTCTATTCTGCCCTCCCCACAAGCGGGCTCGGGGCAGGTCACACAACCCATTAAAATACAATAAAATTCATTTCCATAAAGCATTTAAAAACATCATTAAAATAAAAACATATTTCTAATTATGCAGTCAGCCTTACAAACTAAAACAATGTCTGATTGCCTGCTAAAGGCCAGAGCAGACACAGGAAAAACAGCAGCCGTCCAGGACTGAGAGCCAAGCTACAAGTGACGCCTGACACAGGTTGGACACTTGTCAGCTTCCCTCAAGTTTGGATGGGAAATGTAGGCATCCTGGGCTTGCAGCTGTAATGGAGAGCCAAGCTGCAAGACCAGGCCGCCTACATTTCCCATCAAAACTTGAGGGAAGCTGACCAGTGTCCAACCTGTGTCAGGCGTCACTTGTAGCTTGGCTCTGACTCTTGGATAGGAGGGCTGATCTGTGACACGGGGGCTTGGCTGGGGGAGCCGTGAGCCGCCCTGATGCTTGTTGATAACATCAGCATAATTCTGGCGGGCAGGGAGGGGGTGCAGCCCATCGTCTGTAAGGACATTTTACCTGCCTGACACAGTGCCCCAGTTCAGAACACTTCTGGTTTTGAGGCTGTGAGCCTAATGGTGGGGTTGAGAGACAGGGTTGGGATTCTTTGGGTGTACAGCCCATCCTGCTGCCTAACAGTCTCCCTGCCTGAGCTGGCAGAGGTGGTGAGTGGGTGGTGTTGAGGCACCCTAGGCTGGTTCATGCCGAGGCTGCCTGTCAGCAGCAGCTCAGAATTTTATGGCCTCCATGACAACCTTGGGCCAGTCTCAGGAAATGTGGTCCTACACATTGTGCTGGAGCCAGTATTTTGTTCTGAATGGAAGATGATCTGAGGGTGCAGGGACTGATGATGGTCGTGGAATGGACTGTTCACTTTTTGCTCAGGTTTATATGTACAGGGACACCAAGACTGCAGGCATGGGGGAATCTACTAAAATGAGCCATGCCCAGAGCCGGACGGATCCTAATGGTTTTCTGATGGCTCTAGAGGATTTCCTGTTGATATGGTTGGTGCTCCTGTTGATGCCCTGATTGGCCTCTGGAATGAGTAATGAGTGTTGACATGATCCAGTCGCCCAGGTGGCCTCTGGTTTTATTCAGGTGCTGTAGGCCAATGGCAGAAACCTGGTGAAGAGACTGGGAAATGGGCACAAACATGTCTCTGGCCAATGACGTCACTTCTAGTGAGAAAACACTTCCTTTGGGGCAAATTCCTAAAGAGTCACCCCCAGTGCAACACTGTCACTTTGGAGTTGCACCAGAAGTGACATCATCATCCGGTGCCATGGGCACCTGCCCACCCACCAGCATGTGCTAATTAATTGGGGGAGGGGGTCCTGGTAACCCTAGACTTTAGGCAATCTGATGGGGTGGGCAGGCTTGTTATTGCAACAGCACAGAGAAGCTCGCCGTGTCTCCTCCTATGCCCTGATGTTGCTATGCAGAAAAACAGAATCACTTATATTGAGACAGTTCTAGAGGAGTAATCATGACAGCATTCGGAAGCAAAAATAAACAGAAATCTTCTGACACCTTAATTGGTGATAATGCAATTTCCCTAGTTTTGCTAAGCTAAGAAATCTTCTGTCAGACTGTGGCTAGATAATGTCCTTCCTACAGGTTCTCCTTTACAAGCAAACAAGAGTCCATTGTTTGAATAAGGAAACTTTACTGCAGAAATGGTTCATTATAGTCCACTGTCCTGAATAGGAGACTCAGGATGGTACAAGAGCATTGTTACCAATGAAGGGCAAAGCATGAGGTACAAAGTAACAGTTCCCAGCTGAACCAGCCTCCCCCCACAGTTCTCAAAACAACATCTTTCAGACTTGGGAAGCTGGACTCTCTCAAGGCCAATCTTGGGTGGAACGTTGTTAGACAAAACAATCTCTTTTGGTGAGAAGTCTGCTTGGGAACTTGTGCACCTGTGGAGAAAGCACTTAGATACTAGAAGCATTAGAAAATGGAGTCAGTACAGCTCATATACACACTGAACCTGACATTCTGCCCCCCTTAAAATAACTCCCCCCCAGGTTTATATGGATAGCGAGTATGAAAAGCTTTGGTTAGTCTAGGAGCATGAACATGTACAGAATTCACCCACTCATCGAACCCAGAGTCAAAGTCCTTCCATCTGATGAGGTAAAACAACTGATTGCGCTTAATTTTAGAGTCCAAGATTTGTTGCACCTCGTAGTGTATTTGGTCATCTATCAAGGTTGGAATGGGTGGAGCTTTGACGTGCCATTTATCATCTGTTGGGGCCTTTTTCAACAGGCTGACATGGAAGGTGTCATGGACATGGCGTAGATTTTTGGGTAAATTTACAGCAACAGTCACTTTGTTGATCACTTTGCGCACCGTAAAAGGTCCGAGGAACTTTAACGCCAGTTTGCGGCTGACTTGGGCTAGTTTTAGATTCTTGGTGGATATATAAACATGGTCTCCAGGTTGCAAATCCCATTCGGCCGCACGATGGCGATCTGCGTATTTTTTGTAATCCTGTTTGGCTTTCTCTAGGTGTTTTTTAATGAGAGTCCATTGTTGAGCTGCCTCCCCCCACCATGAAGACACATCTGGCGAAGTCGGGGAAAGGGAAGGGGGAGCGTCAAGCGGAAAAGGGTTGAAGTGGGCCCCATACACAACCTTGAAAGGGGCTTCTCCTGCAGAGGCATGTACACTGTTGTTGTATGAGAATTCTGCCAGAGGGAGGAGATCCACCCAGTTATCTTGTTGGAAGTTGATGTAGCAACGAAGGAATTGCTCTAAGATTTGATTAGTTTTTTCCGACTGCCCGTCGGTTTGTGGGTGGTGGCTTGAACTGATTCCTTGCTCAATATTTAACATCTGTAAAAGCTCCCGCCAGAAGTTGGCAACGAATTGTCCGCCGCGATCCGAAATTACCTTTGACGGAAAAGAATGTAATTTTACAATGTGTTTTAAGAATAGATCTGCCAGTTTTCGAGCGGTGGGTATAGTGGTACATGGAATGAAATGGGCTTGCTTGGAAAACAGATCCACTACCACTAAAATGCAGTTATGTCCCTTGGATACTGGTAAATCAGTGATAAAGTCCATAGATATCGTTTCCCAAGGTTTGCTGGGTGTTTCCAAGGGTTGCAACAGACCCGGAGGTTTTCCCTTGCGGGTTTTGGCGCTGAGGCAAATGGGACAGGAGGCTACGTATTGGGAAATGTCTCTGCGCATGCCCGGCCACCAGAACTGCCGTTGTATTAAATGTAGCGTTTTCAAGTACCCATAGTGTCCTGCGGTGGGGGCATCATGACACCGCTGTAAAACCTCCTTCCGTAGACTGTTGGGTACATAAAACCTATTTCCTGATAACCAATCCCCCTGCGGAGATTGATTCAGCTTGGATTTGGGCATTTTATCCCCCTCCTTTTCCACCTCAGCCTTAAGTTTCGATTTCCATTCTTGGCCGTGAGAAAGGGGCTGGGTTGCGCGGCTGCGTGTGGTTACCACGCCTCCCAATTGCGTAGGTGAGAAGACTGTATCTATAGTCTCCTCCCGTTTGCTCTTATGTTGGGGCATGCGCGATAGGGCGTCTGCAAGAAAGTTAGTTTTGCCCGGGAGGTAGTTCAAAGTGAAATTGAATTTGGAGAAAAATTCTGCCCACCGTAATTGCTTGGCATTTAATCGGTGGGGACTTCGGAGGGCCTCCAAATTTTTATGATCTGTCCAAACCTCGAATGGGTGACGTGCCCCCTCTAACCAATGCTGCCAGTTCGTAAGGGCTGCTTTTACGGCAAAGGCTTCCTTCTCCCATACATTCCAATTTCTTTCTGCCTCAGAAAATTTTCTCGATAGGAATGCACAAGGTCGAAGCTTCCCTTCCTCCCCCTTCTGCAATAACACTCCTCCAATCGCAGTATCGCTGGCGTCGACCTGCACTATGAAGGGGTAATTTTCATCGGGGTGGCGGAGAATGGGTTCTGTTACGAATTGCATTTTTAAGCGTTCAAAGGCTGTTTGGCATTCAGGTGTCCACAGTAATTTTGAGGAGGGCTTTTTCGTTTGGTCTCCTTTATCTTTGGTTTTTAACAGTTCCGTCAGGGGAAGCGTGATTTGTGCGAAATTTGCAATGAATTCCCGGTAAAAGTTGGCAAATCCCAAGAAAGATTGCAGTTCTTTACGGGTAGTGGGAGTTTGCCATTCTTGGATCGCCTGTATTTTGGCTGGATCCATTTTTAAGCCATCTTGGGATATACAATAACCCAGGTAAGTGAGTTCAGTTTTATGGAATTCGCATTTGGATAATTTAATAGGCAATTTGTTATTCATTAGAGTTGCCAGGACTTTTTTGACCAGTTGAACATGGTCCTCCTCCGATTCTGAATAAATCAACACATCATCAAGATACACCACCACTCCTTTGTACAGAAATTCATGCAGTACTTCATTTATCATGGACATGAATACAGATGGGGCTCCAGTTAGTCCAAAAGGCATAACTAAGTATTCATATTGTCCGAGGAGCGTATTAAACGCGGTTTTCCACTCGTCCCCAGCTTTGATACGAACATGGAAGTAAGCATCTTTCAAATCTAATTTTGTAAAGATCTTACCTTGAGCCACGACGTTGAGAAGATCTCGGACGAGCGGGATGGGGTAAGCGTTGTTGGTTGATACAGCGTTCAGCCCCCTAAAGTCCGTGCATAGCCGGAGCCCTCCATCTTTTTTCTTTACGAAAAGTACTGGTGCCGCATGGGGACTATTGGCTGGACGGATGAACCCCCTCTGGAGATTGGTGTCAATGAATTTTCTGAGTTCCTCCCTTTCATGGAGATTCATAGGGTAGAGTCGGCCTTTTGGTAGTGAGGCTCCCGGTAAAATCTCCACTGCACAATCGGTCCGTCTGTGCGGGGGTAGGGTATCGGCTTCCTCTTCGGAGAAAGCCGGTAAGTAAGACCAATACTGTTCGGGTATTTGACTTATTTCCTCCTGTGTAAGGAGAGCTGTCTCGGTGTGGGTCGGATTGGTACCCCAATTTTGATTCCACCGATGGTTTTCGCAGTTGGCGTGGCTGAAGGTGACGCTTCCTTCTGCCCAATTTATGTAGGGGTTGTGATCGCATAGCCACTTACTGCCCAGAATTAACGGGTATTTGGCTGTGGTGCTAATGACAAAGGATCTTTTTTCCCAGTGTTGGCCCATGCCCGTCACCACCGGGATTGTTTCCGTGGTGACGGGGTTCATATTGGTGCCATCCATTTGCTCGAAAATGACTGGGTTTTGTAATTCCCGCACTGGCAATACTAATCCATTGACCAGAGCTGGGGCAATAATGTCTCGAGAGCAGCCTGAGTCAATTAGAGCTTGTACACGGATATGCATCTTCCTCTCAGGGTTTAATAAAGTCACTGGTATGAATAATATGGACCCTTGTGGCCGGTCCCTTGTTGGGACGGACCGAGAGTGGATCTGCCGCTTGGGCCCCTTCACGACAGATCCATTTCGTTTCCCGACTGAGGGCTTTCCGGATTCTCCTCTCCACTTAGGGCAGTAGGGTCGTATTCCATGAGTTCTTCAGCCTCTAATCCTCTGTCTGGGGCATTTCGTTGGGAAGTACCGCGACCCCTACCCGACCTGGGAGCTGGTGTTGGGCGTTGTGATGTGGGAAATGGAGCAGGGCTTGGACGCCGTAGCTGGAGCAGGGGTCTTTGCACAGGCCGGTATGGACATTGTGCTGCAAAGTGCCCAGCTTGTCCACATTGCAAGCACAAACCTTGTTGCCATCTAGCATCTCTCGCTCCTCGGGTAGCATATCCCGTGCCTCGTCCTCCCCTTTGCAAAGTTAGGGGCCGTCTTTGCCCCGATTGTTGTTGTTGTTCAACTAACCGGACTTCTAATATGCGATTTTCAACTTCACAGGTTAGTTGAATCCATCCTAACAGCGTAGGAGGATTGTCTTGCATGAGAGCCCGGTCCAGGAGTTTCGGGTTTAGCCCTTGTTTGAATAGTATTATTTTGGTGGACTCCTCACACCTAGGGCATTTAGCGGCCAGCTGTCGGAATTTTGTAACATAGTCCCTGGCCGACATGCTGCCTTGTCTGATAGCCTGCAACTCTGTTCTGGCTCTGGTTTCCTCTAAGGGGTCCTCATACTGCGCTCTTATAGCATCCACCAATCCTTGTAAGGTATTGAGTTCTGGGGCCCCAACATTGTATAGTCCTACATACCAGTCTGCCGCTCTGCCTTGAAGCCGTGAACCGAGATGTTCGATCTGGCTGGCCTCACTTCCGAATAGGTGTCCCCACCGATTGAAGAACTGCACCACTTGTACCAGGAAAAATCCTAACTTGGAGGGATCTCCGTCAAAAGTGGCTTCCAGTTTTACCCAGCCCGTGGGAAGATCCTGTCTTGGGGCTGGTGTGGGGTAATAGTCCGTCGGAATGGTTAGTTGGGTATGCGGCATGATAGGAGGCTGCTGGGGAGGCGGGGGTAGTTGCGGCCAGGGTTGTGGCTGTGGCAACGGCTGCCCGGGAGCCCCCGGCTGCGGCGGCAGATGCGGGGCCGGTTGTATTGGTGGTGGTCTTATCGGTTGGGTTGGTGGCGGTATCACCGGTTGAGCTGGCGGCGGCCGTACCAGTTGGGTTGGGGGTGGCCGAACAGGTTGGGCCGGAATTGGTCGCTGGGGTGCGGGTCGATGTGGTCGAAGTGGGGGAGGCCTTACTGGTTGATCAGGGGGCGGCAACACCGGTTGAGTTGGAGGTAACCTTACCGGCTGTTGTGGTGGTATTTGTTGAGGTCGGAGCGGAAGGGGCCGCTGCGGCGAGGGCTTGGTAGGTGCTGGGCCGCGCGGGCTTGCCCCTCCCGGCGTCGTCAATCTCGGACTCGGAAGTAGTCCCCGGGGTACGATCTGCAATGGTTGACCCCCCCCTGGGGGTTGTTGTACAGGGGTAGTTGCAGGCGTTTGGTGTGGTGTCTCCCCCCTTGGAGGAGCTGGAGGCTCTTCGAGCTGATCCGGTTGGACGGCTATCGGAGAAGTTGGAGGGGGTATCACCGGAGACTCCGTCGGGTGGCTCGGTTCATCTCCGTTCCCTCCTGGGACCTCTACTGGAGCATCCCCCGGATCTGGATCTGGATCTTCGTCCATTTTAGGGATCTCCGTTGGCATCTCTCCAGGGCAGGGATCCCCCTCTTCCTCCGATTCTGATGTATCGTCAGGGCACAGGCTATCAGAGCAGGAATCCCCTTCACCTCCTGTCCCTGGGTTGATCGTAGGCGGCGGCTGCAACGGGGCGGGCTCCCTCGGGTTAGAAATAACACTTTGTAGGGTAGCTATTTGTACCGCCATTTCTTCGGGTGATGGTCTCTCTCCCGCCACCATTAATGAGAGTAGATGTATGGCATGAGCTAGGCTTTCTTCCATATCGACTAACCTAGCTTCTAGCAATTGAATTCTACTTGGACCCGGTTGGTCCGTCGTAGAGTCCCCAGCGGCGGCGGCCACCGGGGTATTCGGCCTCCAAGGTGGAGGGTCTCCCTGATCGCCTTGCGATCTCGCTGCTAGAATTCCTTTGGCCAGTCCTGTAACTGCCGAAATGCCGGAATCCACAGCCAGGGTACGATTCTGCATCTGTACCCAACTTTGTTCGGAAATCTCTGGTTGCTCCGTCCACGGAGTGAGTTCCGAATAGTCCCAACTTAGGACGCCGCGGCGGGACGTTTCCCATTCAATCTGTTCGGTCGTCCTGTTCCAAAATAGC
Source organism: Eublepharis macularius (assembly GCF_028583425.1). Classification (NCBI taxonomy): domain Eukaryota; kingdom Metazoa; phylum Chordata; class Lepidosauria; order Squamata; family Eublepharidae; genus Eublepharis; species Eublepharis macularius. The sequence goes on from NC_072793.1 coordinate 1,944,787, forward strand.
CATGGTTGGCTGCTGTCCAGTTCAGGGACTGTTTCTAGGCTTCGGCGCCCGTCCATGGGTAACAGATGGAGCACCCCACTGGCCCTGCGCTCTCTCGTTTCTCGGGGTCGGGCTCCCCACTCCAAAGGCGTGGGTACCGAGAACAACGGGATGGTGATGGCCGTCGGCTTTTCACCCTCACTGCCGAGATCGATGAGAGGAGGGGTGGTAGTTGAAGCTCCGTTCCCTGCCAGTGCAGGGCCTTGAGGTCGTAACTGTTGATCGCCGGGAGAAGCATACGGCTCAAACAAAGGATCCCTGTCCGGGACTGCTTTGGATTCCGATGGGCCCGGCTTAGACATGATTGGTAACAAAATGTCAGACTGTGGCTAGATAATGTCCTTCCTACAGGTTCTCCTTTACAAGCAAACAAGAGTCCATTGTTTGAATAAGGAAACTTTACTGCAGAAATGGTTCATTATAGTCCACTGTCCTGAATAGGAGACTCAGGATGGTACAAGAGCATTGTTACCAATGAAGGGCAAAGCATGAGGTACAAAGTAACAGTTCCCAGCTGAACCAGCCTCCCCCCACAGTTCTCAAAACAACATCTTTCAGACTTGGGAAGCTGGACTCTCTCAAGGCCAATCTTGGGTGGAACGTTGTTAGACAAAACAATCTCTTTTGGTGAGAAGTCTGCTTGGGAATTTGTGCACCTGTGGAGAAAGCACTTAGATACTAGAAGCATTAGAAAATGGAGTCAGTACAGCTCATATACACACTGAACCTGACAGATGCCCTGATTGGCCTCTGGAATGAGTAATGAGTATTGACATGATCCAGTCGCCCAGGTGGCCTCTGGTTTTATTCAGGTGCTGTAGGCCAATGGCAGAAACCTGGCGAAGAGACTGGGAAATGGGCACAAACATGTCTCTGGCCAATGACGTCACTTCTAGTGAGAAAACACTTCCTTTGGGGCAAATTCCTAAAGAGTCACCCCCAGTGCAACACTGTCACTTTGGAGTTGCACCAGAAGTGACATCATCATCCGGTGCCATGGGCACCTGCCCACCCACCAGCATGTGCTAATTAATTGGGGGAGGGGGTCCTGGTAACCCTAGACTTTAGGCAATCTGATGGGGTGGGCAGGCTTGTTATTGCAACAGCACAGAGAAGCTCGCCGTGTCTCCTCCTATGCCCTGATGTTGCTATGCAGAAAAACAGAATCACTTATATTGAAACAGTTCTAGAGGAGTAATCATGACAGCATTCGGAAGCAAAAATAAACAGAAATCTTCTGACACCTTAATTGGTGATAATGCAATTTCCCTAGTTTTGCTAAGCTAATTAACAACTGTAATGGTTGAGGAATCCCATGTTTTGCTAGCTAGTAAAACCTAGATTAGCAAAATGTGGGATTTCTCAGCTATTACAGGTGTTAACTAGGTTAGCAAAATTAGAGAAATTGCATTATCACCAATTACTGCTTTTGTAAACAATCTCTGCACGCTCGTGCCTTATATTTGAATTTTATCTGCCTACCAGTGCAATCCTAAACGAAGTTACTCCAGTCTAAACCCATTGCTGGTACGTCTCCTTTTGGGCCTACTGTTTACAACTCTCCCTCCCCACCCCCCACCCCCCGCTAATATTTCTACCTAGTGAGATCTTACTGCAGACATCTGATAAAGTGGGCTCTAGTGCATGAAAGCTTGTGCCAGAATAAAAACATGTTGATCTTTAAGGTGCCACAGGACTCCTGTTTATTTTAACATCTGCAACATCTGCTTTAGGCTCTACCTGACAAAAGCATTCAGGGCTATTTAGGGCATTAGCAGTTTTGCATCATTCGTTAATACAAAATACTAAATTATAGCATGTTATCAAAAGGGCTATGTCAATAGAAGCTACCTCACGCACTTAAAATAGCATTCTGCAGCTTTGGTCAAAGGCCGTATTGAAAACCAAACACTTGTTATTGAGTCAGTTATTACATTTTGAATAAACAAGCAAGACAGTAATTTCTATCCCTCAATCTAGCAAACTATAGAAAACAAGAAACAGCACATTTCAATGAATTAGTGAGTCCTTTGCTTTCGGCTTCGCTCCACCCATCCCAATTCACTCCGAACTGTTCAGCAACAAAGTATAATTAATTTTCTTCAGTGGACAGCAAAATCATCTAACATCCAGGAACAGCAAGCCTAGTTTTGGCATATTTTAGCTGACAGTTTAAGCAGTAATTATTATCTGCCAACCACTTGCAGAAATAAAATTGTGATTTGTAATGCAAATGAATTCCCAGGAGAGGAGACAATGAGACTTGAAACAATGGGGGAAAAATAGCACAGGGTATGAACAATTTTAACCAGGCTGCTTGGGGGAAATACCACAATCCACTAGAGAGCAAGCCACTTAAACTTACCGATTTGGGGGCAGAAAGCAAGGCTTCAAGAGACAGCAGTCGACACATTTGCTTGAAACCCAAAATGTGCACGGCCTGGCAGTTTGGAATGGGACCAGTAGAGTTGCCATTGCTTGGCATCCCCAGAAGCTTTGGAGGCAGGGGAAGGGATCACATCAGCATCACTTCTAAGGAAAAACCAGATGTTTACATCAACACATCCAGTATTGATGCCAAGCCAACCGGTAAAAGCCAAGACTGACATCATGGGATGCTGTAGGATTAGCCAAAAATCAGAGAGTTTACCATAGAGATTTTGCTAAATCCTAGAGCACCCTTTAATGTGCTGGCACAATGTCAGTATGCACTCCCATTTCCCATATCCTCCCGCTCAGCAACTGATAGGCAGGAAATGACAGTGTTGTCTGATGCATTGATGTAGCACCTGGGTTTTCACCTGGAAGTGGCATCAACATGTGACATTATTTCCACCCTGCCCACCCCCTTTTCTCCTGCCCACTCAGGTGTAAGCATAGGTGGGTGGGCCAAGCCACTGAGATTGCCGACCCACGTGGAAAGCCTAGGGACCACAGCTAGTGTTGGCAACTCTGGCTTATGAAATTCCTGGAGCTTTGGGAGGATCTGGAGATGATGATGATGATAACATCTGATTTATACTGCCCTTCAGGACAACTTAACACCCACTCAGAGAGGTTTACAAAGTATGCCATTATTATCACCACAACAAAACACCCTGTGAGGTGGGTGGGGCTGAGAGAGCTAGAAGCTGTCACTGTCCCAAAGTCACCCATCTGGCTTCAGGCGGAGGAGTGGGGACTCAAACCTGGTTCTCCAGATTAGAGTCCTGTCGCTCTTAACCACTACACCAAACTGGCCCTACGTTCTTAGATTCTGCTTGAACCACAGTATTGTGTACTGAGCCTCAAGCTCAGAATGATTTCAGCGCAGAGTGATTTCAGCTCAACAACGTGCTTTATTGCCAACCAGAACAGGTAGACTGACAGCAGAACAGAACACCTCAATATATACATACAAACCCCACCCCTGGCTTAACCATCAACCAATAATAATGAACATTCCAGGATACCATCATTTGTATGACTATATACAATATAACATATTTACAAGAATGTGATTGGCCATTATTTAGAGAGGGACATTGGCTGCTTGCAAACTGAAACCTCTAATGAGAATCGGAGTCAGAGAAGCCTAACTTTTATTCGAGCTAGGGCCAATACATAACACCCCTCCCCCCCCAAGCATGGAACAATCTGTTGCAGACAAAATCCCATAAGTGAACCAGGGGTTTCCGAGTCCTTTGAGACCTGTGTAACTCCCGAGGAGTTTCCAGCTCACTGGCTGATGGCCGGAAGTCTGTGGTGGGCTCCCTTCTCTCGGCAATGGCACTCTCATTGCTTCCTGTAGCTTTCACTCTGTCCTTTGCAGGCGGCAGGTTAGGAAGGGTCCTTCCCAGGTCGACCCCTTGGTTCTTGGATGCCACGGCTGGAACAGTTCCATTGTCCGTGGCAGCAGGGGCAAGTCCCATACTTGGCTACTGTTCGTGCTCCGGCCATCGCTGTCAAAGATGGTCTACATGTCAGCGGTAGACCTTGCCAGCAGAGTCAGCCACCTCGTAAGACACTGGCCCTGTGGAACAGGAGATAGTCACCGGGAACCACACAGGCCCACTTCCGTAGTTCCGTGCATATACCAGGACACCTTCCTGGAACCTCCGAGGTGCCTCAGAGGCCTCAGACTCTCTGTTGACCTCTGGGGTGAAGTCAGGGTGCAGGCGGTTGAGTAGTATTGTAAGCCGCCATCCTATAAGCAGCTCGGCCGGGCTCCGACCAGTGACGGCATGCAGAGTGATATGCTGCCTCAAAAAAAGTTCCGTCAGCCATAGGTTCAGGTTCCCATCACCTAGTCTGCGCAGTGATTCCTTGGCCGTTCGCACCATCCTCTCTGCTTGCCCATTGGCGGACGGATGGAATGGCGTTGACGTAACACGCCGGATGCTGTTGTTGTCAAGGAACTGCTGGAACTCCTTCAAAGTGAACTGTGCACCATTGTCAGACACGATTGTGTCAGGAATGCCATGTGTAGCAATCAGGCGCAGGATTGCATGGATGATGCTGGTAGAGGTCATTGCAGAAATGAGGATGACTTCCAGCCATTTAGAGTAAGAGTCCATCATGATCAGGAATATGTGCCCCTGGAATGGTCCTGCAAAGTCGATGTGGAGCCGCAACCATGGTGTCTGCATTGTCTCCCATGCCTGAACTGGTGCTTGTGGCATCTCAGGGCGAGACTCTTGGCAGGGCTGGCACGTTCGAACCCATCTCTCAATGGCAGAGTCCTATCCTGGCCACCAAACGTAACTTCTGGCCAGGGCCTTCATCTTTACTATGCCGGGGTGCCCGACATGAAGCACCTCAAGCACCCGCTTCCACAACTTGGGGGGAATCACGACCCGACTACCCTATAGGAGGCATCTCTTATGCACTGACAACTCATGCTGGCAGGAACTGTACAGTTGGAATTCAGAGTCCATTCTGCCAGCAGGCCACCCCCTCCACACCCAATTGAGAACCCGGGACATGGTGGGGTCCTTGGCAGAGCAGGCGGTGACGTCCAAAGAGGGGTGGCTGTGGCAGGTCTTCAAGTTGCATGACCCCATGAGCCGATGAGGGGTTGGTGGCAGGCTCTGGCAGTGGAAGGTGGCTGAGGGCGTCAGCATGTCCAATGGCCTTGCCGGGATGGTAGGAGAACTGGTAGATGTAGGCTGACAAGAATACTGACCAGCACAGCATTCGAGAAGACATGACTTGAGGCATTTGCCGGTCAGATGCGAAGAGGCCTAAGAGAGGCTTGTGGTCGGTAGCGATCTCGAAGTGCCTGTTGTAAACATAATCATGACACTTCTTCACGCTGGTGACTAATGCCAGAGCCTCCTTGTCAATTTGAGCATAGTTGCGCTCGGCTTTGGAGAGAGTCTTTGAAAAGTATGCAATGGGGGCCTCCCATCCATCTGGCAACCAGTGACTCAGGACTGCGCCAATTCCATACAGTGAAGCATCGCTAGCAAGGATGAGTGACTTTCCTTCATCAATGTGTGTGAGGACAGAGTTGGAAGACAGGAGCTCCTTGACAGCGGTGAATGCGAGGGCATACTTCTTGCCCCAAGCCCAGGAAACGTTCTTCTCCAGCAAACAATGAAGAGGCTCAGCTAAAGATGCCTTATGAGGCAGGAAGGCATGATAAAAGTTGAGGAGGCCCAGGAAGGCTTGCAACTCCTTCTTCGATCAGGGAGGTGGTGCTTTAGTGATGGCCTGCACCTTACTGTCTCTTGGATGGATGCCGTCAGCGTCAATAAGGAACTCGAGGAACTCTACGCATGGAACTCCGAACTGGCATTTTTCTTTCTTTACTTTTAGTCTGGCATCTTGGAAACGGCGGAGGACTTCTCGGAGGCAGCCAGTGAGCTCGTCAGAGGATGCTCCTGCTATCAGCACATCGTCAAAGTAGGGGATGACACCAGGAAGCCCCCTGAGCAGGCGTTCTATCAGTCCCTGGAAGATGCTGGGGGCTACGCTGACTCCAGCCTCTTTATCTTGAAGGCACTGCAATGCATTACAATTGTCTTGGCTTCTGCAGTGGTGTCATCCACTGGAAGCTATTGATAGGCTAGCTCAATTTTTGCAAAAGTCTTTCCCCCTGCTAGGGACGCCAGGAGGTGGCTGACCACAGGCACCGGATACGTGTGCTGCTAGAGCGCATTGTTAATGGTACACTTGTAATCAGCACAAATGCACACTGCTCCGTTGGCCTTGATGGGTGTTACAATGGGTGTTTCCCTTCTAGCGTGAGAGATGGGCTCAAGGACCCCTTGTGCTAGCAGGTGCTCCAACTCTTCATCAATGCGTGGCTTGAGTGCGAAGGGGACTTGAGCCAGATTGGCTGAAATGGTCAAGGTCAAACAACATGGGAGGTCCAGTGTAGCACCCCAATGACCCGTCGAAGACAGCTGGAAACTCTGCGCAAACTGCATCTAGATTAGAGTGGCCGATATGTTGGAATCTGGTGACTTGGATGCCCAATGCCTCAAACCAATCGAGTCCAAGAAGGCTAGTGAGGCACCCCTTGATGATGATGAGACGGAGGGGTCCCTGGAAGTTCTTGTATGTGACCCGGACTTGGCTGATTACGGCTACAGGTACCCGACGACCCTAGAAGTCTGTCAGGGTGATATTACAAGGATCAAGCTTCAGAACATACTTCTTGTGACATACTCAGCGATAGGTAGCCATGTACATATCGATAGCGCCGATCCAGTGTCCAGCTCCATCTCGCACGGCGAGCCTTCAATTAGCATGGTGACACGGATTTTCTCTTTAGAGCCAATCTTGGTGTTCAAGACGATGGTGTTCTCAGTGCCTCTTGACACGGTGTGACATTCTTCCGCCCGGAACAACTCTTTGGCCTTCAGTTGGTGCAGAGACTGGGAAGGCAAGCTTTCAGGTTTGACAGCTCTACAGGCCCAAGCGATATGGCCCCGCTTACTGCACCTCCAGCATTCTGCATCACGGAATCTGCACTGCCTATGCTCGTGGTTCCCCCCCCCCCACAACTGGCACAGGGAGACCCTTTGTGCTTCTGCGGACTCTGACATTTGGGCCGTGTTGTTTGGGTGTGAAGGACTTCATCTTCACTTTTGGACTCGCCTTCAATGCTCTCTTGATGTACCAGCTCTGTCTTTTTTGGAAGCACTGGAGTTCTCGACTGCCGCATGTCTTTGGTAGATTGCTCCGCCGCCTCTGCTGCGATGGCCTCTTCGTAAACTGTTTTAAAATCAATGTCTTTTTTAGAGAACAGACACTACTGCAGCTTATTATCACGAAGGCCACACACTAAACAATCACACAAGGCTTCTTCTAAGTTCATGAACTCACACAGTCGGGCTAACTTCCATAAGGCCACGACAAACACAGCGACTGTTTCACTCGGTGCCTGGTCCTGCTTGTAGGAGGGCATAGTGGCTTGCAACTGTCAACGGTTGTGGCGCCGGTTCCAGGTGATTTCACATGTGGAGCGGCCGCAGGCACTGAGGAAGGCAGCTTTCTCCCACACAGCACCAGCGATTTCATTGGCCGTGAGGTAGAATTGAAAATGTGAGACATAGGAGTCCCAGTCTTCTCTGTCGTCGTCGAATGGTTCAAAGAGGCCCTTGGCGGCCATACTGTCTGCCCTTTGGTGCAAGCATGAGTGGCGGAGGTGACAATTCCTCTCAGCTAAGTGATTTCATCAGTTGCCGCAGGGCTGCCTACCTGCCGGGCGTCGTTTACCTCTCGGCTGCGGGGCTGCCTACCCCGGAGCTACATACCCGCCTGAGGCAATTCAACTCTGGGTGATATTCAGCTCTGGGTGCTGTGGGGCTGCCTACCCAACTAGTATCCCATCCTCATCACCAGTATTGTGTACTGAGCCTGGAGCTCAGAATGATTTCAACCCAGAGTGATTTCAGCTCAACAACATGCTTTGTTGCCAACCAGAACAGGCAGGGTGAAGTGGAACAGAACACCTCAATATATACAAACAAACCCCACCTCTGGCTTAACCATCAACCAATAATAATGAACATTCCAGGGTACCATCATTTGCATGAACTATATACAATTTAACATATTTACAAGAATGTGATTGGCCATTATTTAGAGTGGGCCATTGGCTGCTTGCAAATTGAAACCTCCAACGAGAATCGGAGTCAGGGAAGCCTAACTTTTATTCCAGCTGGGGCCAATACATAACACACAGTATTGTAGCCCAACACTCTTATTACCACACCACATTGGCTTTTGCTAAATTGAGGTCTGAAATAGAAGCTTATGGCTTATGTGTGTATCTAAGGTCCAAAGTATAATATCTTGCACAAATGCCTAGCTATGGTCCTATACCAGTCATAAAGTCTCATGAGTCAGGAAATAAGATTTTCTATCTAATTTCTGCTCGTAGCCCAGGCCAGGAACGCTTCCCCCGTCTCACTCCAGTAAAATAGATAATTATAACATTTGATTTATATACCACCCTTCAGGACAACTGACTGCCCACTCAGAGAGATTGAAAAAGTGTGTCTTTATCATCCTCACCACAATCACCCTGTGAGGTGGGTGGGGCTGAGAGGACTCTGAGAGAGCTGTGAGTGCCCCAAGGTCACCCAGCTGGTGTCAGGCGGAGGAGTGGAGAATCAAACCCGGCTCTCCAGATTACAGTCCCAGTGCTCTTAACCACTACACCAAACTGGTGTAGAGGTGAAGTGGTTAAATGGTGTACAGGAGGAGTTTGGGTAGTGGAGAGAGATTAGCAGGGATGTAATGCCGCAGATTCTGCCCTGGTAATCCTGACCAAAACCAGAGTCCAGTGGACCAGGGCCAGTTCCCAGCACAATAGCTGTACATTTATCTGAAATATACCACAGCCTGTTTGCTGCCAGGATTTTTTGTTTTCCAGTCAGTTAGCAAATCTGCTTTGGTCATATGACATTTCTCTTTGTAGCCATCTCCACTTTAAGACAACCTTTATCTTCTTATTGCCTCCTTCCAAAGGGTTTTTGACATTACATTCTTCTTCAGAGTTTGAGACCAAGTTTTTCACATGATTGTCCTGGTCACATCTATTCACTCCAAAACATAAAATATTTTTATATGCCTATAATGCTTATAAAACTCTGTTCTCTCAATAAACTCTATTTCAAGTGAAGAAATGGCCAATGGTAGCTCTGCAGTTTCAGTCTGCTCCACGTGCTCCTATTTTCCATTCCTGTTATTTTGTTCATACCATGCCTAAGTGATTCCACCTCCTACCATCCTCACGGATGTTTGTATGCTATTGGTCCATTGAATAACAACCACTGATCTGTGGAGGGTTAGAATTTATCAATAAGGTGCAAATCAATATTCTCATTTTTGTGGTTATGAAATATTATTGCAAAGGGATATCATATGCACGCACTTGTTCTGTTGCTGCAGTTTGGTCATACTTGGTTTCTGACGAGTTACTGCAGGATTTAAAAATAGATAGGACTAACAATGCAATCCTTTACACAGTTACTCTAGTCTAAGCCCATTATAGCCATACACTGGAGTAACTCTGCATAATCTTGCACTGTAAGATATGTTGTTAACAAGAACCGTTGTCTGCCTTTCTCTCAGTCTCTGGAAAGGATTGGTCAGGGCATGTGCAGTACCAGTTGGTGTTAAATGCTTATGAATAATTCTGGACTGGTCTTGGCTGGCAGGATCTTTGGGGGTTTGAAACCAACTATGTATATGTTGGACCGTCTTTGGCCTGTTTATTAAGTCTTGTGTAGATTATATAAGAACTCCATGGCTAATATTCAGAGGAGTTAGCCATGTTAGTCTGTAGTAGCAAAATCGAAAAGAATCCAGTAGCACCCTTAAGACAAACCAACTTTACTGTAGCATAAGCTTTCAAGAATCACAGTTCTCTTTGTCAGATACACATCTGATGAAGAGAACTGTGATTCTCGAAAGCTTATGCTACAGTCAAGTTGGTTAGTCTTAAAGGTGCTACTGGAATATTTTCGATGGCTAATACTATAAGCTTCCCTTTACAAGGGGGCAATTTTAGCTCAACTTTTGTTGAGAAAAGCCCTTTCTCAGCAAAACAGGGTGGGGGCTTGTGTCCAATTTCCCTCTCTTAGGCAAAGAGATAGAGTGATGATGGCAGAACTACTTCAGGGCTTCTGGGAAGCCTAGGGTGCTCAGGTGCTTGCCAGTGGCGGGCAAGCTCCTACGGGTTCGCTCCCTTGCCTGCCGATCTGCCAGTGATCAGTGAGAGGCAGCAGACCCCCTGGAGATCACCCGCCCCCAGCAGGAATCCTGGAAACACGCACAGCATGCACAGTCCCATGGGGCAAAACGGCATCGCTTACGGAAGTGACATCCTTCTGCCAGCTGTGGGGCTTCGTTTGGGGCCAGCTTTGGCATCACAGAAGCGCTAGACTGTGCACATGCAAAGTGCACATGCAAAGATGGACTACACAACAGACATGAGGTAAGTGCCAACCCCCCCCCCCAATTCCGCTGGGAGGGTAAAGGGCACTGGCAACCCTCTGGAAGCCGAATCTGCTGGCCTAGACCCTTGGCAGCCTGGCTTCAGGCCTTGCTTGGGATGAAGACTTCTCTGGGTGCTCTCTGATTTCTCCGCTTGCAGCCAGATAAGTAAAATGCATCTTTCCCTCTTTCTTTCCACAGCAGACCTCTCAATTTTGTTAAAATTCCTTGAAACCAGATTAAGTCTGAATAATACAGCCTTAAATTAGTCCCAGACCTTTATCTCTGCGTGACCCCAAAAGTCATGATTGGTGACATGCAATCTAAGGCTTGAGATTCATCCTATGGACTTTTGCTGGGTTTGGTCTCTGTAACCGACCAGCTCAAGAGCATCTGACAGGATCAAACTCAACAGGCTACATGGGAATCACACTGGAGCATTAAAAATACCTTTGTTCCACCCCACCACCGATGATGGATGTTTGAAGTATATTTTCAATAGATCCTTTACATAGCCTTAGATGATATGCCAAATCGATTTAAACCATCCTTTAACTCATTCCTTTGGGAACAGCCTGGCTCTTTAAAACTTTGCTAGACACATATTCTTGAAGAAAGATGCCTTCACTGGTGGAATCCCCAGCAGCCCCACTGGTGCCCATTCCACTGGTACAAGTGGTGGGTCTGCTTCAGCATTGGACACGAACTGCCTAAGCAGGGCTTTTTTTCTGGGAAAAGAGGTGGCGGAACTCAGTGGGTTGCCCTCGGAGAAAATGGTCACATGGCTGGTGGCCCCGCCCCCTGATCTCCAGACAGAGGGGAGCTGAGATTGCCCTCTGTGCTGTCAGGTTCAGAATGCTTCCCTATGTATTGTAACCAAAGAGACTCCATTTTAATTCTTTTAGTGTTCTGAGTGCTTTCTTCACAGGTGCCAAGATGTTCCCTAGCAGCTGTCTCTCTCAAGAGGAATGTTTTGACTACAGCTTTTCCAGTCCTGGGAAACTTTCACTTTCTCAGCTTCAAAGGGATTGTTTTGAGAACTATGGGGGGAGGCTGGGCCTACTGAGTCTTAATACTTTGTACTGTATTCTTTGCCTTTCATTCATAACAATACACGTGTACCAGCCCAGATATTGCACCTGGGCCAGTGGACTATAATGGTTGCTTTTTTCAGTAAATCTTTTGAAAACAACGGACTCTTGTCTGATTGCAGAAGGTAGTCTGGATACAACTATTATTTAGCCACAGTTCTGACATTTTGTTACGAATCACATCTGTTCCAATGCCTAAACGGGAGCAGCCGGATACCAAAGCCATTCCCGACAGGGACCCTTTGTTCGATCCCTATGCCTCCCCCGGTTCGGAAGGACTGGAACCTCAAGGACCCGTTCAAAGAGGAACAGGGTCTTCTGTTACTACAATATACACCCTCGCTCCTAGCAGAATGGATACTCGGCCCATAGCAGCAGCTGACCCACTGATATCCTTACCAACGCTGACACAGTGGGGATCGAGGCCTAGAGACGCGAGGGAAAGGAGAGCGAGTACTGTGTTCACGCAACCCCTGATGGAAGGCCGACGAAATTTGGCTGTGATTGCAGAGCATCCCAGTAGCCAACCTTGGTACTATTGGAACCGTGAGGCCGACCAGTTGGAGTGGGATCGAAGAGCTTTGGAGAGTACCCAAACGTGGGAAACGTCCCGCCGCAATGTAATGAGTTGGGACTATGCAGAAGTTGCTCCATGGACGGGGCAACAAGATTCGAGTGAGCACACGTGGATACAATTACAGAGCCGAACCATAGCAGTAGATGCCGGAATTTCAGCGGTTACAGGATTAGCTAAAGGAATCCTGGTGGGGAGATCGCATGAAGAGCAAGGTAACGGGGCCCAAGGCATGGGAGAAATAAGACCGTGGCCCGGGGCATCCTATGCAGAGTATTTAGAGCCTACGCAAGTCCCTGGTGAACCTCCCCAGAAGTATGCTGAAACAGAGACCATGGCGGTGGACTCGAATAGGGTACAGATCCTAGAGGAGAGATTGTCGAGTATGGAAGAGAGTCTGGCCCATGCAGTTCATTTGCTATCCGTGTTGGTGGTTGGGGGATCAGAGGGAAGCCAAGAGACGGCCTCAGGAGTACAGAGTATCAGTCAAAGCTTGTCAACTTTACAGAGAATTATTCCGCAGACAGAAACAGGGGTACCCAATCAACCACTCCCATTAGCTGACGATTCGCAACAACCTGTACAGCCACTGAACCCCACACCAGGGCCAGTCGATGAACAGTCGACCGACACTGAAGAAGAGGAAGAAGAAGAGGAGGATGAGGAAATAGCTGGAGGAGGGGAACCACCGCGAGAAGAGCCGAGGGGAACTCCGCCGCCTCCTGGGGGTACCCCGCAACACCCGCCGGGGGAAGCTCCGATCCTTACGCTCGCACCAATTCCGCCGCAAGGACCACCAGCTACCCCCCGACTACAACCGTACAGCAAGGGCAGCCGTTCCTGCTGAGGCTCGTAGCACCGATTGCACGGGGCACCACTCCTCGGCAATACCCGCTGACGGGATCGATAGGACGGGGTACCACACCCCGGCCTCTACTGCAACTGGGACTGAGGAGACCTCCTCCCCCAACACAGCCTGTTCCAAGAGGACCTCCTCCACCGCTACAACCCATTCCAAGGGGGCCTCCGCCACCGCTACAGCCAGTGCCTAGAGGACCCCCTCCGCCAGTTCAACCAGTCCCAAGGGGACCTCCGCCGCCAATTCAGCCGGCACCAAGAGGACCGCCTCCTCCATTACAACCTCAACCGAGACCCCAGCAACCTCCGATACAACCTCCCCCGGTACAGCCTCATCCACAGTACCCAGATGGGGGACCCCAACCAGTGCCTATAGAATATTACCCACGGCCTGCACCGGTAACCAGACACCCGGAATTGCCAATGGGGTGGGTAAAACTGGAAGCCACTTTCGACGGAGACCCGTCCAAACTAGGATTTTTCCTAGTACAAGCTTTACAATTCTTTAACCGTTGGGGACATTTGTTCGGAGATGAAGCTAGCCAGATCGAACACTTGGGGTCTCGCCTACAAGGAAAAGCAGCAGAATGGTATGTAGCCCTTTACGAATTAGGGGCCCCTGAATTAAACACATTACAAGGTCTTGTAGATGCGCTCCACACCCAATACGAAGACCCTTTGGAAGAAAGTAGAGCTCGAACAGAATTACAGTCTATTAGACAAGGTAGCACGTCAGCTAGAGACTATGTTACAAAATTCTGACAGCTGGCCGCCAAATGTCCAAGGTGTGAGGAGTCCACCAAAATAATTCTGTTCAAACAGGGCATGAATCCCAGACTATTGGACAGGGCCCTGATGCAAGATAATCCCCCTACACTTTTGGGGTGGATTCAGTTAGCTTGTGAGGTGGAAAATCGTATGCAAGAAGTACGCTTGGTTGAACAGCAACAAACCGCTGGGCACCGGCGCTCATCTGTACTTGTGAGAGGGAGCAAGAGTACTGGATATGCAACTAGAGGAGCGAGTGATGCTAGATGGCAACAAGGATTGTGTCTACAGTGTGGCCAAAGCGGTCACTTTGCGGCACAATGTCTGTTCCGGCCTGTGCAAAGAACTCCGTTCCTACCAAGACGTCCAGCCCCCACCTCTCAGCCCACGCCAGCCCGCCTGACACCCGCTCCCAGAGCGTCGACAGGCAGAGGGACTTTCCACAGAAATCCTCCCGAAAAAGGCTTAGAGCTCTTAGAAATTATGGACTGTGATTCAACAGCTCTAATCGGGGAAGAAAACCCCGAAAGTCCTGCCTCGGGAAACGAGATGGATCTGTCGTAAAAGGACCCAAACGGCAGATCAAAAACCAGTCAGTTCCAACTCCAGAAAGACCTCATGGGTCCATATTATTCATACCAGTAACGTTAGTTAACCCAGAAAGGAAAACACATATTCGTGTGCAAGCCCTAATAGACTCGGGCTGCTCTAGAGACATTATTACACCAGCCTTAGTAAACGGATTAGTACTCCCTGTAAAAGAACTGGAAACTCCAGTCATTTTTGAACAAATGGATGGCACTAATATGAATCCTGTCACTACCGAAACTATACCGGTCATTACAGGTATGGGACAACATTGGGAGACGAGATCATTCGTAATTAGTACTACAGCAAAGTATCCTTTAATATTGGGAAGCAGATGGTTGTGGGATCACAACCCCTATATAGACTGGAAAGCAGGAAGCATTACCTTTTCCCATGAGAAATATGCAAACCATCGTTGGAATCAAAACTGGGGCAAAAACCCTACTCTCATTGAACAAGCCCTGTTAACTCAAGAAGAACTTAACCAAATACCTAAACAATATAGAGCGTATGTCCAAGCCTTCACCGAAGAAGAGGCCAACTCCTTACCTCCCCACCGGAGGACGGACTGCGCCGTGGAAATTTTACCGGGGGCATCTTTACCTAAAGGCAGACTGTATCCTATGAGCCCAAATGAGTGGGAAGAGCTCCGCAAATTCATTGACACTAATGTTCAAAGAGGATTCATCCGACCCGCAAATAGCCCGCATGCTGCTCCAGTGCTATTTGTCAAAAAAAAGGATGGGGGATTGAGACTGTGCACAGACTTTAGAGGACTTAATGAAGTCTCCTCCAGCAACACCTACCCCATCCCACTCATCCGGGATCTACTCAATGTCATGGCACAAGGTAAGATCTTTACGAAATTGGATTTAAAAGATGCTTACTTCCACGTTCGTATAAGAGAAGGTGATGAATGTAAAACCGCGTTCAATACGCCCCTCGGCCAATACGAATACTTAGTTATGCCTTTTGGCCTGGCCGGGGCACCTTTGGTTTTCATGTCCATGATCAATGAAGTATTGCATGACTTTTTGTACAAAGGAGTAGTGGTGTACCTAGATGACGTTTTAATTTATTCAGAATCTGAAGAAGAACATGTAGAACTGGTGAAAAAAGTCTTAACTACTCTAATGTGTAACAAATTGCCCATTAAACTATCCAAATGTGAGTTTCACAAGACGGAACTCACCTATCTGGGATATTGTATCTCCAAAGATGGTCTAAAAATGGACCCAAGCAAAGTGCAAGCTGTCCAAGAATGGCAAACCCCCACTACGCGAAAAGAACTACAATCCTTTCTAGGGTTTGCCAATTTTTATAGAGAGTTTATAGCAAACTTTGCTCAAATAACACTTCCCCTGACTGAACTGTTAAGAACCAAAGACAAAGGGGAACAAGCTAAAAAACCAAGCGCTAAATTGTCATGGATGCCCCAATGCCAAGCAGCATTCAATCAGCTCAAATCCCAATTTATCTCCGAACCAGTTCTGCAGCACCCTGACGAAAATCGCCCATTTGTAGTGCAAGTAGACGCCAGCGATACGGCGATTGGAGGCGTCCTCTTGCAGCGAGGGGAGGACGATGTGCTTAAACCCTGTGCCTTCCTATCCCGCAAATTTTCTGAACCTGAAAGAAATTGGAATGTTTGGGAAAAGGAAGCTTTTGCTGTAAAGGCAGCGCTCTCCACCTGGAGACATTGGCTAGAGGGAGCCCGTCATCCGTTTGAGGTCTGGACGGATCACAAGAATTTAGAAGCCCTACGCAGTCCGCGAAGGCTAAATGCCAAACAATTGCGATGGGCAGAGTACTTTTCTAAATTCAACTTCACTTTGAACTTTTTGCCCGGCAAAACTAACTTCCTTGCCGACGCCCTATCGCGCATGCCTCAACATAAAAGCAAGAGGGAGGAGACCATAGACACTGTCTTCTCACCTACGCAATTAGGGGGAGTGGTTACAACGCACAGTCGCACCACCCACCCTCCTCAACCAGACCAAGGGTGGAGACAAAAACTGAAGGCTGAAGTGGAAAAGGAGGGGGGAAATGTACCCAAGGAAAAGTTACAACAATCCGAACAAGGAGAGTGGCTTTGGGGGGACCGCTTTTATGTACCCAACAGTTTAAGAAAAGAAGTGTTGCAACGCTGTCACGACGCCCCTACGGCTGGCCACTATGGGTACTTAAAAACACTCCATCTAGTGCAACGGCAATTCTGGTGGCCAGGCATGCGCAAAGACATTTCCCAATATATAGCGTCATGCCCCATCTGTCTCAGTGCCAAATCACGCAAAGGCAAACCACCCGGACTTTTGCAACCTTTAGAAACGCCGAACAGACCATGGGAAACCATATCCATGGATTTTATCACAGATCTTCCCCCCTCCAAGGGCCACACTTGCATTTTGGTTGTAGTGGATTTGTTCTCCAAGCAAGCTCATTTCATACCTTGCACCACTATACCCTCGGCCCGAAAGCTAGCAGATATCTTCCTAAAACACATTGTTAAATTACATTCTTTTCCATCAAAGGTGATTTCGGACCGCGGCGGACAGTTCGTTGCCAACTTCTGGTGGGAGCTTCTACAAATTATGGGAATTGAGCAAGGTTTAAGTTCCAGCCATCATTCTCAAACCGACGGACAGTCTGAAAAAACTAATCAAATATTAGAACAGTTCCTCCACTGTTATATTAATTTTCAGCAAGACAACTGGATCGATTTGCTTCCCTTAGCAGAATTCTCATACAATAACAGCATACACGCCTCGACTGGAGAAACACCCTTCAAAGTAGTATATGGCTTCCACTTCAAACCCTTCCCGTTTGAAGCGCTCCCCCCTCCTACTTCAGCATCCAGAGATGTTTCCGAATGGTGGGGGGAAGCAGCTCAGCAATGGATTCTAATTAAACAACATCTCGACAAAGCCAAACAGGATTACAAAAAGTATGCTGATCGCCATTGTGTGGCCAAATGGGACTTATAACCTGGAGATCTTGTTTATTTATCTACAAAAAATTTGAAAGTTACTCAAACCAGCCGAAAACTAGCGTTGAAATTTCTGGGGCCTTTTCCTGTTCGTAAAGTAATCAATAAAGTGACTGTAGCCCTGGATTTACCAAAGAACCTACGCCATGTACATGATACATTCCATGTCAGCCTCTTGAAAAAAGTTCCCCCAGCAAATCAATGGCACACCCGTGCCCCTCCTATCCCTACTTTGATTGATGATCAGACCCATTATGAAGTGCAGCAAATTTTGGACTCTAAACTTAAAAGAAATCAGCTGTTTTATCTTATCAGATGGAAAGACTTTGACTCTGGGTTTGATGAATGGGTGAACTCTGTACATGTTCATGCTCCTAGACTAGTAAAAGCATTTCATACTCGCTATCCGCATAAACCAGGGGGAGGGGCGTTTTAGGGAGGGCAGAAATGTCAGGTTCAGAATGCTTCCCTATGTATTGTAACCAAAGAGACTCCATTTTAATTCTTTTAGTGTTCTGAGTGCTTTCTTCACAGGTGCCAAGATGTTCCCTAGCAGCTATCTCTCTCAAGAGGAATGTTTTGACTACAGCTTTTCCAGTCCTGGGAAACTTTCACTTTCTCAGCTTCAAAGGGATTGTTTTGAGAACTATGGGGGGAGGCTGGGCCTACTGAGTCTTAATACTTTGTACTGTATTCTTTGCCTTTCATTCGTAACAATACACGTGTACCAGCCCAGATATTGCATCTGGGCCAGTGGACTATAATGGTTGCTTTTTTCAGTAAATCTTTTGAAAACAACGGACTCTTGTCTGATTGCAGAAGGTAGTCTGGATACAACTATTATTTAGCCACAGTTCTGACACGCACCGCCAAGCAGCACGTAGGGCAATCTCAACTCCCCTCTGTCTGGAGATCAGGGGGCGGGGCCACCGGCCATGTGACCATTTTCAAGAGCTTCCGGAACTCCGTTCCACCGCGTTCCTGCTGGGAAAAAAAAAGCCCTGTGCCTAAGTACACATTCTGCCGCACCCTCCTAGAGAAGCACAGGCAGGTCTTCAAACCCTTGCTGTCATTTAGACGCACAAATGAATGGAAATAAGGGTCTGATCACACGTGCATTACATTTGTGTGTGATTGGACAAAACCTCCAACTCAACCCCCGATTAATGTGTAACTGTACTCGCCTTCATAATGGTTTGGGGGAAGGGAACAGGGCTGTCGTGTGTGCATGCAAATGGCGGAGAGGCCTTGTCTGTCCCTCCTTTCCACCCAGCACACTCTCGCAGAGAGGAAAGAGCCCCAAGAACAGGGGCCTCTTTCTTTTACTGCCCATTCCATGTGTCTCCCAGGCAAACACAAGGGAAAAAGAGAAAGAGCCCTCACTCCACAGCTCTTGTCTATCTTCCCTTCCTCCAAACCATTTTGGAGGCGAGCGAGGTCACACGCCTCCAAAAGTGGGACATTCCCACTTTTAACTGACCAGCTTTGTTTGTCACTGTTTTCTCTTTTATTGAGGTTTAAGAATATATAAGGAAAGATCTGCTGGCCAGACTGAAGGACCACATATTCTAGCCTCCCCAGCTTGTGCCAGGCACTTCCTTCTCTATCCAGATGCCACCAGTACATTGACGGAGCAGTGCAGTCACTCTGTGATGCGCTGGACACGTGAGACGGGCATTCTGCAGACGGTTGATGTAATGCAATGCACTCCCTCCATACTCTTTCTTGGATAGGTACGTTCTGCATCCATATCAACCATGCTTCTGCCCTGAACATCCCTTCTGGACCACCCAATTAGAGTTTAGAGGAAAGAGTAGATGGGGACAATAAATGAGGAAACAATGATAGTTAGGAATTCTGGAAATCAACAGTACTCCCTAATATTTACTGCATCCAGCATCTCTGGAACGGCTTATTAAAAGCTGTTCAGTGCCCCCCCCCCTTCCCGGTTTGTTGCAGAATTGAGACTTAAGTGACATAGGGAAAGAAAGCCAATTATTCTCCTTCATCTTGCCAAAAGAAATTATGGGCCGCCAACAAATGTATTTATTTTATGTAAAGGGATGAACTTTCAAATGAACGACTGCTTTGGATCAAATTTATGTTGCTAGGAAACATCTTAAAATGCTTGCTGACCTCATTTGTCAGGAGAAAAGGCCAGATAACGTGCTGTTTAAACAGTGGCATTCTATAACTATGAAGTCCTGAGGAGTATCTCTTGTTTTGGGTCATTAAAAAAAATCTTTGCTTTGAGATTATTCCTTTGAAAACTAATAGCTGTTTTGAGACTCATTCATTCCCTTCCTCTAACAACACACCTGTAATCCCTTTTTAGAAATGTACTGTACATTGACCCTTGGAAAAACGGAAAGAAAAATCCAAGAAATGAATTAGTAATTGATTCTGTCTTAGAATGGAGAGTTAGACTTGATATCCTCCAGCACATGCCAAAGCCACGTTCTATAATAAAGATTTATGAGACGGTTTTTAAAAAACGAATTTCACCATTCTAAAATATTTCCATCTCTCATGTATAACATTGAACAAAGATGTCCTCCAGTTCCCAGGAACTACACAATGGAGGGAAGATTGCTTGCTTGAATAATCTGCACTTATCGTCTCTGTGGGCACCTTCTTTCTGTTTCCTTGAAGCATATTATGGTCTAGTGTAGCAACCCGCAATACTGTGTCCAGGGTACCCATCACTGTGTATTCTGAGGCCCTCTTGCTTCTTGAGTCCAGTGGATGGAATCCAAAGAGTCTTGAATGGAATAGAAAAGAACGGAGTTCTGGGTCAATCTTGACTGGTTGACTAGCGAAGTGCTGAGCTTTGGGCAGGGGTCCGGGCAGAGCTGAGCTTTGGGCAGAGATGTCACAGCCCTTCATCCTCAACTTGTCCACAGATATACACTGTGTAAATGAGGCTGCACAGTGAGCAAACTTGCACCTTTCTTTGGAAACTGAAACTAAATAGCATCTCTTTCCCAAAACAAAGACATGCCCCTCACACACAGGTCAGCCATTTTGTGTTGGTGCCTGTTACCTTTCCTTAGCATTCCAAAAGAGCCCAACAGTCCACAAGAATGGTGACTCCTGAGTCCTGATGACTGTTATTTGGTGGGCAAGGAGCAAGTGAATGGATGACCTACCTGTGGAAGAGAGGGATTGAACTGGGTGGACTTTGAGTCCCGTTCCAGCTCTTACGATTTTTTGCTGTCAACATTGTCTCTACCGTTCCAGTGCTGCAGCCCTCCAGCAAACCACTTTCTTTGTCTACACGCTGTATTCCAATTAACGTGGGTAACGTTGCATGCATTCTTTGCCAGTCCAAGGCTGTCCTTTATTTATTTAACAGTACCTATGCCCCCTACTTCCAGCATAGTAGATGCAGTTAATAATATATAATTAAAACAATAGCATTCAAATAAACTAACAACAACAACAAATCTGCAATAAAAAACAGCAACAGGGCCACAAGATTAAAATGTCTCAATGGCTCAACAACAGTAAAGTAACAACTCATAAATGTTGTGCGTATGTTCTAGGGAACTGAATGCTGTGGAAAACTGTACTATAGGAGGTAATTATATGCACTTTTTAAATAGAGATCTGTTCACGGTATTGCCTCATGTTGATTAACTATAATTTAACTAAAGTGTGCTGAAATAACTTCCACTATTTCTGTAAGTAATTATATATCAGAACCCAACAAGACACACACACACACACACAAGTGAGTTTCAGAACCAAGAAATCAAAGAGAGAATAACAAAGTTACATAACTCCAACCAACGTGGAATAATTCACATTGTATTCTGCAAAAATGTAAGGAACTCTCTCCCTCCGTATCCCTCTCCCTCCCCCCCTCTCTTTCACACACGTACACACAGTGTGAGTCCATTGACAGTATGATGATGGGGAAATTCTCTTCTTGAAATGAACCTTGGAGAAACTTCTCTCAGTTGTACTGGTGTTGGTTGATAACATGGGGAGGCATTCCTGTCACTATACAGGGAAGGCTTAAGTTGTGCCTAGATTCCCTCCTGGGGTGCCTGTAGGTGAGCATTTCTGAGCATCTGCAACTGATTTCCCCTCAGTAATGAGTGACCACAACTGGCCTTCACACTTCAGAGACTGTGGAGTAGAGTTTTCAAAGCAGAATGTGGCTTCAGGAGCACTTTGACACATACTGCCAATTATAGCTTTCCATTGTAAATTGACAATGTGGTCAAATAGAGACATCACCCCTTCAGATGTGATGGTTTACATGTTCCCCCTCTTTGTGCCTGGAGAGGGAAGACATCATCTTCAGAGACTTCTCTTTATTTTCTGATGTGCACACACGATCCTTTGCTCTTCAGGTGCAAAGGTGCCACCTTTCAGTCATAGACATGTATCCAGCTCTGAGGTTGTCCAAACAGACTGACTTTTCCATTCACAGAAGATAAGATTTCCATCCAATCCACTGCAGACCCTCCCCCCACTTTGCCCACTTACATTGTTCCTGAGCATCACCTGACCCTCAGAAACAAAACTGAGGTTGGGAGCTCAGTAAGCTGTAGCAGGAGCAGCTCAATGAAATCCACAGATGAATGGATACAGCCCACCGAGTCCACTATTCAGATATGTTTTTCCCATTAGGATTAGCATAGTGGTAGTACATAAACACCTAGTTTCTTTAAATGGAACTAAGTCCTCAGGGCCAGATGAATTGCACTCAAGAGTACAGAAAGAATTTGCAGATGTAACTTCTGAGCCTCTGTCCATTATTTTTGAGAATTCTTGGAGATTAGGCGAGGTGCCAGAAGACTGGAGATGGGCAAACGTTGTCCCCATCTTCATGAAGGGGAAAAAGGAGGATCCAGGTAACTATCACCCAGTCAGCTAGAACAAATCATCAGTCAGTCTTGAGCATTTAGAAAGGAAGGCTGTGCTTACTAAGAGCCAGCACAGGTTTCTCAAGAACAAGTCATGTCAGCCTAACCGTACTTCTTTTTTTGAGAAAGTTACTACCTTGCTGGATCAGGGGAATGCTGTAGACATAGTTTATCTTGATTTCAGTAAGGCTTTTGATAAGGTTCCACATAATGTCCTTGTCAACAAGTTGGTAAAATGTGGTTTGGATCCTATTACTCTTAGGTGGATCTCTAACTGGTTGACAGATTGCACCCAAAGAGTGCTAGTTAATGGTTCCCCATCCTCTTGGAGAAGAGTGACAAGTGGAGTTCCTCAAGGATCAGTCCTGGGACCTGTTCTGTTCAACATTTTTTAAAATGATTTGGATGAAGGAATAGAGGGAATGCTTATTAAATTTGCAGATGATACCAAGTTGGGAGATGTGGCAAATACGATCAAAGACAGAGTAAGGATACAGGATGATCTTAACAGGCTGGAAAACTGGGCTAAAACAAAATGAATTTCAACAGAGATAAATACAAAGTTCTGCATTTAGGAAGGAAAAATCAAAAGCATAATTATAGGATGGGAGAAACCTGTCTTGGCAGTAGTATGTGCAAAAAGGATTTAAGGGTCTTAGCAGACCATACACTGAACATGAGTCAGCAGTGTGATGTGGTAGCTAAAAAGACAAATGCGGTTTTGGGCCGTATCAACAGAAGCATAGTGTCCAGATCACAAGAAGTGATGGTATCGCTCTACTCTGCTCTGGTTGGACCTCACCTAGAGTATTGTGTTCCGTTTTGGGCACCACAATTTAAGAAGGATATAGACAAGCTGGAACGTGTCCAGAGGAGGGCAACGAAGATGGTGAGTCTGGAGACCAAGTCCTATGAGGAAAGGTTGAAGGAGCTCAGAATGTTTAGCCTGGAGAGGAGGCGACTGAGAGGTGATATGATAACCGTCTCAAAGTACTTGAAGGGCTGCAATATAGTGGATGGCACAGAGTTGTTTTCCGCTGCCCCAGAAGTTTGGACCAGAATCAACGGCTTTAAATTAAATCAAAAGAGCTTTCAGCTAAACATTAGGAACAACTTCCTGACAGTTAGAGCAGTCCCTCAGCGGAACAGGCTTCCTTGGGAAGTGGTGGGCTCTCCTTCTTTGGAGGTTTTTAAGCAAAGGCAAGATGGCCATCTGACAGCAGTGCCGATTCTGTGAACCTGTGCAGACCATGAAGGGGAGGGCAGGATGAGTTACATCAGTGCTTAGTTCTCGTGGCCCTTCTTACATGCCCAGGATGGTGCTGATCGCCACTTTGAGGTCGGGTGGCAGTTTTCCACAGGCTGGTTAGGCTAGGGATCCTGGAGGTGTTTTGCTGTCTTCTGGGCGTAGAGCAGGAGTCACTGCGGCAGTTGGGGGGGTAGTTGTGAAGTTCCTGCATTGTGCAGGGGGTTGGACTAGATGACCATAGATGTCCCATAGATGTCCCATAGATGACCATAGAATCATAGATTCTATGATTTTATGATTCTATGATTCTAGAGACTTTATATTGAAGGAACAGAGAGAGTAACCACTTAAAGTATCTGAGATAGAATTACAAATCTTTCAAATCTCCCACTAAGCCTGTTGAAAAAGAGAAAAGACTCTCATTCACTCTTGAAGTTCTTCTACCGAAGGGGAAAAAACTGATATCAACAATTGAGGAAGCCAATCAATTATTTGAGGAACTGCTAGCAGAAAACTCCTCTGAAGACCAACAAGTATAAGATTTTTTTTAAAAAAACATGAGTAAGTGAAGAAGAAAAATTGGACCAAGCAGCAAAGTACTAGCAAAAGGGGAAGTTACAGTCTCTTGTCAGTAAATATTAACAGATTAAATTCCTCAGAGAAGCGAACTAAAATATCCAATTTGCTTGGAAAGCAAAAAATGGATATTATATGTATTCAAGAAACCCATATAAAAAGAATCCATGAGCACATTTTAAATAATAATAAATTAGGTAAAGTCTACCTAACATCAGCAGATGAGAAGAAAAAAGGAGTGGCAGTCAATGAGTGAGGAATCAACGAATAAATGTTATTGAGAAAATCAAAGATTCTGAAGGAAGAGAGATATTGTTGAAAATTAGATGCCCAGATGGGAAAATTAGTACCCTAGCAACATTATATGCACCAAATAATGCGAAAGAAAAAGTTTATGAGAATTTTTGTTGAAAAATTGTTGGACTTCCAAGGAGAAATTATTATCTGCAGGGATATGAATGGAGTACTGGATCTAAAGACGGATAGATCTAAGAAAACTTTAACGGAAGAAAAGGAAACATTATTTAAAGATAATTATGAAGTGCTTTGGAAGAGAGTTCAAAAAGGTCTTGAAAGATGGTCTAAGTTATAATTGTCTTGGATAAGGAGAATTTCTACAATCAAAATGAATATTTTACCAAAAATTAACTTTTTATTTCAAATGTTACCAATCAGTATAAAAGATAAGACATTGAAAAGGTAGCAAAGACAGATACATCTGCATCACTTCCTGGAAGTGGTGTCATCACGCAGTGTGCAGCCACCCCCGAACGCTCCCTCGATTTGGGCCTGCTCGCCTCCCCATCCCTTACCTGGCAGCAATACTCCCTCTAAGAGCCAAGCTACAAGTGACGCCTGACACAGGTTGGACACTTGTCAGCTTCCCTCAAGTTTTGATGGGAAATGTAGGCATCCTGGTCTTGCAGCTGTAATGGAGAGCCAAGCTGTAAAACCAGGGCGCCTACATTTCCCATCAAAACTTGAGGGAAGCTGACAAGTGTTCAAACTCTGTAAGGCGTCACTTGTAGCTTGGCTCTTAGTAGTGCAATGTAGTGAGCCAGAAATCTGCTTTGTGGGCAGCAACTTGCAAGTTTTTAGCATGCCTTTTCCAAAACCAGAATCCCTTTTTATTAAAAGACTTTTGAATGAGATTGTCTGAGGCATTGGTATTGGGTGCCATCAATATGTTGGTGACCCCTAAAATACCTATGAATGACTTACCGGGATGTTCCTTTGTTCACCTCACCAAATGCAAGTTTTCTCCAGTAACCCCTCAAAACAGAGGCTCCGCCTACAAACACCACCATTCTGATTTTACTTTTGGAATACTGATCTAGCAGCCCCAGCACCTTCAGAAGCAGCACGGCAGAGAACAGCATAGCTCAGAAGCAAAGTAAGAATTAACGCCGGGCCAACCGTCATGAAGTTCTGCAGCTCAGAATCCAAGCATGGCTAAAATGTCCGGCTTGATGCTTATTCCAGCACAGGATGCTTAAACCATGGCTGTCAGTCCTAGTTTCCTCGCAATACACAGAATCTCAACATCCCATATTTAAAGTCCCACAAGTTTCTTGTATGGTAGTCCAGCTCTGCAGAGAGACAGCCTTATTTTCACAGGGTTTTTTTTTCACACCGGAGAGTTTTAAGATTGTGGAGACATTGAGACAGGGCCCAAGCACTGTTTTTTCCCCATAGTTGAGCTCTCAGACTGTGATCTACGCATACCTGCTGCCTTTCCGTCTGCTGCTCCCTGTTTCACCTCAGCCCATGTTTCTGTAGCCCATAGACCCTCCACATGTGCTTTATGCAGCTGATTTAATTTAATTTACTTTCTCACTCTGGGCCAAGCTATACATGACGAATGACACTTGAACGGCAAGTGGATTGAGTGGAGGGCAAGTGAACAGGGGGAAATACACTTGCTGTTCAAGTGTCATTCGTCATGTGTAGCTTGGCCCTGAGACTTAAGGCTGAGACTTTCAAGATAATCAGGCAGCATAAGACAACCAATGAGCAATGCAACTGGACTAGATTTCCGTGTTAGGTAACAGTGTTAGGTATCAAAGGCAAGGTATACTATATACAACACAGGATTTGAGTCCCGGGGCATCACAGAGACCAACACGATTTTCAGGGAATAAGCCTTTGAGTGTTAAATGCCTCGAAAAATGTGTTGGTCTCTAACATGCCCCTGGACACAGCTACCTACCTGAAACGATAATAAATGCAGAAAGAGGCTTACTAAGAATGGGAAGCAGTGTAATAAAAACAGGCAATGCCTACAATAATCACCACTGCTCCCCACAATCCTACTCCATTATAAAGAACCCTCTTAGACTGGTCCATTCTCACTGCCCCAAGCTCATGCCACACAGTGCCAGTTTAAGCACAGCCATATCTATGCTCTTTTACTCAGAAGACAACCCCACTGAGAGGAACATGGTATTTCCCAGGAAAGGCATCTTTAAGATGGCAGCCTGGAATCCTTTCACAGAAACAGAGCAAGGTCATCCATGCTCTCCCCAGTGGCTTGTTCACCCCCTCAAGAAGTTCCAAGAATACTTTCCCCCTCCCCACTTCTGACTACCCCCTCCCTAGGGTGTGGGGTGGGGCACAGGATTGTCAACCCCCAGGTGGGGATCTGGTGATTTCCTGGAAATACAACTGACCCTTCGGGCTGATGATTCTTGAAATCAAAACAACTTGGATGTCTGTGTAGGCTTTGAAGGTCAGAGTTTTTTGAGATGGGGTGGAACCCACTGAGGGTTTGGCGGTGGGTCCAATACTGAGCCCATGATATTTGGGTGGGTCAAGATGCAACCTTGTGATCTTTGGCACTTTTCCAGGCTATATATGTTGGTTCCCCTGGAGAAAATGAGTGCTTTGGAGAGTGCTTTGGACTCTATGGCATTATGCCCCACCAAACTCCCTCCTCTCTGCAAACTGCCATTTTAAGAACTACATCCCCATAAGGCAAGTTTCCTACACTGAAAATCCAAGGTTGCTAACCCCAGCATTACAACTGATCTCCAGACAACACAGATCGTGGGAACTCTGTCGACATGATTTACCTGGATTTCAGTAAAGCTTTTGATAAGGTCCCCCATGACATTCTGATGGGCAAACTGGAAGACTGTGGACTGGACTATAGGACAGTTTGGTGGATAGGGAAGTGGTTAGAGGATAGCACCCAATGAGTGGCGGTCAATGGCATTTCATCAGATTGGAGGGAGGTGTCCAGTGGGGTGCCACAGGGCTCGGTTTTGGGCCTGGTACTTTTCAATATTTTTATCAATGATCTGGGGTAAACGGGCTGCTCATTAAATTTGCTGATGATACCAAATTGGGAGGAGTAGCAAGCACCCAAGAAGATAGAGTTAAAATTCAACAAGACCTGAATACTCTGGAGAAGTGGGCGGTTGTGAACAGGATGCAATTCAACATAGATAAGTGCACAGTATTACATCAGGGCCACAAAAATGTGAAGCACAAATACAGGATGGGGGATACCCTTCTGGGCAGTAGTATATGCGAAAGGGATCTTGGGGTAAGAGTGGACTGTAAACTAACTATGAGCAGTCAGTGTGATGCGGTGGCAAAAAAGGCAAACTCAGTCTTGGGTTGTATCAAAAGGACCATTGCATCGAAATCTCAGGAGAAAGCCAGAAGATTACAAGGAATTCGACTCCTTCTGTCTCTTGCGAAGAGTTACATTTTAGAACAAGGTCAGGAAGCAGGCTTTGAAGATAACAGTCTCAACATTAGCACTTTTGTTTCTAGGCAAGCTTAAGATGGCATGAATCTAATGGTCACAGTACATGAGCATAATAAGAGAGCATATAGTTACACAGTATGATCAGATCCATACAGGGAACAGAGAGCATATGAATGGCAAGGATGAATGGGATGCAGACATGACAGGCACCCATGTCCCGACTGGTGTCATATGCAACATCTGTTTTGTACCTCAAGCCTCAAAATTTGAGAGAGATTTGCTGAGAACTTCAGAAGAATCCTGACCACAAAGCTTATAAGCATACAGCAATATACTCCTGGACCAGCAAACAGGGACAGAGGCCTGAGTCTACTGCCACAGACACGCCCCCCCCGCCCCGCTCCTGTCCAGTCATGCTGAGTATGCCACTTTTGTGGCATCTCTGGTATGGTCTGGAATATTGCTCTGCCCCATTTGTTAAGCATAAGTCGCTGTTTCGTGTACACCGTCAACAGTCTCTGTTTGTGCTACTCCAACTAAAGCAGATGAAAAGCGCCAGGTAACCCAGAAGAGTTTTTATGTAACAGGCACTGCTGCATCGCTTAACAGTACTTTGATAACCCTGAAAGCACAGCACAAGACACAATTGGAATGGTTCAAGTGCACAGCGTCTTTCTATTTACCTTCCAGTACATGCACAGTGTCTGGTACATGCACAATAAGTCTTGCTCCAAGTTGCAGGTTTCAAAGGAGCCTGTTCCTTCTCCACTGCTTTCCTTGTGCTATGAATATTACAATACAGGAAAGGCAACTTGACATGAAGTCTATTCTGGAAGCAAAAACTCCAGGCCATTGTCAGCAATCAAATGTTTGGGGTTCAAGGAACACAAAGGTTGCCAGCTCTTTTCTGTTGAATGGAGAAACTGAGGTGCTGGCTTAAATAATTAACCCGCTAAAAGCTTCTCTATCTGTACAAAAATGGATAGCAGAGGATGGGCAGATGCTAACCATTTTATTTGCCACTGGCTGTAAAGTTAAAAGCACTCTTCCATGTGAAGCTTGCTGTGTTCCCAAGGCTCTGCCATGCCTCCAAGAGCCAAGGTTGGGCCTGTGGCAGATAATATTCCTTTTCCAAACTATTCCGATAAATATTAACATGTCATTCTTCGAAGAACTAAATAAAAATATAAGCAAATTACTTGGCAAGGAAAGAAACCAAGAATTAAGCTGAAAACGCCTCAAGGTCTAAAAGAAAAAGCAGGCCTGGCTTTACCTGACTGGAGAACTTATTATCAAGCGTGTTGCCTGGTTTGGATGAGAGAGTGGATTTCGTTGGAAAATCCAAGACTTCTAGCTCTTGAAGGTCATGATTTACAGTTAGGATGGCATGCGTTTATATGGTATGGAAAAGTAACTGGACACAAATACTTAATAAACCACCTGATAAGAAAATCTCTTATAACAACATGGGAAAGAATTGTACCGCGAATATATGAGAAAATCCCACAATGGGTTTCCCCACTAGAAGCATTTACACAGCCAAATGTATTCTCTATGGATAAAGTTATTAGGTATAAAGAACTTTTAGATGATAAAGGAGCATTAAAAACAAAAGAGGACCTACTAAACCAAGGTATTAATTTAGATTGGTGGTCAAGAGCACAAATTGAATCTAGATATAATAAAGATAAGAAGCTGGGTGTTTTTTATCTAGAACAAAAAGACTTTGAAAAATTATTATGTGACTCGGATGAAAAATTGATTTTAATGCAAATGAAAAGGAATGAAGGGGTGGAAAAATGTAAAACTTTATGGATACAGAATCTAGGAAATAATATTGACTCAAAACAATGGAGCAAAATATGGAAAGTGAATGTAAAAATAACTAAATCTGTCGTGTTTAAAGAGAACTTAAATAAGATGTTTTACAGGTGGTATCTAATACCAGATAGATTGGCCAAAATGTATAAAAATGTGTCAAATAAATGTGGAAAACACCACATTTTTCATATGTGGTGGTCCTGTAAGGAGGTGCAGAAGTATTGGATAATGGTGCATGACTTGATACAAACTGTGTTACAAATTTCAATTACTCTTAAACCAGAGCGTTTTTTGTTAAATTGTATACCAGACATAAACAAAGAACAGATGCATTTTACTATTCATGTAATAACTGCAGCTAGAATTTTATTAGCGTCCTACTGGAAACGACAAGCAATACTCAAACAGGAGAAACTAATACAGAAGATAATGGAAACTGCAGAAATGGACAAATTAACTTCTATATTGAATGGACAAGTAGAAGACGACTTTTTTACACCTTGGAATCCCTTTTATGAATGGATAAATAATAAATGTACAGTATAGAATCCAACAGAATGGCAATAATGTATGAATCAGAATTTACAGTTATAATTCTATTGAGATTAATTAGAAGACTTGGAGAACTATAATGTTGATATAAGCAAGCCTACTGAAATTGTACTGAAAACTTTATTACTCCTTTTATCTTATATCTATTTTCTTTCCTTTTTATCTGGAAAAATAATAAAAAAACATTTTTTAAAAAAGGTTGGGCCTGTGGATATACAGCATGATTTAAAGCACTGGTTTACCCAGGGGTGGATCTACATTTTTGAGGCCCTGAAGCTTGAATTGTTATGGGGGCCCCTTCACAACCAGCAACAATAGGGCAACATCCAACAAGGTCCAAAGGGCCTTGCTGTCCTTGCAAGGACCTTGAGGCCCAAATGGAAGAGAAAGGGGTGGTGAGGTGGAGCCCTGGAAAATGGGCCATACAGTGAGCCCCTTCCCAGCAGCAACGAGATCTGGGTAACCACTGTTATCTTCTTTAATGGGGTTGTTCCATGGCAAATCACCATAATTTTTTAAAAAGTTTAACCACTACATCTCAGATTTTGATTAGAATTGCTGTTCTGGGTTATCTCATATGTCAAAATTACTTGTGTGAATAAAAATTTCCTAGGCTAGGCCTTATACTTTCCGAGTTATGGGGGATAAAAATTACAGAAATGTTGTATACATGCATGATGCATCATAGAATCTTTAAATATAAAAGCTGAGCCGTGTTCCTGATGACTCAATTTTTATCCTGGCGCAGGTGCATTGAGCGCCCTGTGGTGTGCTGCGCCAGGATAAAAAGCGAGTCAGTGGCAGTAGGCCTATGAGGGGCCACTGAGATGGTGGGGAGGCGAAGCACAGGGGAGCCCTCCTGCACGGCCTCCCCCTGGCTCCACCACCCCTCAGAGGTCTGCCTGGGAAGCGGCAGGGAGGCAAAGTGCAGGGGAGCCCTCCTGCACAGCCTCCCCAGTGGCTCTGCGGCCCCTCAGAGGCCTGCCGGTGGAGCTGGTAGGAAGGCACAGTGTAGGGGGCGCACCCCGGGTGGTCTTCCCACTGCCTCCGCAGCAGCGGTGGGGCTGTGTTGTGCTTCCTCGCTGCCTCTGCAGCCCCTCAGATGCCTGTCTGCGTAGCCAGTGGGGAACCACAGCACGGAGGAGCCCCCCCCCCCACCATGCAGCCTTCTTGCCACTTCCATGGCAGCAGCGGGGCCTTGGGCCTGCTGCTAGAGCCCGCTGTATTTACTTTTACAATGGGCTCTGTTGCTAGTCTCTAATAATTGCACAGGTTGCCAACATTTACCTGCAATAATCCAAAGCAGGCCTTGAAAGAACAAGACCTGGGCAGGCCTTTCCCCACCCCCCCTCTGGTGCTGCTGTTGTGTCTTCCTGGGCCAGGCTGACCTGCTGGGCTGCTGGGAACAACCAGCCCGCTGTAGGGGAAGCCGCAACACTGACCGGGCTCCATTCTGAGGTCAATATTAAGGACTTCAGCCCATTGGCTTATGATTCTATCACTAAAATAGCCTTATTTTAATAACAAACACTTTAAAAACTCCATTAATTTTTGTTGAAAAATTCACTCATTTTAAAAAAAGTTGCTTCAGGGGCTCTTTGGGATTAGGGGCCCTGATGCATAAACTTCATTAGTTTCACAGTCACTTTTAAATTTGCAAATGGAAGGCTTCTATTGAAGAAAATGAACTTGTTTTTAGAAGAGGAAAATGTCAGATTTCTTTTTTTAAATCACAGACAGCTGGTCCTTTCCACCCGTGCTCTGGAAAACGGCCGTGCCCCCCCGTCTTCCCCTATATGAGCTGACCAGCTCTGTGCACCAAAGATCCCAGTGGGTGAATTGTTCAAGGTCATCAGCATCTTTTTGCTTAAGAGCTCCTGAAAGGTATTGTTTTTTACAAGGAAGGTATTCATTATAACCGTGAAATCTTCCACATTTCAAAACTATCCTTAACTTCTACAGTTTTAACTTAACAATTTATGGACACTAAAATACACAGGGGCATCAGTAAGATGGTTCCAGAATTTTCTATTGATCATCACAGATTTTTCCGTCGGATTTTTGATTTCCATTTGAATGTGGTAGACTCACTTAGCATGGAAGGCAGGCTAAGGAACTGCTGACAGAAAGAAGATGTTAAGTTGTTTAGGGTCCCCACTGTGAAGAAAGGCAGGGTGTAACTAAATAATAAATATAGCTGAAGATCTGGAACAGATGAAAGGTATGAAGGTTAGTGGGTAGGAAGGAAAGGAAGATGAAGGGAAATCTGAGAATATGGGGGTTGCCAGGAGGAGGGAAAGAGGAAATAGTGGGGGAATGTGAGGTGCCCCCAACAAGTTCTTGCAGGTTCTCCAGTGCTTAACTGGATTTACAGCCAGGTAGAATTGCCAGGTGTCCCAGGGGCCAAAGTAGGGGTGCAGGGGCTGGGGCAGCAGGGCACTTAACTCCCACTCATGTGCAAAGCATGTGCACATTTCTGCTTTCCCCTATTGCACCAGAAAATAACGACATGTTCCAGGATGATGGAATAGCCATGGGGCGCACTGAATGTGAGCTCAGTAAAAATTGCTTTCAAGTGGGGATTTTTACTGAGTTTGGCTTCAGCACACTCTGTCTGTCTGTCAGTGGTGCCATGGGGGAGTGTGGGAGCACATACTCATGTTCCGCCCTTCCCCCCATGCTGCCCTCCCCCACTGGCCAGGAGAGCAGGGCCGGGGGGCAGCAAGTGGGAGCAGTGGTTACCCTGGTCCAGGCAGGCGGCTGGCCAGCCAGCCTAAGATAGCACCATGAAACTGGGCCAGAGTTTTCTCAGGTAGAGGCCACTCAGGGGAAGGAAGATGGAGGGGGAAATAAAAGAAGGTTGGCTGGTGGATGAGAAGGAGAGAAGGGAGCAGGAAAAAGAGAACTATGGGAGCTTTCAGGGAATAAAAGAGAAAACAGTGGGGGAGGTTGAAATGAGATGCCCCCACAAGTCCTTGTAGGTCCCCCACTTCTGGGTTTACAGTTGTACACCTACCTTTTTCCTGGCCATCCCCAGACCCAAGAAATATAATATAATATAATATAATATAATATAATATAATATAATATAATATAATATAATATAATATAATATAATATGATATGATATGATATGATATGATATGATATGATATGATATGATATGATATGATATGATATGATATGATATGATATAATATAATTCTCTTTCACAGGTACAGCTAGCTATTTAACTGGGACTCAGTGCAGGAGGGAGGCGTGCCTACTTACAAGGAGTCTGTTTTTGAGGGCTAGACGGATGCTTGCTCACAAGGAGCTCAGGGTGCTTCCCTTTGACCTGCAACTGGGGCCATTTGGTGATGCAGGCCTTGTTGCCCACCCCGCCTTCTCTTTCACAGATACTGCTGGCTATTAACCTGGGGCTCCGTGCAGGAGGGGCTCTTAGGCTGGGGTGCACATCCAGGAAGCAACCATCAACTACACAAGGTGGTGGACACAAAAGAATAGGAAGAATGTCACTACATCATGTACTGTTCCTGGGATGGTTGCAGCTTCATTTCGACACTGTTTGCTTAACTATACCATGATTGTAGCCCTGGTCTGTTGCCTGAATTGAGACCACCAGTACGTTTGATACTCCAATACATGGTTTTAGAGTCCCATGCTAAGCTTCTTACTACTTACTTGCTTGGTGAAAATGTCTGGCACATTTGCTATTCCACTGCAGTTGGGAGCTGGTGAATATGGGACCAGGGCTTACCAAAGGCACCCAGCATCAAGCAGTAATGTTCGCTGCTTATCCAACCTCTCTAGTATTCCCCCTACTGATAATGGGGCCACTTCCACCACCACCCCTGCTACACTAATACTACGCAAGACCAGATCTGTTAGGAACAAGGTTGCATGCATTGCTGGGATGTAGGGATGTGCGTTTCGGCATTCAGAATGCCGAAAGAATGCCGAAACAAAAGTGTTTCGCCTTCTTTCGGGGAATGCCGAAACGTTTCGGGGAATGCCGAAACATTTCGGGTAGCCGAAAGAAAAAAGCCGAAACGTTTCGGGATTCTTTCGGCTTTCTTTCGGCTTTTCAATGGGAAAATGCCTCCGTCTTCCTGGACGTCTGGGGGAGGCATTTTCCCACCGAATAAGCCCAAAATTGGTGGGGACCTTTCTCTAACCCTTCTCTAACAACCACCCAAGTTTCAGACAGATTGGACTTTGGGGGGCCATGTTATGGCCCCCCAAAGCAGGTCCCCCATCCTCCCATAAGAAAGCGAAGGAGCAGCATATTGTTAGCATGCTGCTACTCATCTTCTTCATTATTTCCTATGGGGAAAAAATGAAGAAGCAGGCTTCCTTTGCCAGGGGTGGCATTTTGCATGCAAAATGCCCCCTCACCCTCAGGGGCCCTTCTCCCACCCCTCCTCCCACCCCCCACCAAGGCTCAGCCTGCTCCCACTTGGGGGGGCCATTTCATGGCCTCCCCAAGTAGGTGCTCTAATCTCTACCACTGACAGCTGGGGGAGGCTTGTGTTGCCAGGGGTGGCATTTTGCATGCAAAATGCCCCCAAGCCCTCAGGGGCCCTTCTCCCACCCTTCCCCCCACCCCCCACCCAGGCTCAGACTGCTCCCACTTGGGGGGGGCATTTCATGGCCTCCCCAAGTAGGTGCTCTTTTCTCTACCACTGACAGCTGGGGAAGGCTTGTCTTGCCAGGGGTGGCATTTTGCATGCAAAATGCCCCCCAGCCCTCTGGGGCCCTTCTCCCACCCTTCCTCCCACCCCCCACCAAGGCTCAGACTGCTCCCACTTGGGGGGGCATTTCATGGCCTCCCCAAGTAGGTCCTCTCAGCCCCTAAAGTCCACCCCTTACAGCCCCACACAAACCCAATTCCCCCCCCAGCTGCCACACACAGACCCAAATCCCCACATTAGCCCCTCACAGACCCAAATCCACCCCCACCTGCCCCACACCCATAACCCCAGGAACAGGCTGGCAAAGGCCAGCCCTCTCCCTTTGTTCCCTATGCTGGGAACTTCTAAACTCTCTTTCCCTGGGCAATTCTGCACAGCCCAGGGGTGCCACAATGGTGGGCACACTTCTGAGTGCCAGCTGGTCCCTGTGAAAGAGCACCTGAACCACAGACACCCTCCCTCAAATTCCCCCACCACCTACAGAGATGGCTGGCCAGCCAGCCCCATTGTTCCCTATGATGGGAACCAACTGCACAACAAAGAATAAAACAAGAACACAAAATAAAGTTTTAAATTTTTTTTTCTCCCTTCCAAAGTACAAGTAGGCAAAGCATTATGACACATTACACCAGCAGTCCCCCACACAGAAAAATAACACAACTCACTTAACATCAGAGAATCACAAAGCATGATTCCTGTCATGTTTTTGATGTTGATGTCAGTTTTGATGTTGTATCCCTGTTTACCAAGGTTCCAGTAAAAGACACTATTGCACTTATTAATCAGATTTTCCCAGAGGATGTAACAGCCTTATTCCACCATTGCCTGACAACCAGTTACTTCCAATGGGACAACGAATTCTATGAACAGATGGATGGGGTGGCCATGGGGAGCCCACTCAGCCCAATTATAGCAAACTTCTACATGGAACATTTTGAAAAAACAGCTCTAGAATCAGCACCCCACAAACCTAGTGTATGGTTCCGGTTTGTGGATGATACATTTATCATTTGGAGCCATGGGGAGGAAGAATTGATGGGGTTTTTGAATCATCTCAACAACATCCACCTGAACATACAATTCACCATGGAGAAAGAAATCGAGGGAAAACTCCCATTCCTGGATACCTGGGTCATCCGCAAAGCAAACTTTCAGTTAGGTCACAAGGTCTACAGGAAACCAACTCACACTGATCGGTACCTACACAAAAACTCCAATCACCACCCCCGACAGAAAAGAGGCATAATGAAAACATTAGTGGATCGTGCAAGACGGATATGTCAGCCGCACTTTCTCAATGAGGAAATTAATCATCTAAACCACGCACTCCAGGCAAATGGCTACTCCAGAAATGAAATCCGAAGAGCAATCAAACCCAGGATGAATCAAACAACCAAAGAAAAACAGTCTCCCATAGGAAAAGTGTTTTTGCCATATATCAAAGGAATTACTGATCAGATGGGAAAGCTTATGAAAAAGCATAACCTTCAAGCAGTATTCAGACCCACCCGAAAAATACAACAGATGCTACGATCAGCAAAAGACAGTAGAGACCCCCTAACCTCTGCAGGAGTATACCGTATACCCTGCAGCTGTGGACAAGTTTACATCGGGACCACAAAGCGTAGCATCCAGACGAGAATAAAAGAACATGAAAGACACTGCAGACTTGGACAACCTGAAAAATCAGCAGTGGCTGAACATAGCCTAACTCAAACAGGGCACAGTATCTTATTCCAGGACACCAAAATACTGGACAACACTTCCAACTACTGTGTCAGACTGCACAGGGAATCCATTGAAATTCACAAGCATAAGCAAAACTTCAACAGGAAAGAAGAAACCTTAAGAATGAACCGAGCATGGTTGCCAGTTCTGAAAAACACCAGGCTAACAAAACATTCTATCCCCGACAATAGCCCTGCAGAGAAGATTAGCACATCAAGTACCAATCCATATGCAAAAGAACCTCCTCAGGATACAGTGAAGCCTCCCGCCATTAGCATTCCACACCCTGGGAAACTCTTACAGGATGACTCAGCTCAACCCCACCCCTCCTGAGTAGATACAAATGACCTACATCTTCTCCACACTGTGACACTGAGAGATCTCTGTCTTTTGGTGCTACACCTCTGAAGATGCCAGCCACAGCTGCTGGCGAAACGTCAGGAACTACAATGCCAAGACCACGGCAATACAGCCCGGAAAACCCACAACAACCATCTTATCTCCAGGGCTCATTTCAAGGGGGAACGCACCAGAATGGTGTTCTGGCAGTCCCCCCAAGTCAGGTGGCCCCACCCACCTGACTTTAGGGCCATTTAGGCCTCGATTGGGGCCAAAAAATCAGGTCGGTGCCGGGCGGGGGAACCTTCCCCTGCCTGCCACCAACCCAATCCCGGCTGTTTCACCCTCAATTTTGCCTGGATTGGGGCCAAAATGGCCTGGATCAGGTCGGTGCTGGGTGGGGAAAGCCTCTCATGCCCAGCACCAACCTGGTCCCAGCTGTGTCGGTCCCAATCTGGGCTAAAATGGGCCCAAAATGGCAATTTTTGGCCATTTGGGGCCCTTTTTGGCCAGGATCGGGTTCAAAGGGTCCTGGATCGGGTAGCTGTCAGGTGGCCCACCTGGCAGCAACCCATCCCTGGTCGTTTCGGTCCTGATCTGGGCCCCAAAGTGCCATTTTTCGCCGTTTTTGACCCTTTTGGGCCCGGACCAGGGCCAAAACAGCCCGGACCAGGTCAGTGCCAGGCAGGGGAGGGTTCCCCCTCACAGCTTCAACATGATCCAGGCAATTTCGGGCCTGATCTGGGATCAGGGTTCCTGCTGGGATCAGGGCTGGAATGGCCAGGTTCGGGTCAGTGCCGGGTGGGGGAACCTTCCCCTGTCTGGCACTGACCTGGTCCTGGCTGTTTCGGCCCTGGTCCAGGCCCAAACGGGGCCCAAAGGCCATCTTTGGCCATTTGAGGCACGTTTTGGCCAGGATCAGGACCTAAATCACCAGGATTGGGTCAGATCCTGGCGGGGGACCCCTCCCCTGCCCAGCATTGACTCGATCTGGGCCATTTTGGCCCCAATTCAGGCCAAAACATGCCCAAAATTGCCATTTTGAGCCATTTGGGGCCTCTTTGGGCCTGGATTGGGGCCACTTCCAGGTGGGGGAACACTCCCCCGTCTGGCAGCAGCCATATCCTGGCCATTTCAGTCTGATCAAGGGGTGTGGCATATGCTGATCTGTTATGCTAATGAGTTCCTGCAGCTCTTTTTCTTCAAAATGACCCCTGCTTGTCTCTCATGTTATTGGCTATTGTAATGCATTATACATTGGTCTCCCATCTAAGTTATCTAGGAGACTCCAATTGGTGCAAAATGCTGCCACTTGACTATTATCAGGAGCGAATAGGAGCAGGAGCATCACTCCCATCCCAAAGTCACCCCATTGGCTACCTATCATCAGGGGTTTCTTTCTGGGTAAAGAGGCGGCGGAACTCTCAAAAGGGAAATGAGGAAGAAACACACGGGATTCTTTGAAATAATATTATTTTCACACACTATTGCCAAGTATTTTCAAGAGGTGCCGGAACTCCGTTCCACTGCATTCCCGCTGAAAAAAAGCCCTGCCTATCATCAGTTACCATGCTCAGTTCAAGGTATTGGTTATTACATTCAAAGTTCTTTAAGGCCTTGGTCCAGCATACCTATGGAACCACCTCCCTCCCTATGTCCCTACACAGCAGCTTCGCTCATCCAAATGGGGTCTCTTGCAGGTGTCAGCCTGTGCATAGGCAAAATCAACAGCTGCCCATACATGGACTTTCTCTGTGGTGGCCCCTACCCTATGGAATGGCCTCCCCGAGGAGGTCAGGAGAGCCCCCACCCTCTTGGCTTTCCGCAAACAATGCAAAACTGAATTATTCAAAAACACCTTTTTTTCTCAGCTAAGAGGGTGGTATTGTAGGAAAGGGATCCCAGATGTTTCACTAATGTGTCAGGAACCCTAGATTTTACCATTATGTTGCCTTTCATATTATCTTTTGCTTTAAATATGTACTCTTATATCCTACCTGTACTTTATGTTGTTCAATGGAAGTCCTAGAATTGATTATGTTCTGTTTTAGCAGTCCTTCAACCCCATAGTGGATCCTTGCTAATGCTAAGTCTTTATAAACTTTTATTCATTTACCCAATGACATTGTTTATGGAAATGTTCTTGACACTGTTTAGAAATGCCTGCCCCGTCCTTGCCACTGACTGTACTAATCTCACACTAAGTAATCCGCTTTGAGTCTCAGTGAGAAATGCGAAATATAGATACATACATATATCATATCATATCATACACATTAAAACAACAGATGTAAAAACATATTAAAAACCAACTTAAAAACACTTTGCCCTCACCAGCATATTATTCCCCGTTTGCTCAGGTTCAGGCTGCCCCCTCCCTCCTCAAAGCTCTCCAGAATAACTGAATGAATATTAGTAATACCGAGATGAAAATGATTGAAAGGAATGGAAAGTTGTGCTTGCTGCAATTCCAGAATTAATTTTAGAAATTTTCCTACATAAATTAGAAGTCTGATGGAGTCGAACTCAGGGTAGTGTGAACCCATCCTATTGTGACTCCCTTTTTTCCCTGGTGCACCTCCAGAGGGCGCCACCACAACAGGCAGACCAGGTGAGGCAGCCTGTCTCTCTGGAGGGCACTCCGTTTTCTAGAGCTCACTTTTTAAAAAACAGGCTTGGTTGTGTCAAGATGTCAGTTTGCCTACCAGTTCTCTAACCAGAGTTATGCCATTTTAGCATGCTATAATCTGTAGTTGTTTAATCTTTTCTCCCTCCAGGCCCAGGCCCAGGCCACATATAACCATGGGAGAGAAGAGCTCTTATCTGCCCGTTCCAGCCAAGAACCTTGAAGCCTAACTCTTCCCACGTCCAAGTCATCCCAGCAGACAGGGCTGTGGGGGGAGGCTGGGAACGGGTGTTTGATGTGTTGTTACTTTCAGTTTGTGTGTCATTCTCAACAAAGCTTTCGTTCAGCCAAGGCTTCTTCTGATCCTTGGAATATGGACACTTGTATCCTGAGCATTGTCTTTCAATAAACCTTTTGGAATCAAGAAACCTTGTGCTTCTTGCAGAAGGGGGGGGAGACGAACTCTAGATAACTGGGATTCCATAGTCTGACAGGTTGCTAGTTGAAAAATAAAGGAACAGGACAGGAGATATCTGCTAGTATCGACTCATGCTAGTGTCAGTAGGCTACTCGCACACTGAACAGCAATGACTGTAGTGTTGATCAGCTTAGCTAAATGCGAGAGGCTGAATTATATCCAATTACTAATACTGTGAACACCACACTCTCATTGATTACATTTGAATTTTATATAATATCATACTCTGTACATTTTGCATTCATGTTTTGCCATTTTTCTGCAAGTGCACATGGGCCAAACTAAGATTCTATCTCTAA
Source organism: Eublepharis macularius (assembly GCF_028583425.1). Lineage (NCBI taxonomy): Eukaryota > Metazoa > Chordata > Lepidosauria > Squamata > Eublepharidae > Eublepharis > Eublepharis macularius. The sequence goes on from NC_072793.1 coordinate 1,985,079, forward strand.
CAGTCAGCTCTTGTTCACAAAAGAGGTTACTAAAACTATTGTTAACTTTTACGATGCCACAAAAATCCTGTTTGTTTTTTCTGCAACGGACTATCACAGCTACCCCACTGAAATTTCATATTTCTTACATACCAGTCAGGTCCAAATATAATACTTTGTCAGTTCAGGAAGCTTCCAATTCTGTGCTTCAGTTTGCAACCAGCAATACAGGAAAGAAAAAGTGCAGGAATTTTATACTCCAAGTGCATTGTGCCACCTGCACACAGATTTATTATGTGGCTGCTGTGAGACTGATAAAGGCTATGTTGGTACGCTGTCTGGCTTGTGGTGGATTCAGAGCCACTTGTTGCAAATGCCATTTAAAAGGGTATTGATGATACTGGCTTTAAAAAAATTCCCATGCAGGAAGTTGGTGCAGTTTTGTGTAGGAGTAATTTACGAGCTAGGGAACGTATCATGAGGATGCCTACTTGTGCAATTTCTCCCTCCTCGTTTTGAGAGGCAGAAAAATCACACAAGCAATAGGGACTATATCCCTTTCCCATTTCTTTTTGTATGTCTATCGCCACGAGCCTTTTTATTCCAGTCATTTTTGGAGTTGCTGTTCCCAGTCTGTTTGTTTCTTTTATGCCTTTCATATGCAAGTGACACAAATTTGCATAGATTTAATGTGAAACAAATTGGTATGAGGACATGGAAAATGGTGTGAAAATAAAGACATGTGGGTTCGATTTGGAAAAGGAGAAACAAAAATGAACTGTGGGTGTGCAAAGTGTAACAGCAGAGATGAGAGGCAGCATGCTGCAATGGTTAGATTGCTGGACTAGGATATGGGAGGCTCCGCCATGGGCGCTTGCTGGGTGTCTATGGTTGCCTGGCATCCGGTTTTCACGTGGACAGTCCGGTATCTTTGTGGACTGTCCTGGGAAAGTGAGTTAACATACTGGACATACAAATGCCCAGTATTTTTGTGCATGGCATACACGAGCTGGCAGCACTGCCAGCAGGCCTTCATGCTCTGCCCCCACCACTTCCTCCTCCCCCCGCCCCCTGCTTCCAGGCATTGCTGTCACTTGCTTGCTTTCCTGCCCAGCCCGGCCACATGGCCTCCCATGTGCTGCTGGCTGAGTGGCCAAAGCAGAGCCCCCTGCAAAAGTGTGGGGCGGCATCGTGGGGCGGCACCATGATGTCACTTCTGGTAGTGGCATCAACATCCTGTGGTCATGCGTATCCACATACTTTGCATAAGTGTGAAGGACTCTACAACGGTGAGCACCTGCACCCCTCTCGTCAGTATTTTTTAGGAAGCCATCTGAGAACCCAGTGAGTGACCTTGGGTCAGCCTCAAACTCTCAGCCTAATCTACCTTACAGGGGTGTTGTGAGGATAAAATAAAGGAGAGGAGAACAGCTTGGAGTCCCCAGTGGAGAAAAAGGCGGGGTATAAATGAATAAATAAATAAAATAATGTTTTAAATCACCCCTAACAAATGGAGCCTCAGTAGACTTCGGTAGTCAGCGAGGAAGCCCCAGCTCTTCTGTCACTTCCTTTATGAAGCTTCGGCAAGCAGGCGGCTCTGCGTTGGGGGAAGCAGAATGTCTGGACCTCGGCAGTGGATCGGATCCAGTCAGGTTTTTCACAGAACCTCACCCGTTCCCCCTCCTTACTACAGCCCTGCCCTCGTGGCTTTTTGTACAGGGAGGGCTCATGAATGATCGTCAGCATAGCCTTTTGGGTTCTCTTTCCTTTCCGCCAGCACAAAAGGCTGGCTGGATCCATTCCACTGTTTATTATAATTGTACATTTTGTGCTTATCTTCTTAGTAAAAAGCTTTATTAGGAGCCTTTTTAAAAAACGTGTTCTCATTATGTTAAGTGTTTTAAATATTTAAAAGCAATATAAAATAATATATTGGAAAACAACAGCCTCAGTACTGCTTATGTACAGATGTTTAAATGCCATAAACAGCTGCTACCAAATGTCATCTGAACACTAATTATGTAATTAGACACATCTCTATCAATAAGAAGGTGAGCAGAGTCTCCAGTGACCCAATTGATTCACAATTGATAGGACTCCGTCTTGAAATCTCAGAAGCGACCCATCAATTGGGTGTTAAGTTCAAGCTTGTCCAAAACAGACAATGGGTGGCAATGGTTCAGAAAACACGAGCGCAGGAACTGAAAGAGGAAGACTGCCGTGGATGCCGAAGAAAGGCTCCGCATGCCGATAATGATGCGGGGAGGGGAGGGGAAGGGACGCCCCTCTGGGGAGACGCGGAGCACCGTCACAGCACAGTGAATGAGAAAGACACCAGAGATACTTCACATCAGGGTAAAGGGCCACGTATTTTAACGCATAATCACAGATTTCAACCACACGTCGAAGTATAAAATTCAAACTCTATGCCAGCAGCAAACTGGAAAACGCCCGTCTTTCCTCCCAGATATTGTAATTAGCAGGCAGAACACGCTCCGGCACCCACTGGAGGACCCATGAAGCGGAAGCGGAAGCGGCAAAGAAACGCTATTTTCCAGCAACCGTTGCGTCGGCTGGTTCACGACCATCCCAATTGTTTAAGATCTCCAGTCGCCTCCTAACCCCTAAATCTGAACCTTTACAGTCCCAGGAACCGACAATTAGCTGCGAGGCCTTTGCTAAGTTTTTCGCTGATAAAATAGCACGAATATGCTCTGATCTAGATGCTAGCTGCAATGCAAGCGAGATCGAAGAAATGATAAATGCGCCATCCAGCTTACATTTGGACTGCTTTGAACAAATCACAATGACAGATCTTAACAGGACCTTGATGTCTATGAAAGCCACTACTTGTGCGCTCGATCCTCGCCCATCCTGGCTGTTAACATCAAGTAAGGGCCACATAAGTGAACCACTGAGGTCTATTGGAAATCAATCACTAACTCAGGGCAGCTGTCCCCAGCAGCTCAAACAGGCGATTATCTGTCCGCTACTTGAAAAACCATCCCTAGACAAAAATGATGTGGCCAATTATCACCCAGTCTCTAATCTTCCCTTTCTGGGCAAAGCGATTGAGAGAGCAGTAGCTGACCAACTCCAGACCTTCTTGGATAACTCTAGCGCTCTGGACCCTTTCCAGTCAGGTTTCAGACCAGGGCATGGGACAGAGACAGCACTAGTAGCATGAGTGGATGATCTCCGTCTGAATATAGACAAAGGCCATGCCTCCTTATTGCTTCTGTTGGATCTATCTGCAGCCTTTGGTACAGTAGACCATGCCATCCTGTTGAGGCATTTAGAAACAGAAGTGGGCATCAAAGGATGTGCCCTGGACTGGTTTAAATCGTTTCTCATGGAACGGACCCAAAGGATTGCCATTGGAGATCAGCTATCTCCAGAATGGAAACTATCTTGTGGGGTTCCACAGGGCGCAATCTTATCTCCCATGTTATTCAACCTCTACGTAAAACATTTAGAAGAACTCATTTGCAGCTATGGAGTTGGATGTCATCAATATGCAGATGATACCCAACTCTGTATCTCGCTATCCAGGTCCCCACAGGATGCAGTAGAAATCTTAGATCGCTGCCTGACAGTTGTAGTGAAATGGTTGAAAAATAACAAATTGAAACTGAACCCAGACAAGACCCAAGCGATGCTTGTTGGGAAGGCAGAGAACTTGAAGAACATTGTGCTCCCCACTTTCGATGGAGTTGGTACGACCCTTGAAGACTCAGTTAAGAGCCATGGGGTTATACTGGATCCATCTCTACTACTAGAAAAACAAGGCAACCACAAAAAAAGCCTTCTACAATCTCACTCTAGGCTGGAAAATGGCTTCTTGCCTCGATGTGGCTGACTTGGCCACCTGGATCCATGCTATGGTAACATCAAGGCTTGACTATTGTAATGCTCTATACATTGGCCTCCCATCTAAGTTAACTAGGAGGCTCCAATTAGTGCAAAATGCTGCAGCTCAACTGTTAACAGGAGCGAGCAGGAGCATGAACATCACTCCCATCCTACAGTTGCTCCATTGGCTGCCCATCAGTTACCGTGCTCAGTTCCAGGTATTAGTTATACAAAGCTCTTCATGGCTTCGGTCCGGCATACCTACGGGGCCGCCTCCCCCCCTATGTTTCTCCATGGCAGCTGCGCTCATCTGAACAGGGTCTCCTGCAGGTGCCAGGCTGTACACGGGTGAAGTCAGCAGCAGCCTATACATGGGCTTTCTCTGTGGTGGCCCCTATCCTGTGGAATGGCCTCCCTGAGGAAGTCAGAAGAGCCCCCAATCTCCTGGCTTTTAGTAAATAATGCAAAACTGAACTATTCAAAAAGGTCGAAGGCTTTCACGGCCGGAGAACGATGGTTGTTGTGGGTTTTCCGGGCTGTATTGCCATTGTCTTGGCATTGTAGTTCCTGATGTTTCGCCAGCAGCTGTGGCTGGCATCTTCAGAGGTGTAGCACCACTGTGACACTGAGAGATCTCTGTCTTTTGGTGCTACACCTCTGAAGATGCCAGCCACAGCTGCTGGCGAAATGTCAGGAACTACAATGCCAAGACCACGGCAATACAGCCCGGAAAACCCACAACAACCATTATTCAAAAAGGCTTTTTACTCAAATGGGAGGGCTGTATTGTAGGGATGGAGTCTCAGATGCTTCACTAATGAGTTAGGGACCATAGACTTCACCATTAGGTTGCCTTACGTATTATCTGCTGCTTTAAATATGTACTCCTATGTACCACCAGTGCTCCATGTTGTCTAATGTCCGTCCTAGAACTGATTATGTTCTGCTTCAGTATTTTTTCTACTCTGTATTGGATTCTTGCTAATACTATGTCTTTTAAACTTGTATCTATTTACCCTATGGTATTGTTTATGAAATGATATTGTATTTAAATGTACTTGATATTGATTGTACTAATCTCATACTGTGTAATCCGCCTCGAGTCTCAGTGAGAAAGGTGGACTATAAATGATGTAAATAAAAATAATAAGTAAATAAATAAAAATAACATACTGCTCCCTTGGGAACTCGCTGTACTAAAGAATCTCTGCGTATGGATAATCAATGCAGAGCAAACGCCTTTCTCAAATTCAGCAGGAAAGCAGAGATACCAGAGTTGTCCGAGATTTCGTGTTGCAATTGCACGCTTTGCATGATACCTATTGCCTGATTTATTTGATTTGTTTGTTTATTTATTAAAGTCTTTTTACCCCACCTTTCCATAAAGTTCAAGGATGGTGACAAAATTATTTTAAAATTTCCTAATTAGAACCAGGATAAAATCTCTCCCACCCACCCCTTAAAAGATGCCTGCCCTTCACACCCACTCAAAAGCCCTGGCAAGTCAAGCCTTGCAGCAGCTCCTGAAGATCTCCAGGGAGGGGCCTCTCTTCACCTCTTCAAGGAGCCCATCCCACAGAGCAGGGGGCAGGATGGAAAAGACCCAGGCTATAGCCAAGGCCAGACCCGAAGCAGTGGGACAGCCCACAAATGCCTAGCAAAGGTTGTACTTGGGGCACTGGGCCACGTGGAAGGAGCTGGTCCTTCAAATATGCGGGTCCCAGCCGGTTCTGAAGGCTTTAAAGGTCATGACCTTGAACTGAACTCAGAAACAAACTGGCAGTCAACACAGCTGTTTCAAAGGGGTAACAAATGTTCGCAGCAGCTAGCCCCTGGCAATAGCTGGGCTGCTGCATTCTGGATCAACTGTAGTTTCCAGGTTGTCTTCAGGGGAAGACCTAGATAGAGCACATCACAGTAATCTAACTGTGGTGTTACAGAAGCCTGGATCAACATCACCAGGTTGGCTGAGACTGGGTAGCAAGAGAGCTGGTGAACCGATGTGTTTTTCAAAGAGCAAGGTAGAGTCCGTGGTGAACACCCACCCGAGCTCTTGCACTGCTCTGAGAAAGGCAACTCCACTCCATCTAGGACACGTGGATCCAATCTCTCTAGAATATCAGCCTCCCCAATCAGCATTTCCTCTCTCTTGTCTAGATTCAGCTTCAACTCATGATCGTGAGTGCCCAAAGATTTTTTTTAGACAACATTATTTACATGGTCCAAATAATTGCGGATGAATAATAAGTGTAGCTGGAGAATCTCTAGTTCCCTGAAAGCATTTCGTAGCAAAAGCCAAATGGCTTCTTCCATCCCTCCTCTGTGTAGTTGGGTGAGTCTACTGTGGACTCCTCAAGAACACGGAGTTGGGAACACGGAGTCATCCATGATGGCGTCCATTTTGTGGCCGTCTCTTCCAAAGGAAATGTTTCTTGGCTCTCCCTGATCAACGCATAAAGCTGCCTGAGACCGAATCCTTCACTCTGACTGCCGGTGGCTCTCCAGGGTCTCATGCGGAGTTCTTTTATCTGGATACGCTGAGAATTAGCACCTGGGACTTTTTGCATGCAAACCAGGAGCTCTGCAATGGAGCCACAGGCCTTCCCCCTTTTTGGTATCAAGCGAAAACTGTCTGAATTGAGTAGCTTTACATGTATGGCATTTTAAAGTTTGGGAAAGAGCTTTTACAGATGGTTGCATTGCTGTGGTTTTAGAATCTTTATGTGTTAGTAAATAATTTTTATCACATAACCTCTCTAGTTCTCAAAATAACAATAACAATAACAATAACAATAATAAAAATCATCTTTCAAAACGAACTGCAACCACAATGCATTGCAAAATGAAGCCTCTGAAATTCACAGGACATGCCCATGCATAGAAAAGATGCATGTAACAATGGTAACTTTTTTTTGCCCTGAAGTACTTTTCATTGCTATATATGCAGCAGGCTCTTTAAGCCAGCAATGCTTAAAACTATGGTGGAGGGGTCTCCAGTGGTCCACAGCACGCTTTCCTACCGCCCACAAAGCTATGAAAGCAACAGAGGACAATGCCTCTTCTGGAGCAAATGAACACAAAATAAGAACGCCACTGCTGGTAACGGAACACACATAATGAAGGGCAAAGGAAAGCATCATTAGGCAGCAAGCAGATTGTCAATCAAGAAATTACTATTCATTGGAGTTTAGAATTCATAAGCTGTTCAAGCAGCCTCCCACTTGGTGGTGGCTGCTTTGTAAGAGGTCTGCAAAGAACAATCAAAGGAACTTTGCTGTCCTCAATCTAACCACTATTTAGGCACGTAACTATAACATTCTGCTTATAATACAGTTCAAAAAACCAGCACAGGAACAGAAAACATCACCCATCTTAATGTATTCAATAACACATCATCACGGCAAGACTGACCATTCAATACAGAGAAATGATCTCCTTAGGGAGGCAGGGAGGCCCACCTGCACGAACAACCGGAGGAGAGCCCGAGCGACCCCAGGGGACTGCATGGTTCGCAGGGGGACGGCCTCGGGATATCGGGAGGCATAATCCACCACGACTAGCAGATAGTGGTTCCCTCAGGCAGATCTTGGCAGCTATTTGTTCAAAAGGCATGTGGATTATGGGGAGCGGAAAGAGTGGAGCCCTGGGTGGTGGGTGCCTGGAAGCCCATTGATAGGTGGCGGGGGGGGGCAGTAATCCTTCACATTTTCAGCTGCTGATGGCCAGAAGAAGTGGGCTAGTACCCGGACCAAGGTGCTATGGGCCCCTTGGTGTCCCACCCACGCATGGTCATGAGCGAGGGCCAAAACCTTCTCCTGAAACATGTGCAGAATGAAGTGTGTCCTTTGTAGCATAGTGGGACCTTCACCACCCAGTATTCTTTTACATGCCCATGAGAGCAGGCCACCGTGGCCCTGCGGACAATGGGGAGGTGCGTAGGGAGAAGCCTCAAGCAGATCATGGAAAGGGAGCTACTGCTATCCAATAGAGTGGAGAGCCTGAGCAACACATTCCATCACCGGGCAGTCTCATATGAAGTGCCCTTGTTGCCCACACTCAAAGCAGGGGCCTCATTCCTCGGCCACTTGGTAGGCCCATGTACTGGCTTCCCCAGTAGCTCCAGGGGGTGCCTGCACCTCTGCTATTCCGCTCAGCACTACACCCATATGACCCCAGGGGTTGACGCTGTTTCTGAAGTTCTGAGGGAGCCTGGGCCCAGCCTGGGTGTGGGGGTCCATGTGGGGTGCTGTTGTTCCCATTGTTCCTTTGACCACTTGGGGCCTCATGGGGGTTGGAGGCTGCCATGAAATTTTCAAGCAGGGGGGCGGCTTCCTTGAGACCGCCAGCTGGCTACATGCCACCCAGTATCGGGCCTTGGGGGGAAGGATGTTGAGGAGTTGCTCCAATACAACCTGGTCAATTATCCTCTTCTCCAGCTCGGTTGTGGGTTTGAGCCACCGGTAAGCAACATCCCGTAGAGCTGTAATGAGAGCGTGGGGTCGTTCAATATTTCTGTAAGTGATGGCCCTGAACTTCTGCTGGTATGAATTCTGGGTCACGGCATAGCGGTCTAGGATGGCTGCCTTCAGTTGTTGGTAATCGGCTCTTTCCTCCTCGGGGAGGGCCTTCAAGGGCACCTGTGCCCCTCCCGTCAAGTAGGGTCCCGGGATAAAGGCCCACTGGGCTGGGGGCGACTGAGCCACCTCTGCCGTTCGCTCGAAGGCCTCTCGATAGGCATCGATCTCGTCATCGGCTCCCTGTTTGGTTAGTTGAAAGAGGGCATCTTTTCCTGGCAGAGTGCTGCTGCCAGCTCTCGCCCCTCCTGGCAGGGATCCCAGGGCCAGACACAGCCCCCTAATCAAGGAGACCTGCGCCTCCTGTTTCTGTGGTACGAGCAGCGTCGGAGGCCCTAGGATTGCTCGGCTACTGGTCCACCCTTGTCACGTGGGCAGGCGGGGCAGTGGGAGTTTCACAGAGGTCTCCATGCCTGCACCACTTTGTCAATGTCTGGCAGGTCCATCAGGGCCAGGGGAGGGGAGTTGGCCGTGCTGGCCTTGATGTACGGGTCTGTCCTACCTTCCCTGTCCTTGACCGCCTAGTTGACTGGTGTTGAAGACCCTTGGGGTGAGATAGAGGGCTTCCCCGCAAGCCTCAGAATGGAGATGCTCTGATCTTAGATGAGCACCCCTTCAGCCCAGGAGCCACTCCCCAGGAAGCTGCCTCTTATGCCAGGGGCAGACTTCCACTCTCCTCTCTGGGTGGGGTACCCTTTGCCCCCAAGGTGGGGCCTAACACCTGGTCCAGGTGTGGCCACATGCTCTGGCCCTGCCCCCAGTGGAGCAGCCAATAGGGCCTGTCTCTCACCCTTCCCAATTGCCCCTGCCCCCGCCCACAGCTCTCTGGAGCGCCTGCCCGTGAATCACCAGCCTTCTGGTTTGGCCCCAGGGGTGGGGCTGCGTTGGCTTCGGCAGCGTAATGCTGGCATGGAGGCCTGCAAGCCACTGGGAGGCTCTGCTGCACTGCTGCAGTTCCCTGCCTCGTCAGCGGTTTGTTGGGCCTGTGTGGTTGTTGCAGCACAGAACGAGGCTGGCAGGGAGACCGGTGGGGCCACGTTGCCCCCACCTCACCTCCCTTGCTGCCCCTCCGGTCCTTGGTGCCACCACTTGCCCTTCTTGGGCCTGCTTGCCGTGCCACTGCTCAGATGGGGCCGTTGGCAGCACAAGGAGCTGCTTCCCAGCTGGGGAGTGAGCTCGGGGGTGGAGGGGTTGTGCCAGCCATTCGGGGAGCTGGGGAGGCTATCCTTGGACAATTCCAAATTAGAAAAAAAGAATAGTTTATTCATGAAATGTCAAACATTTAATATGAAGTACAAACTTCCTCACGCAGAACAGTATATTGTAGTTCCACTACACTGGGCAAAGAAAGAAAATAATCTTTGGTCAGAGAGACATGGAGACTTAAGAATAAATATGGCCCTTGTTCCCAAACTTCTGTGTAGGTGTGTAAAGTGCTGGCAAGTTGCAGTCAACTTACGGCCCCCTGCTGGTGGTTTGTTCCACAGAGGTGGTTTGCTATTGTCCACTTCTGCATAGTGACACGGGCTTTCCTTGATGGTCTCCCATCCAAGTATTAACTAGGGCTGACCCTACCTGGCTCCTGTGTTCTGAGGACACTGCACCAGGATAATCTCTTTTCCATGTTTCCTTTCCTTTTCTAGCTTCAAATATTAGTTAATTATTTTTTAAAAATTCATTCATTAATTGTTTTAATTCATAGAATCATAAAATCATAGAATTGGAAGGAGCCTTACAGACCATCTAGTCCAACGCCCTTCCCAAAGCAGGAACAGCCTAAAGCATCCCCAACAAGTATTTGTCAGGCTGCTCCAATGAGGGGCAACCCACCCCATTCCCAGGCAGTCAATTCCACTGCAGGATTACTCTTAATGTGAAGAAGTTTTTTTCTGATGTTGAGCCAGTACCTTCCCTCCTGTACTTTAAATCCATTATTTCAAGTCCTCTCCTCTGTAGCCAACAGGAGCTGCTCCCTTCCCTCCTTTAAGCGGCAGCCTTTTAAATACTTACAGAGAACAATCCCCTCAGCTACCTCTTCTCCAATCTGAACACTCCCAGGTCCCTCAGCTTTTCCTCCCAGGGATTGGTCTCCAGCCCCCTGATTGTCTTGATTGCTCTCCTCCGCACCAGTTCCAATTGGTCCCCATCCTTTTTGAAATGAGCCCTCCAGAAATGCACAGAAAACGCACACATCAAACCTGAACAAAACCTTGTTAAAAAGAATAGCCCCCCTCCATGTTTGTTGAAATGAATTCCAACAACAAGAAAACCTCTTGGGGCAAGTCAGTTTGACTAGAAGTACCTTGATAAGCATCCTTCCTGGTCCATTGAGGTGAATGGGCTTAGAGAGCAGAGATGGGCACGGAATGGGGGGAAAACAAAATGAGAGTTTCACATTCCGTTGCATTCCATGAATCACAAATTTCCATGAAATTGTCCTATATCATGATACAATTCATTCGTTTCGTGATTTGCCAGAACCCGGGGCACTTCAACAGCCCCCTTCATACCCAGAGATGCCAAAGTCGCAGGTAAACTTCAGCAGGCTCTCTTCTACCCAACCTCCCAGTTTGGCTAAGATTGCAAAATGTTGAACGGAACCCACAAAGCTGGGCCCCAGAGCCAGGCAGTGGCCCTGAGACTGGGCTTGGGGGGAGCGCCCCAAAACCACCACACAGACACCTGCCCAAGTGGGAGATGTGCACAAAATAAAACCAAAGGAAACAACAAGCATGTGAGCCCTCAAAAGAGCAGAGAAAGAATTAAGAAGAAACAAAGACAAGCAAAGAAAAAAAATTGGAGGCCTCAGTCAAGCTAGGCCCCAGAGCCAGGCAAAGGCCTGAGACTAGGGTGGGGTGGAGGGAAAAAGGCACCCTTGCCCCAAGACCTTCCCAGCATGGACGTGAGGAAAATAGGAAAGAGGCTTTTCAGTCTCTTTTGAAGCAGCAGCAAATCCAGCCCAAAGCTCCCAAATCCACTCTCTCTCTAACGCCAAATCCCAGCAACAGATCCTCCCTCTCCCTCTGTCTACTGGAACTGAAAGCATGAGGCAGAGAGAGGTGCCTTATATAACAAACGCTCAGACAGACCTGCCTAACAGAGTTTGGTGGGATGAGATTGGTGTTCCCATGGCTACAGAAGGCCCAACTACTCAGCTGCCTAGGGGATTACCCCCCCCCCGCTCCTCACTGTATAGGGCAGAATGGAAGCTCTACAGTTGGCAAGGAGAGCTGCCTATCAAGGTTATGTAGGCTAAGACTGGGGTTTCCAATGGCAACAAAAGGTCTGCAGACATTCCGGGCCTATGTTGCCTATGGAATCAATGGATCGGCGCCAGCCTGTCTGGCATCATGAACCATTCATGAATCAAACGAATCGGGCCAAAAAGTCATGAATTTCGTGAAAAACGTGGCCCCATAAAACACATTTTTGTGAAACGCGAATTGGCCCAATTTATCACAAAATTTGATTCTTATTTCAATTCGTGCCCATGTCTATTAAAGAGGTGTAACTCCACTTAGGATGGTACTGTAAAAAGCCCTTCCTGAGCCCCAACCCATCAGCTTATCCAGCTCTGAGCATTTGTAATACCTACCCAGCAAATCTCCCCAGAGAGAAAACTGGAGAGGAATCCAACTACCATGCTGCTCAACAACCTGTCCTTACTGGGTTTGTGTAATTCTTGAGAAACGCCTCTATAGACAATATTCCTGGCTCCAATAGGAAGCACCAGGCAGCTTCCTTGAAACAAAGGCAACGAGGGTGAATTTTTCTGTTTGCATATGAAACTTCAAGCATGGCTCTTACCATAGATTCCAGAGGGGTAAGTTCAGATTAAAATGGGGAGGGAAAGTTTATCAACAATGACGTTTTAATGAATTTTTGGGAAGAGACTGTGCCTGTAATTGCGGCAAAGTATACATCAGTGCTATTCAAACATGCTGGAAAACAGGCTCAAGAACCCTGAACAATTACAGCAAACCCCTTTTGTATTAATTATGCCTACATTGCATTGATAGAATATTCAGTACATTCTTGTGGCCTGTAATGTAAAGGGCACATTACTGAAAACCTCCCCATGTTTTTTGTGTTGCTGTTTGCACTGCAAGAGATGACATACATAGTCAGACGGAGGAATCTGATATATGTGCAAAGCACAAAATGCATTCTGAAAACCGGTATTTCTTAAGAAAGCAGTAGGATATGCAAACCAACAGTGCAGCAATAGATAGCATTTCGTTTCACCCCGCAAGAGCCTTTCCAAACAGAAATCAACAATAAATGTATGGGAGAAAACACACAACATTTCCAAGGCACTGTTTGTGCTCTGCCGGTGCTTTTGGGATGCCAAATTGTTGTTAATTATGAAAACCATAACTCTCCTCTACCCAGTCACATGATCACGTTAATTCCTTCCAACCAAACATTCTAAGCTTGAGGTCTTATTCCTTAGGATGCCTTTACGTATAATACTGTTGTGTGTGTCTCTCTCCCTCTCAAATTCTAGTCCTTTGATGTAAGAATATTGGTCTCAAGGCAGGAAACAGAACTTCAAATACATTATTGAAGATGAAGCTGAAATAGATTTAATACGTCTCATGATAATGAGGTCATTACCAAGTGCCTCCAGGGCTTCATACTGGGACCATCTGCCTTGGTAGCAAAAGCATGCACCAACATCTGTTGAGACAAAGAGCTGAGCTATGTATTCTTCACTTCATGGTGACAATGTCAAAAATGGCATCCCCATGGTGACTCCCCCCCCCAATTGGGCCAAAGCCAAGGTGCCTCTGAAGTTCTGTGTGTGCTGCTGGGGCTCAGCTTCCTTTGGGTCACCATCACCCTTCCAGGACCGCAGCCCATTGGGAACTTTCCCAGTAAGGGACAGGACCGTTCCACCCTTACATCACATTATGCAGTATTATATGGCATTACACAATGTTATAAATAAATATAGCCTGTCTCTAAGCTAGGGATGCTCATTCTCCAGCTTGTGCCATTACTGTCAGTTGTGAATAAACAACTCAAACAGCTGAGACTTTTGTTGTAGTTTGCTGGGTGGCTGCATGTCTAGTCCAGCACAACGTACAACAAAATAGAGCAACACGGTAATGTAATTGTCACAACAGAGAATCTCCCGTGTGGTATTATGTCTTCATAATTGTTTTAATAAAGGATATATTAATTGAGTACTGTTTCACAAATTTGTTTATACAGAGTAAGGGATGTAATAAACAATTTGTCCAGATCCTTGTAAGGTCTGTTTCCAAGCTTCTTTCTCAAAGAGCACAGATGTCAAAGATTCATCATAGTTAACCTTCCATATCCCTCTTTGATTTGTCAATTACTTCCATTTGTGGATCTGGACCGTCCGTTAGAGAATGCAGTCACAGAACCAACTACGTGTACCTATGATTATAGGTCTTTTTGATCTGTGACATTCACAGTGTCTGGAATTACCCTTATACTGTACCTGTATTGTACCTGTATGCAAGGCAAATCGAGTTCTATATGAGAAATAGTGTCATAGGATGCCAAAAGCAATTGCACTTTAATAACATCCATGATAGCACTTTGAGCACGGGACACTTTAATGAATTGTTTTTAGAACGCATAAGATGCCTGTATAATTGAGGTCTAGGGAGGTTGCAATATATGGTGTAGTATATGGTTGTGTCAAAAGAAACAAAAGAATATACAAATTGTTTATTACATCCCTTACTCTGTATAAACAAATTTGTGAAACAGTACTCAATTAATATATCCTTTATTAAAACAATTATGAAGACATAATACCACACGGGAGATTCTCTGTTGTGACACATAGTCCAGCACAACAGCACACACAAGCTGTGTTGGCGCCATGGCTGCTTTAACACCAATGATTTTCTTCCCATTTGAGGGCTTTGTTTCAGCATATGACATTCCCCCAACAGGTGAGTATCTCTTTACAGTACAGTATCTTCCTTTAGGGGAGGGGGGCTTCATTTCAACAGCTGAAAGCTCACTTCACCCCCCCCCAGTAATCCCCCCCCCTTTGGGGCTCCATCTCAGCATGACACCATTCTAAACTCTTTCTAAGTTTAGCAGCAGCTAATTAAAGCATTTGCAAAAGTTGTTAGTCTGTTATTTCCGAAGCTGAGCTGCTGGCTTCCCTGGTGGCTCATCTGGACAACTGCAACACACACACCCATCGCAACACACCTCGAGGAGGCTGGGGAGGGGCATGGGACTGCCGAGGGCCACCCAGGCCGCAGCAGGAAGGAGAGGCAGCAAGTTGGGTGGCGGACCAAGGGCGACAGGTGGTGGAGCAATGAGAGAATGCCAGGGGAAGTCCAAGCTGGCAACTTGTGTCCCGCCCTCAGTGGTGCAGAGCCGTGGGATGGTCGTCCCTACCCCAGGCCAGCAGAAGTCGAAGCAAGATGGCCCAGATGCAGGCCAAGCTGAGAGGGCGAGGGACAGGCCACAGCAGCCAGGAGATGGCAACGGCCACCAGGAGACTGGCAGGCAAACACCCAGGTGGCCAGACACCAGCTGGCAGGGAAGTGGGATGGAAAGGAGGAGGTTGGGTAACTGGGGGGAAGGTCCCAATAGGAGGCCATAGGGGCGGGCAGCTGGGACCAGAAGTGGATGGATAGGGATAGGCAGGAGCACCCGTCGCTCCCCAGACGAGGGTGGAGTCAGGTCCTGTGGCCGCACCTGGCCCAGGTGATAGGGCTGACCTGGGGAGCAGGACAGGAACTACTTTGGGGGAGGGTATAAAAAGGGCTTGTATCCCTCAGGCCGGGGAGGAGACTGGGAGGCTGACCGTGATGTAAGGGTGGCCACCCAGGCAGAGGGAGGAAAACGGGGAAGAACCCCCCTCCCTCCAAAGCCACATCTGAGGCCATTCATGAGGGTGGAGCCCTTGAGAGGGGAAGCACAGGCTGAACAGGCAGCCCTGCCAGGACCTGCCAGGAGATGCCAGCAGCCGCCTGCAGGCCCCGGCGCAACGGTTGATCCCTTAGCTGCCAGGGCAGACACAGGGGGGCATCACAATGTGATGGAGAATGTGGACACTCGGCCTGCTGTGAAGCCCCTCCTGCACTTGCCCCCACCTCCGGGGTGGTCCAGCCAGCAACCTCTGCGCCGACCTCCTATCTTTAGAGGCCCACCCTCCAGCGCCACCACAACTGCCTGTCTCTCACCACCACCCACGGAACCGAACCTGCAGCCACGGCTGCTGGGACTGCTACAGGGCCCGACTTTGACTTGACCCAGTTTAGGCAGTGGCTGGCCGATCAGCAAAGCTACTTACTGCGAAATATTATGACCCAGCAGGCAGACCAGCAGGGGCAGATCCTCCAGGATATCTCGACACAGCAACAAGAGGCCCAGACGGCCCTGCTGAGAGACCTATGTAGAGTCCTGGGGAACACACAAGCTACGGCAGCCACAGGGACTAGTCCTGGAGGTCCAGGAAGCGGAGCCCCTTTTCTCTTGACCAAACTGGGACCTGAGAATGAGATAGATGCCTTCCTGGAGGCCTTCAAGAGGACTGCCGAGGTGGCCTGGTGGCCTCCTGACCAGTACACCTTCATCCTGGGCCCCTACTTGACTGGGGAAGCCCAGGTGGCCATCAAGGCCTTACCCAAAGAGGAGGGAGCCGACTATAAGAAACTGAAGGAGGCAATTCTGGATCCTTATGAGGTGACACCAGAAACCTATCGCCAGAAGTTCTGGGGCATAGCATACCAGAAGAACGACCAACCCCAGGTGCCTGTGACATCCCTCTGAGACACCGCTTACCACTGGCTTAGGCCCATGACAGAAGGGGAAAAGGCCAAAGTGGACCAAGTGATCCTGGAGCAGCTGCTTAATATTCTGCCCTATGGGCCCATTACTGGGTGGCCTGTAGCGAGCCCCCAGGGCTCAAGGAAGCGACCGCCCTCCTGGAGAATTTTGTGGCAGCAGAACCCAGGGAGCCCTGTAAGGAGGGACCACCAGGGGTCCGAGATCAATCCCACAATGGCTGCATCCAGAAAACCTCCTGGGGACGGCTGGGAGGAGGGGGACTCAGGCCCAGGGGTTGTGAAGCCATCCATCCTGAAGGGCCCCGCAGTACAAGGCCCCCACTACCATTGCCGGTGGAACCCCTGAGGGGGTCAAGCTAGGAAGGAGCTGAACATGGACCATGCTTCTGGTGTGGTCAGCGAGGATACTTTGTGCATGACTGCTCCATCATGGAGTGTGACGCCGGGTGGGAGGAGGCCATGCCCCCGTGGCCGCCCCCTGCTGGTGGTGGTCAAGATAGTGGGGCATCGGCTGTCAGCACTACTGGACTGAGGCAGTCCAGCGTCAATGATTGGATGTGCCTGTTGCCAGAAGGACTGCCAATCATACACCAGGCGGTGGTGGCCTGCTTCCACAGGCACCAGGAAGAATATCTGGTGGTGAGGGTCTTGATGCGCTACCAAGGCCAGAAGTGGGATGTAGAACTGGCACGGGTGCCCGCTTTGCTGTACCCTGTCCTGCTGGGGAGGGACACCCTCGCCATGACTCATCTACGGACCGCGACCACCCCGGTGCTAGCCCTTCCCGCCGAAGAAACTGGGCCATCCACGGAAGCTACCAGCGGTGACCCAGAGGCACTCGAGCTCACTTGGGAGTCAGACCCCACTTTCCGAGCTGCCTAGGAGACTGATGCCTCGCTGGAACAACTGCAGGACATGGTGGCAGCAAGTGAGGGGGAGGTGAGGGATGAGCAGAGGGCTGGCTGCTATCCCTGGGTGGTCTGCCAGGCCGGCGTTTGGTACTGGTTGATCCAAACCCAGAGGGTGGAGACCCACCAGCTCCTAGTACCCTGGCAGTTCCACCCAACCATCCTGGCTTTCACCCATGACCATGTCTGGGAGGGACACCCAGGGACAAACAACACCCTCGCCAGGGGCTTGACCTGATTTTTCTGGCCCTCAGTCGCCCAGGACGTTAAGGCCTTCTGCTGCTCATTTCCTGTATGCCAATGCATGTCTGGCTGGCCCCCCCTTGAGCCCCCTCACCCCACTGCCGGTGATCCAGGCACCTTTTGAGCGGGTAGCTATGAACTTTATCAGCCCTCTGCCAAGGATGGCCCAAGGGTGCCACTTTGAACTGATTTTAATGGACTATGCCACCCGTTACCCTGAAGCTGTTCCGCTACACACTATGCAAGCTGCGGGGGTGGCCTGGGCTCACCTGAGGTTCTTTTCACAGGTGGGACTGCCCCAAGAGCTGCTATTGCATTGTGGGACTCCTTTTATGGCCTCTGTCACCCGACAATTATGCCGTATCTTGGGAGTGTGGCAGATCTTCACATCCATATACCACCTGCAGACGGACGGGCTGGTTGAGAGATTCAACCAGACCCTGAAAGGGATGCTACGGAGGTTGGCCCAGGACAGGCTGGCGCAATTGGAACTCTTCATAGACCCCTTCCTGTTTGCAGTTAGGGAAACCCCACAAGCCTCCACCGGGTATGCCCCATTCGAGCTGATGTATGGAAGACGACCCCGGGGGGATACTTGAGGTGGTAGAAGGGCAGTGGACCACCCTCCAGAAGGAACCCATTCTTCCAGTCCCTGAGTACGTGCAGAACTTCTGTGAACACCTAGAAACAGCAACGGCAGAGGCCTAATGCAAATAAGCAGCAGTGCAAGAGAGTCAGAAGGCCCAGTACAACTAGGGGATGCAGCTGCAGACATTTCAGGAGGGCGATAAGGACTTGGTCGATCGCCAGGTCTGGGGCCCCAAGCAAGGGGGTGATCCCTGGCAAGGACCCTTCCCCATCCTGTGGGTGCTAGGGCACCTATTGTACCTCGTCCAGTGTGGGCCCACACAAAAGCAGGCCAAAAGGCTCCATGTGAATGACATCAAGAAGCGGCGACTGCAAGAGAATCCTCAAGAGTGTCGACTAGCAGATGACCCCCTGGAACCATCCCTGGATGACGTAAGAGGGGGAGCCGGAGTGGCCCGAAATTGATAAGGCCTTGGATCCCCAACAGTGGGAACAAGCTACCACGGTCCTGCGGGAATTCCCTGGGAACTTCTCCCTTACTCTGGGACGGACTCGCTTGAACATGCCATCCCTGTGCCTCCCGGACAGCTGGTTTAGGTGCCATGGCAGCCCTTGCCATGGAAGCGATGGGACAATGTGGCCCAGGAGGTACATGACATGCTCCAGCTGGGGGGTCATCGAGCTGTCACACAGCCCGTAGAGAAGCCCCATAGTCTTAGTCCCAAAGCCCGATGGTTCAATTTGTTTTTGCGTAGACTATCGTGAGGTCAATCATGTTGCCCGCTTCAATGTGTCATGTCTGTACCTCTACATCCATGCCATTGTTCTGTGTTGAACCATTGCTAATGCTGCACCTTGATTTCATTTTGCTAATGCTCTAACCGTCACTTTTGTTTCTTCCTCTAGCTGTCTGAGAATGCAGCTGTCTTATCTGTTCTTTCTTTGAAGCTCACAGAAGTGACCTTGCACTGTCTGAAATGTTACACTTTACTCTCATGTGTTCCCAGACCCTTTCCCGTGCAAACCTGTGGTCTAGCTGGGAGGGAGGAAATGAGTGGGTATTTAGAGCTGTACTTTCCTCAATTCTCTATTCCTATCAAGGAAGCATGTACTACTGAGATGCTTTCTTGCCTCTGAGTAACTCTATGGAAATATATATGGAAAAGATTGGATTTCTGAATAAAACAATTTAAGCAAGAGCTTGCTTAAAGCTCTTGCAAGAGCTTGGACTTCTTGTTGCAATGGTACAGGGACCTGTCTACCATATCCTGTCATCCATAGCCTGACATGATGCCTATCCCATGCCCCGGGCCAACATACTTATTGACCAGCTAAGTACGGACAAGTATTTGTTGGCCCTGAACTGAACCAAGGGATACTGGCAAGTGCTCGTGCAGGAGGAGGATAAAGAGAAAACGGCTTTTGCTATGCCCCAGGCATGTTTCAATTCCAGATGATGCCCTTTGGGCTGCACGGGGTGGCTGCAACCTTCCAAAGGCTGGTCAATACCACCCTGACTCAATGCCAGGAATTCACCGCGGCCTACAATGATAACATCCTGATTTTCTGCCCCGACTGGCCAACCTCCACAACACCCGAGTCCTGAGGTGGTATTTCTCTCTCTTGCCTTTTAGTTTTGTGATCCGGCATTGCACTGGCAAGCTACACGCCAATGCCACCTTTATGTCCAGAATGCACGACACCATCAAAGTCAATGTCAGCAGCCTGTGGGGGGAGATGTGTCTGGAGCCGAACCATCAGCTTCCCCAGCAGTGAGTCCAGACTGCCTCAATGCCCCTGTCACATCTCACCTCGAGGAGGCTGGGGAGGGGCATGGGACCACCGAGGGCATCCCGGGCCACAGCAGGAAGGAGAGTGGCAAGTTGGGTGGCGGACCAAGGGCGATGGGTGGTGGAGCAATGAGAGAATACCAGGGGAAGTCCAAGCAGGCAACCCACACCCCGCCCCCAGTGCCGTGGAGCCACAGGACGGTCATCCCTACCCCAGGCTGGCTGAAGTTGGAGCAAGATGGCCCAGATGCAGGCTGAGCTGGGAGAGTGAGGGACAGGCCGTAGCAGCCAGGAGATGGTGATGGCCACCAGGAGACTGGCATGCAAACACCCAGGTGGCCAGACACCAGCTGGCAGGGAAGTGGGATGGAAAGGAGGAGGTTGGGTAACTGGGGGGAAGGTCCCGATAGGCGGCCATAGGGGCGGGCAGCTTGGACCAGAAGTGGGTAGCAGGGGGGATAGGGATAGGCAGGAGCACCCGTTGCTCCCCAGACGAGGGTGGAGTCAGGTCCTGTGGCCGCACCTGGCCCAGGTGATAGGGCTGACCTGGGGAGTGGGACAGGAACTACTTTGGGGGAGGGTATAAAAAGGGCTCATATCCCTCAGGCCGGGGAGGAGACTGGGAGGCTGACCCTGATGTAAGGGCGGCCACCCAGGCAGAGGGAGGAAAACGGGGAAGAACCCCCTCCCTCCAAAGCCACATCTGAGGCCATTCATGAGGGTGGAGCCCTTGAGAGGGGAAGCACAGGCTGAACAGGCAGCCCTGCCAGGACTCGCCGGGAGCCGCCAAGAGCTGCCTGCAGCCCCCGGCGCAATGGCTTTCCAGCCAGCTGCCGAGGCAGACACGGGGGGGGGGGAGCATCACATGTTCCTTCTTCCTTGGATGAGCAATTGGAAGTGATGTGCTCTGGTGAGCTGGAGAGGCATATGGTGACATATGCTGGATTTTATTCATAATGCTAAATAACTGGCCAGATGACTCTAAATGGATCCTCATTACTTTTGCATGAGGTCTCTCTAAACTTACCATCAAATCGCGTATCACAAGCAGGTCCACACGCCGCCCATATGCCCGCAAACAGTCCTCCTTAGTGTAAAAGTTGGCAGGAAAAGGCATAAGGCCAGGTCTCTCCCCAAAGGAACTTACCATCTAAAACCGGGCAGTGGGAGAGACAGCAGACAGGAAGGGCAGATGGGGTAGAAAGCTGACACAGTAACGGAAAGGAAGAACCTCCGTGGGCAGGCGGTACTTGCTGGAAGTGCAAAAATACAGCATCTCGTGCACTCCCCTCCTGAATCTAGAATGGACAAGAAAGCTTTCCTCTCCCCCCCCTTTTTTTGTGCAGGGAAGGAACTAACCCCTAAAAAAAATTCTCGGACTCGCTACAGCTTTTAAAGAACAGAAATCTAAACGGTGGTCCATATGTTATCATGTACCCTTGAAGGACCTGAATTTTCAGCCATTCAGCATTCATACGATGGAGGGGGGTGGTGGTGAGGATTCCCCCCACCCTCTTTTTTCTGTTTCCTTCTCACTGGCTATGCACAGCCAGGAAAAAATTCTCTGAGTATCTCCACTAAGGAAGTTTGCCAGGAATCTTTGTGACTTATGGAGAAACTTAAAAACAGCCATGAAGCACGACGAGTACACCTTTCCTCAATCCCTGGACTTCAGTTTCCACTTTTTCCTAGTTCCCTTCTCTCTCAGTCAGTTCATGGTTGCTCCATATGTTAATTATACCTAGAGATCACGCAAATAATAATGCTAGTAGAAACATTTTTTAAAAAAGCTATTGTGTAGCAGCTAACCAGTTCATGAGGCGTTCTCAATGTTTGCCAGGCCAGCAAAGGAATCCTGGGACCAACTCACCACAGTCACTTTGAACCAAATGAGATAAGTTCCCCTGGTAGGGTTGTCAGCTCTCCACCTCAAGCCATCACAACCTTGCTGCAGCTCCCCCGGCCAGCTGGGGGGCAACGGAGAGTAAACAGGGACAGGCAGGTGATGCCCCAGTCCAATAGCACCACATTTCTAGTGCGACCCAGAAGTGACGGGTCACTCCAGGGCTGATAAAGTAAAAAATCAGCCCCAAACCACTGTGTTTTTACTGAATTGATCATGGCATGACCTTTCACTTCCAGGTCGTGCCAGAAATGATGTTATTGGAGCAGAGAAAACACACCCAGATAAATAACTGTTGCACCCCTGGCTCCTGCACCTCCCCTCTGCTTCTAGGCTAGGGACTGTCAACCCTGTCAGCTGATGAATTCATTCATGGCAAAGATCACCACATCCCTTCTCTAAGCTACTCTTGGGAAATACTTCACAGCTGAAGAAAAGAACGAGGAATTTATGCAACACCATTTTAAGGCCACAGGCAATGAAGACCCACATCATTCATACAAATAGTATGATTTCTATTAGAAGATTTTAATACGACCTCCTTTGTTTTCCCAACCACTTTATGCTTCTTCCCAAGCCTTTTGGAAAAGAAATCCCTTTGTTGTTTTAAATGACTTTCCTGTAAACCACCTTGAGCCCATGGGATAGGGCAGGCTTTAGGAACAAGGGCTAACTTCGGAATGGGTCCCACAGTCCTGTCCGTGTGTGTCTGCCAAACCTGCACACAGCGTGCGCTGACAGAAAACTTGAACACTCTTCTAAAAAGAGAACCTCCAGAATCGATTGATTGTGCTCTGATTACTGACAGGCAGCTCTGCCAGCATTAATAAGGGTTATTCTGAACACTAAATGCAAAAAACTCTCTTCTGACATAGAAAAAGCCCCTCTGCAAATTGCGAAGGTTATTGATAGAGTATATAATTTGTCATGAAAAACTCCTGGACTCAATTTGCAGGCAAGCTGCTTAATAGGTATATACACTACAAAGTATACTAAAAATTGACATTGGTGTTAAAGCAATACAAATATAAGGTCAAAAAGAAGCCCTCTGTCAGAACTGTGGCTAGATAATGTCCTTACTCCAGACTACCTTCTGCAATCAGACAACAGTCCATTGTTTCCAAAAGGTTTTTACTGAAGAATTAGTTCATTATAGTCCACTGGCCTGAATACAATATCCAGGATGGTACATATGCATTGTTACCAATGACAGGCAAAGCATGAGGTACAAAGTAACAGATCCCAGCAGGCCCAACCTCCCCCCATAGTTCTCAAAACAACCCCTTTGAAGCTAGGAAAGCGAAAGTTCTTCAAGGCCGGTTCATGGTGGAACATCGGTAGCCAAAACAATCCTTTTCTGTGAGATAGCTGCCTGGGAACCTTGGCACCTGTGAAGAAAGCACTTAAACACTGAAAGGATTAAACATGGAGTCGGTTAGGCAAGGATATACATGAAAGCATTCTGAACCTGACATTCTGCCCCCTCTAAGATGCCCCCCCAGGCTTATGTGGGTAGCGAGAATGGAATGCTTTAACTAATCTAGGAGCATGAACATGTACAGAATTCACCCACTCATCAAACCCAGAGTCAAAGTCTTTCCACCTGATGAGGTAAAATAGCTGATTTCTTTTTATTTTAGAGTCCAAGATTTGTTGTACTTTGTAATGAGTTTGATCATCAATCAATGTTGGAATGGGAGGGGCACGGATGTGCCACTGGTCTGCAGGAGGAGTTCTTTTTAACAGACTAACATGAAAAGTATCGTGTACGTGGCGCAAGTTTTTTGGTAAATCCAGAGCAACAGTCACTTTGTTAATTACTTTACGAACAGGAAAGGGTCCAAGAAATTTGAACGCAAGCTTACGGCTGGTTTGAGTCACTTTCAGATTTTTCGTGGAAAGATAAACAAGGTCGCCGGGTTGTAAATCCCAATCAGCCGCACGGTGGCGGTCGGCGTATCGTTTGTAATCCTCTTTGGCTTTGTCGAGATGTTTTTTAATTTGAGTCCATTGGTGAGCGGCTTCCCCCCACCATTCCGTTATGTCTCTGGAAGTTGCAGTAGGAGGGGGGAGCACTTCGAACGGGAAGGGTTTGAAGTGGAAGCCATAAACGACTTTGAATGGAGTTTCCCCTGTTGAGGCGTGCACGCTGTTATTGTAAGAGAATTCTGCCAGGGGGAGCAAATCGACCCAATTATCTTGTTGGAAATTGATATAGCAGCGAAGGAACTGTTCTAGGATTTGATTAGTTTTTTCAGACTGCCCGTCAGTTTGCGGATGATGGCTTGAACTTAGACCTTTTTCAATAGCTAGCATTTGTAAAAGCTCCCGCCAGAAGTTGGCAACGAATTGTCCGCCGCAATCCGAGATCACCTTAGACGGAAAAGAATGTAATTTTACAATGTGTTTCAGAAAAATATCCGCCAGTTTTCTAGCTGAAGGTATAGTGGTGCAAGGTATAAAGTGTGCTTGCTTGGAGAAGAAATCTACTACGACCAGAATACAGTTGTGACCTTTGGAGGGGGGTAAATCAGTGATAAAGTCCATGGATATTACTTCCCATGGTCTGCTTGGTGTTTCTAGCGGTTGTAATAATCCGGGAGGTTTGCCTTTGCGTGATTTGGCACTGAGGCAAATGGGACAGGATGCTACATATTGGGAAATGTCTTTACGCATGCCTGGCCACCAAAATTGGCGTTGTACTAAATGAAGCGTTTTTAAGTAACCATAGTGTCCTGCTGTAGGGGCATCGTGACAGCGCTGCAAGACTTCTTTTCTTAAACTGTCGGGAACATAAAAGCGGTCCCCCCAAAGCCATTCTCCTTGTTTCGATTGTTGCAGTTTGTCTTTGGGCACCTTTTCCCCCTCCTTTTCCACTTCAGCTTTCAGCTTTAACCTCCATCTCTGATCGGGTTGAGGGGGATGAGCAGTGCGACTGCACGTTGTTACCACACCCCCTAATTGCGTAGGGGAAAAGACGGTGTCTATAGTCTCCTCCCTTTTGCTTTTGTGTTGGGGCATGCGCGATAGGGCATCAGCAAGAAAGTTCGTTTTGCCCGGCAAGAAGTTTAAAGTGAAATTGAATTTGGAAAAGTATTCTGCCCAGCGCAGCTGTTTAGCATTTAGCCTCTGAGGGCTGCGGAGGGCTTCCAAATTCTTATGGTCCGTCCAAACCTCGAATGGATGACGGGCTCCCTCTAACCAATGCCTCCAGGTAGTGAGGGCTGCCTTTACAGCAAAAGCCTCCTTTTCCCACACATTCCAATTTCTCTCCGCTTCAGAAAACTTCCGGGATAGGAAGGCACAGGGCTTGAGTTTTCCATCCTCCCCCTTTTGCAAAAGTACGCCCCCAATCGCGGTGTCGCTGGCATCGACTTGCACTACAAAGGGGCGATTTTCATCGGGGTGTTGGAGGGTGGGTTCGGAAACAAACTGCATTTTGAGGAGATCGAATGCCTCTTGGCATTCTCGTGTCCAGGGCAATTTGGCACTCGGCTTTTTGGCATTGTCCCCCTTGTCTTTAGTTTTTAACAGTTCGGTTAAGGGGAGTGTAAGTTGAGCAAAGTTGGCAATGAATTCCCTATAGAAGTTGGCGAAACCTAAAAAGGATTGCAGTTCCTTGCGAGTAGCAGGAGTTTGCCAACTTTGGATTGCTTGTACTTTGCCCGGATCCATTTTTAAACCATCTTTGGAGATGCAGTAGCCCAAATAAGTGAGTTCTGTTTGGTGAAATTCACATTTTGATAGTTTGATGGGCAGTTTGTTACACATCAGTGTGGTCAGAACCTTTTTTACAAGATCTACGTGTTCCTCCTCAGTTTCTGAATATATTAAGACATCATCTAGGTAAACTACCACTCCCTTGTACAAAAATTCATGTAGTACTTCATTAATCATAGACATGAAAACCGATGGGGCCCCAGCTAAGCCAAACGGCATAACTAAATATTCAAATTGGCCGAGGGGCGTATTAAACGCGGTTTTCCATTCATCCCCTGCTTTGATACGAACGTGGAAGTAGGCATCTTTTAAGTCTAATTTCGTAAAAATCTTACCTTGAACCATGACGTTGAGAAGGTCTCTGATGAGCGGGATGGGGTATGCGTTGCTGGATGACACAGCGTTAAGTCCCCGAAAATCAGTGCACAGTCTTAAGCCCCCATCCTTCTTTTTGACGAAGAGCACTGGCGCAGCGTGCGGGCTGTTCGCAGGTCGTATAAATCCTCTTTGGAGATTAGTGTCAATGAATTTGCGGAGTTCTTCTCTTTCATTGGGGCTCATGGGATACAGGCGGCCCTTAGGCAGTGAGGCGCCCGGTAAGATTTCTACAGCACAGTCTGTCCTCCTATGTGGAGGTAGAGTATTGGCCTCTTCCTCTGTGAAGGCTTGGAGGTAGGCTCTATATTGTTTGGGTATTTGATTAATTTCTTCCTGAGTGAGGAGAGCTGATTCTTTGTGGGTAGGATCGTTGCCCCAATTTTTATCCCAACGGTGACTTTTGCAGGCACTGTGGCTGAATGTGATGCTTCCTTCTGTCCAATTTATATAGGGGTTGTGGTCGCACAACCACCGGCTTCCCAGGATCAAGGGGTATTTGGCAGTGGCACTAATGACAAATGATCTTACTTCCCAATGGTGCCCCATGCCGGTTACGACCGGAGTGGTTTCAGTAGTGACTGGGTTCATATTGGTGCCGTCCATTTGCTCAAAGATGACGGGCGTTTCCAATTCTTGTACTGGAAGCACTAATCCATTCACCAAGGCTGGAGCGATAATGTCCCTTGAGCAGCCCGAATCTATCAGTGCTTGCACGCGGATGTGCATTTTTCTATCTGGATTCACTAATACTACAGGTATGAAAAGTATGGACCCTGGTGGTCTGTTCAAAGCAGGAACGGACTGAGGTTTGATCTGCCATTTGGGTCCTTTTATGACAGATCCATTTCGTTTCCCGAAGTGGGACTCTCAGGATTCTCCTCCCCGGTTAGAGCTGTTGAATCATATTCCATAACTTCCTCCAGCTCTAATCCTCTCTCGGGGAGGTTTTTTCGAGGAGCTCCTCTGCCCCTCGTAAGCCTGGGAGCTGGTGTTGGGCGCGGTGGCGCCGAGTAGGTTGCGGGAGCTGGGCGTCTTAGTTGGAGCGGAGGTCTTTGCACAGGCCGGTACGGACATTGCGCTGCAAAGTGACCACTTTGGCCACACTGCAAGCACAAACCTTGTTGCCATCTAGCATCTCTCGCTCCACGCGTAGCGTATCCAGCCCCTCGGCCTCCTCGAACGAGAACTGAGGAGCGCCTTTGGCCCATGGGCTGTTGATGTTGTTCCACTAAACGAACTTCTAGCATGCGATTTTTCACTTCGCAAGTTAACTGGATCCATCCTAACAGCGTAGGAGGGTTATCTTGCATGAGAGCTCTATCCAACAATTTAGGATTTAATCCCTGTTTGAATAAGATGATTTTGGTGGATTCCTCACACCTTGGGCATTTGGCAGCAAGCTGTCGGAATTTTGTAACATAGTCTCTAGCCGACATGCTGCCTTGCCGAATAGACTGCAATTCAGTCCGGGCCCTAGTTTCTTCTAGGGGATCTTCATATTGGGCTCGGAGCGCGTCCACTAGCCCTTGAAGTGTATTCAATTCGGGGGCACCAATATCATAAAGTCCTACATACCAGTCTGCTGCTTTGCCTTGAAGTCTCGATCCAAGGTGTTCGATTTGACTGGCCTCACTTCCAAATAAATGTCCCCATCGATTGAAAAACTGTACTGCTTGTACCAGGAAGAACCCCAGTTTGGAAGGATCTCCATCAAAAGTAGCTTCTAGCTTAACCCAACCCATGGGAAGTTCTTGCCTGGGGGCTGGTGCCGGCAGCGGGTAGTATTCGATTGGGGGCTGTTGCGGTGCAGGCGGTGGTGGTAACGGAGGTTGTTGGGGAAGTGGTTGAGGACGAGGGTGACGAGGAAGGGCCCCGGGAATCGGCCGTGGTGGGTGTCCTCTCGGAGCCGGTAATCTAGGCGGGGGCTGTCCTGGCGGTGGCCGGAATGGCGCAGGTAGGACCGGCATGTTGCGAGGCCCCATCCCACCGAGGGCGCTGGCAACCGAGGGAGGGGAGTCAGTCCTTGGGGCACCAGCTGTAATGGCGGTGGATGCAGAGATGCTGGTTGGAGAGGAATAGGGGTGCCTCTAGGAATTGGTTGATTCGAAGTCGGTGTCCTGCTCGGCTGAAGAGGAATAGCGGAGCCTCCAGGGATTGGTTGACTCGGAGTTGGTGTCCCGCTCGGCCCCGGTGTCTGGAGTGGTTGAGGAGTGGTGCCCACTCCAATGGAACTCGTCACCGGGATGAGAAGCGGAGTAATCCCACTCGGTAGTACTGGTACTTCCTCTTGAGAAGTTGGTGGTGGTATCACGGGGGAAGCTGCCCCTGTTGGGCGCTTCGGTTCGTCCCCTGCACCTGCCCCCCCTGTAGTGCCTAGCTCATCTGGGCGAGGATCTGTGGGGCAGGGGTCCTCTGGGCAGGGATCTTTGGGTCCCGGCCCAGCTCCTGTTTCCGAATCGGTATCCCCGGTTTCATCGGGTTGCTGTGGCCATGGTTGAATCGGTCCCTCGGGCCGTGGGACGATATTTTGTAGTGCAGACAGACTTTGAGCGATATCCGGGTAGCCTGTCGGTGGCTCTCGTCCATCTCCCACTACGAGTACTGACAGCAGGTGGACCGCATGGGCCAGACTTTCTTCCATGTTCGCTAGTCTGGACTCTAAAACTTGAACTCTGAGTTCCCTACCTCTTGTTCCGTATCTCCCGTGGCCTGCGAGGTCGGCACATACTCAGCATGTGGTCTTGTGGCTGTCGCCCTTGGCCCAGGTAGGGGGTCTTCTACGGCTTGCTCTTCTTGGGATCTTGCGACTAGAATCCCCTTTGCTAAGCCGGTGACCGCAGAAATCCCGGAGTCAATCACAATAGTCCTGCTTTGCAGTTGCACCCAATGGTGCTCACTTACATCCGCTTGCCCCGCTCCTGGGGTGACTTCTGTGTAATCCCAACTTAGAACGCCATGGTGGGACGCCTCCCACTCTGTTTGCTCGGCCGTTCTATTCCAGTAAAGCCACGGCTGGCTACCGGTATGTTCCGGAATCGCTTCTAAACTCCGTCGGCCATCCAGCGATGATTGCGTGAACATTATGCTGGCCCTTCGTTCTCTCGTCTCCTGAGGTCTTGCGCCCCACTGCGAAGGAGTGGGCATAGAAAACAGGGGTTCGGCTGTAGCTCTGGGCCGATTATCCACACTGCTGGGAGCGATGGTGTAAATAGTGGGAACAGAGGAGCCGTTCCCTCTTGGTACGGGTCCTTGAAGTTCCAATCCTTGAGAGCTGGGAGAGGCATACGGGTCAAACAAAGGGTCCCTGATAGGGGCTGCTTTGGAGTCCGTTTGATCCGGCTTAGGCATTGGAAAGATGATTTGGTAACAAAATGTCAGAACTGTGGCTAGATAATGTCCTTACTCCAGACTACCTTCTGCAATCAGACAACAGTCCATTGTTTCCAAAAGGTTTTTACTGAAGAATTAGTTCATTATAGTCCACTGGCCTGAATACAATATCCAGGATGGTACATATGCATTGTTACCAATGACAGGCAAAGCATGAGGTACAAAGTAACAGATCCCAGCAGGCCCAACCTCCCCCCATAGTTCTCAAAACAACCCCTTTGAAGTCAGGAAAGCGAAAGTTCCTCAAGGCCGGTTCTTGGTGGAACAGCAGTAGCCAAAACAATCCTTTTCTGTGAGATAGCTGCCTGGGAACCTTGGCACCTGTGAAGAGAGCACTTAAACACTGAAAGGTTTAAACATGGAGTCGGTTAGGCAAGGATATACATAAAAGCATTCTGAACCTGACACCCTCTTCATACTAAAGCCATATCCCTTATTTGGTAAATCCATATACACCGATAAAAAAGAGGCTTTAGCAGCAATTATTTTAAATCTAATTCAGCAATCATATGCTTGATACAGAAAATCTTTTAATAACTCTTTCTGGATTTGCTCATAAATCCAGCTTCTGTAATAAAGTAGGAAGACCCTGACACAGTCTCATTTCTTCCACTAATACAAAATCATGACTCTTTCTCTAAATGTATCTTTGTTGGAGCATTTCCATTTCCACAGCGGCAACTCATAAAGATATGAGTAGCTTTGCTACTGTTGACATCTCAAAGCTCTACCAAATAACCTTCACACTTGAAGTTTCTATTGATGCTAGCAAGAAAAAATAATGACGTTTGATGGCACCACTCAAGATAAATCTTGCTGCAATATCACCTAATCTCCTACATAAGAATTTAACAACTTCAATATTCAAGGAAAAGAGATGGTGATCTAACCAAAACAAGATCCTGTGATAAAACTAAACAATACACATGAGCTACCTAGGAATTCTAGAATAGCAAAGGTTTTGGAACTCTGTTCTTGGGAAAACATTTTAACAAGGAGATTGTTGATTCAAACAAGATTCAGCAAGACCTGAATACTCTGGAGACGTGGGCAGTTGTGAACAGGATACAATTCAACACAGATAAGTGCACAGTATTACATCTGGGCCACAAAAATGTGAAGTATAAATACTGGATGGGGGATACACTTCTGGGCAGTAGTATATGTGAAAGGGATCTTGGGGTAAGAGTGGACTGTAAACTAAATATGAGCAGTCAGTGTGATGTGGTGGCAAAAAAGGCTAATTCAATCTTGGGTTGTATCAAAAGGGCCATTGTTTGAAATTGCAGGAGGCCATAGTCCCTCTCTACACTGCCTTGGTCAGGCCACACCTGGAGTACTGGGTGCAGTTCTGGAGGCATCGCTTCAAAAAGGATGTGGACAAAATCAAGAGGGTGCAGAGGAGAGCGACGAGAATGATCAGGGGTCTGGAGACTTAGCTCTATGAGGAAAGGCTGAGGGCCTTGGGAAAGTTTAGTTTGGAGAA
Organism: Eublepharis macularius; assembly: GCF_028583425.1. Taxonomy (NCBI): domain Eukaryota; kingdom Metazoa; phylum Chordata; class Lepidosauria; order Squamata; family Eublepharidae; genus Eublepharis; species Eublepharis macularius. Next base: position 2,015,683 of record NC_072793.1, read on the forward strand.
GAGGAGATTGAGGGGGGACATGATTGCTCTCTTTAAATATTTGAAAGGCTGTCATTTGGAGGAGGGCAAGGAGCTGTTCCAGTTGGCAGCAGAGGATAGGACTCGAAGCAACGGGCTTAAATTACATGCAGAAAGGTACCGGCTGGATATTTGGAAAAACTTTTTCATGGTCAGAGTAGTTCAAAGCTGGAATCAGCTGCCTAGGAAGGTGGTGAGCTCCCCCTCACTGGCAGTTTTCAAGAAGAGGCTGGATGAATCTTTGTCAGGGATGCTTTAGGCTCATCATGAATTGGGCAGGGGGTTGAACTAGAAGGTCTGTATGGCCCCTTCCAACTCTGTGATTCTGTGATTTTAAACCAATAATTATATCACGTCAAATCCTTACGTAAATTGAATTTCATTTAAGTTTAACAAAGTAGAAAATGACATCGGTTTCTTTCATATTTACAAATGCACACACAGTAAAATGCAGCTGACCCAAGTAATATCATTAATATATCTGAAGATCCTTCACTCTTTGCAAAAGATAACATCTACACAAACTAGGATATCAACCGAGTATGCTTCAGCAAGCTAAGAATAGTTGTGCTTTTCAAAACTGAACCTTGTTCATAAAATGGGAAGGGACTGCAACCAAGGGGCATGTGGGGGTCGGCTCCTTCACTAAGCCTTATGAGGAGGAGGTTCCCTAAAACGGGCCGGGGTCAGAGCTGTTGGGCCCACCTCGTGGAAAGACACACCAACTGGTCCCCTAGCTTGCTGGTGACGCGGCAGGAAGAGTTCTACGTATTGCACTCATCCTTAATCCAGTCTGCTTCCTCCCCCTGGATCCCCCCACTTGATATGCACTGAAAGGAGAGGTAGAAGAATTTGCTAGATACAGTTCAGCTGTTAAAACGAATAGAACTCAATTTAATCCGAGTTCAGTGTCTGTGTCTTTGTTTTTGGAGTGGGGGATCAAACCTAGGGCTTTTTTCCTTAAAAATGGTTTTGGTCCTCATAGTATCCTCCACTCTCAACCCAAGTCCCGATTGCCTAAGAGGTGCCAGTACTCTGTAAAGAGGTGCTGATTCTTTGTACTGGTGCACACACCCTGGGAAAAAGCCCTGTACAAACCCTGCCTGCACCCAACATTTTAGATGATAATATATCCCATTTTACCATATACAGAACAAGAAATGCCAGATACTCAAGCTGGATTCACAAAAGGAAGTGACACTAAAGATCATGTTACAAATCTATTTCTTGGCTTAATCATCAACCAAAAGGAGCATTGCAGACCAGAAATCAGGAGGAAAATGAGACTTGGAAGGGCAGTCAGGAAGGAGCAAGAAAAAATCCTTAAGGAAATATTGCTGGAGACCAAGATCAAGATAATTCATATTATGGTATTCTCCATTACTATGTATGAATGTGAAAGTTGGACAATGAAGAAAGCTGACCGGAAGAAAATTGATTCACCAAAGTGTGGTGTTGAAGGAGAGTTTTATACATACCATGGATGGCCCAAAAGATAAATAAGCGAGTTTTAGATAAAATCAAGCTTGAATTCTCTCTAGAAGCTAAAAAGAAAAAGTGAGACTATCACACTTGATCACATCATGAGAAGACAAGACTCGCTGGAAAAAGTAACAATGCTAGGAGAAGCTGAAGGCCAAGTTGGGACCAAGAAAGACACAACATGAAATGGATTGACTCCATAAAGGCCTCATTTTGCAAGACCTGAGGAAGGCTGCCAATAATAGGCATTTTGGAGCTCATTCATTCATAGGGTCATAGGATGGCAGGAACTTACAGTAAGCTGATGGCACAAACACACACACATGCAGTTCCCATCTGCCTTGATCAAACTATCCTTTATCACTCCTTGAAAAGAAAAGAAATTAATACATGTAGCCTGACTTTAAACTATTGCTGGTAAGCACTACACTCCTGAAGGTGGAATTTAGGAATTTATGCTACAGAACGTCAAGGCCTTCATGACTGAACACGCTGAAGCCAGTCACACAATATCAGAGGTTTTTTATCACTCGTGTAAAAATGATGATGCTTCTTTCAAGATTTTAGTGTGGCTTTCTTTGTTTTTTTCCAGGTAACCCTCGAAAAGCACATGCCTCGGATTACTTACTCTGACTCTCAGAAGTTTACTCTGAAAATCTTGTTGGTTTCTAAATTGCCACTGACTGGACTCAAATCCTGCTAATCTGGATTAATAACTGTAAATCTGAATCAAGGGCAGTAATTGTTATTTTGAATTATCACCAAAATGGTATTGCATTGCATATTTGACAAAAGCACCATGATGTATGACTTCTGCCATTAACTTCTCAACATGCTTTGGCTTCTAATCTTACATTTTCATCAGAGGGCAGCGGTAAATCAGTTCTTGGGTACAGAGGAACCCTGTTACTGGCCACTGCATGGCAAGACAGTAATTTGTATCATATATTAAACTCAAAAGAAATTTCACTCTGTTGGCTTTCGGAAGCTGCTCTTTTTCTCCTGACGAAATAGCAGACCCTTAAAAAATCGGCTGTCGGTCCAGCAATACACACAGATAGTCCCGGCACACTGGTAAGAGTCTCCCAATGACTGCTACAGGCAAGGATATCAACTCCCAAGAAACCGGTCGATGCAATGGAGCCATGGCTCAGTGGTGGAGCATCTGCTCGGCAAGCAGAGGGGCCCAGGTTCGACCTCCATCACCTCCAGCTAGGACCAGGGAGTGTGTAAGTGTGCATGTGCTGTCAAGCTGCAATCAACTTGGCACACTCAACAGCAGACGGCTGTCGAGACAAAGGAGAAGCGGGGGGGGGGGGGGTTGCCATTGCCTTCCTCTGCAGAGTCTTCCTTGGTGGTTCCCCATCCAAGTACCAGCCCTGCTTAGCTTCTGAGATCTGATGAGATTGGGCTGCCCCCTGGCCCCTTCCCACCCAGGATCGGCGAGTAGGTGATGTGAGAGCCCTGCGTCCTGGAGAGCTGCTACCACTACGTAGGTCAATGGTCCGACTCAGTATAAAGCAGCGTTGGTGCATTCAAAACGTCAGGCACGAGCCATCACAGACTCCATCACACAACAGAACCTTCATACTACTCAGTGCACAATATTGTTACGGAACTCCCATTTACATGGGGCAGCTGCCAAGAACTAAGCAATGAAGCTAAGCCAAGAGATGTACATGGATGAGTGCGGCACAACCAGTGATGTCCTTAATCATACCTGAGACAATATTGGGAAATTCAATAAATAAGGGGGGGGGGAGGAAGGGTTGCTTGCCTGATCCACATTTTCCTCTCAACAGAAAACTATGTGCACGAGTTGTGTAAACTAATACTGCAGGAGGCGGACCTTGAGATGAGGACTCTGCAATAATGTGCATGAAAGTTCAAGATACAAAATGAGAGGCCTCAAGCGGCTAGTTCAGAGCCGCTTTGGGGAGTGCTTCGAGTGTTGGGATAGGCTCCAAGAGAGCCGGGTCATTAAAACTAGACGGGCACGAACCGCATTACGAACTTCAAAAACCCACGAAATTGGCGATTGGCATTATGAACTTCAAAAACCCATCGAAATTGGCGATAAATAAATTGAAATATTGGATACTTTCTGAAATATGAGTCTCCTTTGCAAATTCATCCCTAGAAAAACTTTCAGTATCCTAGTTTACAAAAGTTGTGAATTAAGAAACCAAAAACAGCAAAACAATTTGTATTGTGGTCTACCAGCTGTTTGACAACCACCTCCATTTTTGTAGGCCAAAAAAAATGTTTTATTGAGCCACAAGCAGCCACCTGATTTGTAGGGTTGCCTATCCCCTCCTGGTGGCGGGTGGAGGGAACCTAGCACTTACCTTATGCCGGCAGTGTACTCCTCTTTGTGCACACATTTTGCACATGTACACTTCAGCATCTTTGTGATGACGTCGCTCCTGATGTCGTTGCACCCCTTGGGAGCACACGCGTGTGTTGTGCGTGCTCCCAAGGTGCCTGCCGGTGGTGGGTGACCTCCGGGGACTTGCCACCTCCTGCAGATTGAAGGCTGATTGGGGGGCAAAGGTGCAAACCCCCAGGAGTTTGCCGGGAGTTTGCGGGCACCTGGGAACCATACTGATAAGGCTGCTGGCTTCTTTCATCTTAGAAGCCACAAATTGTACCTTCTCTGCTTACCTAAGAATGCAACAACAACGACATTTGATTTATATAGTGCCCTTCAGAACAACAATACTACACTCAGAGAAGTTTACAAAGCTGCTAAAACTGTTACATTTTCTTTTCCACACACTCAGAAAAGTACACAAATACCGTTCTTTTCATTGGGTTTTAACAACATATTTTGGAATTTACCAATTCAATTTATTCACAATGCCAGTTGCACATACTCACACACACATCATAACATCCTGTGTTAAAAATGGTGGAAGGGTCTGACCACAGTATAGACACATTTCCATATCGGCTTCTTCTGGTTAATATTATTCTAGTGAGGACCAGAAAGAATAGAGAATATTTAGCTCCAGATATGTAAAGAAAAACCACAATTCTGACAACCTGAACAAGATTTCTTCGCAGACAAAGACTTGAGAAACGCTCAGTGGGAAAGGGCAGGAGATGCCTCAAGGCCTCTGCCTGTCACAGCATTTCTAATGCCCCTTTGCTCCCCCTCTCCCTGGTACCCAGCTGTCATCTCCGTGTTGTGCTTAAAGCAGTCAGTCTTTCTAGGGCATCGTCTGTAAAACGCCTATTATAATGCTGCTCTAGCTTGCAAAGGAGTTCTCATGCATGACTCTAAATGTGCCATCAAAGCCATTAAGGAAACTCACATTGAATTTTGAGACATCTCAAATTTTTCATGTAGCTAGTCCCCATGAACTGCCTTTGAATTTTGCTGGTTATTGCAGAGCTATTGTCCCCATAAATGCCTCCCCATAAATATGTTTTTCTGCACGTCACCAAATCCACCTTTCTGGACTCATACTGGTTATTCACAGGTCAGTGTATTTCTCTGAGTAACTCTGAATTCCACCCAGAATCAGAGATAACAATTCTGCTACTACCTGCATGGCTGCTCTGCTATTTTACCAGTTATACAGCATGAGGCGGTTGAATTTTGGGCTATGCTACTCAGATCGCTCAGGAGTTATATTTTGGAATGTTCTCGCATATTAAACTAGTCATATGCAGGCTTACCAAATAAAAAGCAATGAAATGTCAATCTAACTTGCTTCCCAGAGTCAAAGATCTTCATTTGCCTCACAAGTCTGTTTCCTATCAAGAAAGGCATCCAAGTGGTCCCTCCCCTTCCCTAAGATAGTCAGAACATTTATTTCTAAAGAGGAAGAATGGATTTCCCACTTACTGACCAAACTGGATTCAAGAGAGGAGGCAAATTTAAAAGTAGCAAAGGATAGTACTTTGCAGGTGAGATAGGATTAGAACTCAGGATTCAGGAATTTATCGTTGATTCTCCTTATCCAATATATCAACATTGCCCTCTTGTGGACTCAGTCACTGCTGTGACTATAATGTAAGCACATGAATTAGGGAAAAGAGAAGGTCTGGAAGTTCCTGCTATCCTAAATATCCCTAAAAAGAAACAGAATAATTTCACTGGTTTCTATAGCATGAACAGTAACAGCAAAGGACTGAATAACAGCAGGCTTACAGTCCATTACATCTTGGTATATTAAAAAAAATTGTCAACATAATGGAGCAGCTTTCCTATGGAATAAAAATGTCTCAAGAAAGAACTCAACCAAAGGGCTACTCTGCAATAGCAAAAAGAGCCCAGTAGCACCTTTAAGACTAACCAATTTTATTGTAGCATAAGCTTTCGAGAATCACAGTTCTCTTCGTCAGATGCATGGAGGGCAAAAAAGAGAAACTGGTCAGATATGGTCTATCAGAAGCTACTGTTTGCATCTACTCCGCCCTCCCCTCTCCACCTGTATATCTGACCAGTTTCTTCTTGCCCTCCATGCATCTGACGAAGAGAACTGTGATTCTCTGTAGCTTATGCTACAATAAAATTGGTTAGTCTTAAAGTCTTTTTGATTTTGCTACTACAGACTAACACAGCTAACTCCTCTGGATCTATGACTCTGCAATAGGTCAGCCATTCTTATCTTTATTTTAAAGGCAATTCAAAGATGCTATACAGGGCAGATACAAAGTTCTTCCAAATCTAGGGATGGGAACAGACAAATAAAAGAATACTTGCATTGATGTATTGTCGAAGGCTTTCACGGCCGGAGAACGATGGTTGTTGGGGGTTTTCCGGGCTGTATTGCCGTGGTCTTGGCATTGTAGTTCCTGACGTTTCGCCAGCAGCTGTGGCTGGCATCTTCAGAGGTGTAGCACCAAAAGACAGAGATCTCTCAGTGTCACAGTGTGGAAAAGATGTAGGTCATTTGTATCTACTCAGGAGGGGTGGGGTTGAGCTGAGTCATTCTGTAAGAGTTTCCCAGGGTGTGGAATGCTAATGGCGGGAGGCTTCACTGTAACCTGAGGAGGTTCTTTTGCATATGGATTGGTGCTTGATGTGCTAATCTTCTCTGCAGGGCTATTGTCGGGTGTGGAGTGTTTTGTTGGCCTGGTGTTTTTCAGAACTGGAGCCCATGCTCTGTTCATTCTTAAGGTTTCTTCTTTCCTGTTGAAGTTTTGCTTATGCTTGTGAATTTCAATGGCTTCCCTGTGCAGTCTGACAAAGTAGTTGGAAGTGTTGTCCAGTATTTTGGTGTCCTGGAATAAGATACTGTGCCCTGTTTGAGTTAGGCTATGTTCAGCCACTGCTGATTTTTCAGGCTGTCCAAGTCTGCAGTGTCTTTCATGTTCTTTTATTCTTGTCTGGATGCTACGCTTTGTGGTCCCGATGTAAACTTGTCCACAGCTGCAGGGTATACGGTATACTCCTGCAGAGGTGAGGGGGTCTCTGCTGTCTTTTGCTGATCGTAGCATCTGTTGTATTTTTCGGGTGGGTCTGAATACTGCTTGAAGGTTATGCTTTTCCATAAGCTTTCCCATCTGATCAGTAATTCCTTTGATATATGGCAAAAACACTTTTCCTGTAGGTGACTGTTTTTCCTTGGTTGTTTGATTCATCCTGGGTTTGATTGCTCTTCGGATTTCATTTCTGGAGTAGCCATTTGCCTGAAGTGCGTGGTTTAGATGATTAATTTCCTCATTGAGAAAGCGCGGCTCACATATCCGTCTTGCACGATCCACTAATGTTTTCATTATGCCTCTTTTCTGTCGGGGGTGGTGATTGGAGTTTTTGTGTAGGTACCGATCAGTGTGAGTTGGTTTCCTGTAGACCTTGTGACCTAACTGAAAGTTTGCTTTGCGGATGACCAAGGTATCCAGGAATGAGAGTTTTCCCTCACTTTCTTTCTCCATTGTGAATTGTATGTTCAGGTGGATGTTGTTGAGATGATTCAAAAACTCCCTCAATTCTTCCTCCCCATGGCTCCAAATGATGAATGTATCATCCACAAACCGGAACCATACACTGGGTTTGTGGGGTGCTGATTCTAGAGCTGTTTTTTCAAAATGTTCCATGTAGAAGTTTGCTATAACTGGGCTGAGTGGGCTCCCCATGGCCACCCCATCCATCTGTTCATAGAATTCGTTGTCCCATTGGAAGTAACTGGTTGTCAGACAATGATGGAATAAGGCTGTTACATCCTCTGCGAAAATCTGATTAATCAGTGCAATAGTGTCTTTTACTGGAACCTTGGTAAACAGGGATACAACATCAAAACTGACAAGTATGTCTTGTGGATTGAGTTTCAGAGAACTGATTTTGTTGATGAAATCTGCTGAATCTTTGATGTAAGACGAGGTTTTCCCGATGTGGTCCTGCAGGAGATCTGCCAGATGTCTAGCTAATTCATATGTCGGTGAACCAATGGCACTCACAATGGGTCGGAGTGGGACTGAATCTTTATGTATTTTGGGGAGTCCATATAGTCTAGGTGGCTGTGCTTCAGTCTTGCATAGTTTTCTGTGCGTGTCGGGATGTAGTGAGGAATTCTTGATCAGCGCATTTGTTAGCCTGGTGATTTTGCAAGTGGGATCTCGTTTTAGTTTTTTGTAGGTGGAGGGGTCCAGGAGTTCCTTAATCTTCTTTTTGTATTCCTCCGTTTTCATGATCACTGTAGCATTGCCTTTATCAGCTGGTAGAATGATGATGTCTGGATCTGCATTGAGGGTCTTGATGGCATTTCTCTCCTTGCGTGTTATATTGCTGGTGGGAAGCTTTGCCTTTCGTAGAATCCTGGCTGTCTCTCCTCTTATTTCCTCAGCTTCCTCTTCAGGTAGATGACGGATGGCAGCTTCTACATTTGCAATGATGTCTTCCACAGGAATTCTGGTGGGGGTGACTGCAAAGTTTCCTCCCTTTGCCAAGATGGAGGTTTCTTCTGGTGAGAGTTGACGGTCTGTCAGATTGATGACAATGCGTGCATTGTCGAGCATTGGGCTTGTCTGTCTTTTTTCCTGTAGTTTGTTAAACTTCTGCTTCTGTCTGGATGTGTGGTTGGTAAACATTTGTTCCATCTTCCTGTAGGTGAGATTATCGACCTTGTCACAAGGTCTACAGGAAACCAACTCACACTGATCGGTACTTACACAAAAACTCCAATCACCACCCCCGACAGAAAAGAGGCATAATGAAAACATTAGTGGATCGTGCAAGACGGATATGTGAGCCGCGCTTTCTCAATGAGGAAATTAATCATCTAAACCACGCACTTCAGGCAAATGGCTACTCCAGAAATGAAATCCGAAGAGCAATCAAACCCAGGATGAATCAAACAACCAAGGAAAAACAGTCACCTACAGGAAAAGTGTTTTTGCCATATATCAAAGGAATTACTGATCAGATGGGAAAGCTTATGGAAAAGCATAACCTTCAAGCAGTATTCAGACCCACCCGAAAAATACAACAGATGCTACGATCAGCAAAAGACAGCAGAGACCCCCTCACCTCTGCAGGAGTATACCGTATACCCTGCAGCTGTGGACAAGTTTACATCGGGACCACAAAGCGTAGCATCCAGACAAGAATAAAAGAACATGAAAGACACTGCAGACTTGGACAGCCTGAAAAATCAGCAGTGGCTGAACATAGCCTAACTCAAACAGGGCACAGTATCTTATTCCAGGACACCAAAATACTGGACAACACTTCCAACTACTTTGTCAGACTGCACAGGGAAGCCATTGAAATTCACAAGCATAAGCAAAACTTCAACAGGAAAGAAGAAACCTTAAGAATGAACAGAGCATGGGCTCCAGTTCTGAAAAACACCAGGCCAACAAAACACTCCACACCCGACAATAGCCCTGCAGAGAAGATTAGCACATCAAGCACCAATCCATATGCAAAAGAACCTCCTCAGGTTACAGTGAAGCCTCCCGCCATTAGCATTCCACACCCTGGGAAACTCTTACAGAATGACTCAGCTCAACCCCACCCCTCCTGAGTAGATACAAATGACCTACATCTTTTCCACACTGTGACACTGAGAGATCTCTGTCTTTTGGTGCTACACCTCTGAAGATGCCAGCCACAGCTGCTGGCGAAACGTCAGGAACTACAATGCCAAGACCACGGCAATACAGCCCGGAAAACCCCCAACAACCATCAATACTTGCATTAATTTCAGGGCTTTTCAAGCTAGAACTTTACATTACATTGAACATTATGCTCATTTCTTATAAACATTCTTGGGAGTCTTATGTAGGATTTTTCCTGGTTTATTTAGGCGTGAGAATATATGAACTTAAGAAGAGCCCTGTGCTGAATCAGAACATAAGAAGAGTCCGGCTGTTTCCTACAGCAGTCAACTAGTTGCCCTGGAGGGCCAGCAAGGAAGGTGCAGGGCTGAAGCCTCCCCCTTCTCTTGCCTCCTGGCCCTGGGGTTCAGAGGTTTTGTGCCTGTTCTCATTTGAAGGGAATTTTAGAAGTGCTGTTAGAAAGGCCGCTTTGCTCCAGGGGTGCAATCACGTCCTTGGGGGCCTCCTGGTCTCTCCCTCCCTGTCTTTCTCCACTTGCCCCCTCTTCTTATTTTTCCCACCCACAATCCCTTTTTTCTACCATCCCTTCCCCAGTCTTTCCCCATGCCTCAGTTGTAAGATTCTGTTTATGTCTTTTTATCTTCAGAAAAAAGATACACTAAAAAAGGAGAATGGCTCCTAAGACTGCTGCGATCACACCAGCAATCTAATCTCCATTCCTAAGAGTTATTATTATTACGGCGATCGCAGATCCCTGAAGCGCCCACTACACTCTTTAATGTCCAGCCTCCTTATTTTCCCGCTCATACTCGGAGGCTTGGATCCTCCAGTGCCACACAACAAAGACTGAAGCCTCCCCCCAGCCTTCCTTAGGATCAGGTTTTGTGGATACAACCCACAGGCACCCATCTACCATCACCACCTTGTCCTAAGGCCTTGCACAGAAAATTGGTTTAGGATTTCCAAAGACAGAGGGAGGGCATTTCTGCCGATTCCTCCTTCCCATGGCAGACTTCCGACTGCTGCCCTCTGTATGCTTTTGTGGAGGTCCCCTCTTCCCCAGGAGCAGCATTTCAGAGGACATTTAGGGCTAGAGTGGCAGAAGAAGGTCAGAAAGTTGCACTTTGCACGCAGAAATGCCTCCTGTCCCCAGCAGTCCTCCGATGGATCTATCCAATCCAATATGGATAGGAAAGAAGGTAACCACAAGGCACTGAGAAATACTGGGGAGTCTAGGAAGGCAATAGCAGGGAGCAGAGCAAGCAAAAACAGAGGTCGGGATGGCGAGGTCAGTCTATCTCCTTCCTGATTTTCTGGACTCTAATATATGGATCTAGCCCTTCTTCTCCCTTCACCACCTAGGAGGAAATTTTTATAGAGCAAAAATCCCCCTAAAATAGAGGAACAGGTGCTTACCAATGTTAAAATCTACCCCCACCTAACACAGTCATAATAACCTTCATTTTGCTCCGATATGCAAAAATAGTACCCCATCATTTTCTCTCTTGCTGCTGCTGCTGCTCTCCAATCTGCCCCCCACCCAATATTACGCAAGAGTCCCCCCATGAGAACCACTCGGACACATCACCAGTCCTCTGCAAGCTAAGAAACAGCAAGCCGCATGCGCAGAGGTTTATGCTTGGGGAGAAGATGAAAGAAGGGATGAATTGGATGTGACAGATGTTAGTCACATCGGCCTCTATACACTCTAGGGGCACAACCGCCTGTTGCGACGATGAAAGCAAGGCAAGGAGTGAAGCGGAACAGAACACGCAAGAGGAGCTTTGCATAAAGGGCAGTGGGGACAGTGACCAGAGCTGCACTTTTGCATTCGGCTAAGCCTGGTGGCAAACCAAAGTCATTGGGAGATTAGCAGAAAGGCACTCCTTTTACAAAAGCCCAAAGCCCCAATGAATAAAGCAGCCATCTTTCTTAATGTGATGATGACTCCTATAAACAAAAGGTTTGTTACGTATTTCCCCAGGTATCTCAAGATTGCCAGAGTGAGATGCACAGACTCCCCGTTAGTTACGCCCAAGTTTTCATCAACCGTTGATGCACATGGATGGATTTTATAGAGGAAGCATCGTGACCATTGCTACGCTGAGCTTTCTCTGACGCATAAGGGTATAAGTACATTTAGTAGGATTAGGGGATGTGTGTGTGTCAAAACTACAACACTTCATTTGTGCAGCCCGAGAATGAGACAATTTAATTTAACAGAGACAAGGCACTCTCCCCAAGGGTTACGGCAGGGTCATTAAAATTGGCTGACTTCTATTATAAAGCATGGAATTGCTTGCAGCTCACCCTTTCTTTGTGCCTGCACTGTCAAATGCATCTTTTAAGTGGCCAACTTTGGATAGATTGCATTGCCTGCTTCTTGTGCCTGTCAGTCAGTGACATTTATTTGAGAGACCTAAACCCCATTAATTTGTCCAAACTAGCTAAACTAGTAGTTGTCACTAGAGATGGGCACGAACAGCAATACGAACAAAAAAAAAGCCACGAACAGCCCAATCTGTTGTTCGCGAACAAGCTTTTGTGAGGCCCCATTGTAAATGAACAGGTGGTTGTTGCAAGCCTCGTTCGTTGCTGTTCGTCAAGCCAGACAGTCTGGCACCTGCAATCAATTCCCTTGGCAACTTAGGCAGGGACTGCCTGAACTCTGTCTGTGGTGGGATAGGGATCTACCCCTTCAAGTTCCAGGGCTGCTGCCAGGCTCTGGGGCCAAGCTATGATTTATTATTGGTACCTTTCCTGCTGCCTGCTCAGGTCAGGTTTCTGGGAGTGGTGCAGTAGGGATCTTGACTTGGATGATGGCTGGAGGAGAGCCTGCTGGCCCCCACAAACAGCCAACCACGAACATGTTCGCAAACAGGGCCATGTTTGTGGTTGTTTGTGAGTCCCTGTTCATGGATGGCAACAAACAACAAACATCATGTTTGTTTGTTTTCTGTTCGTGCCCATCTCTAGTTGTCACCACATCTTGTGGCAAAGAGGTACTTAACCATTGTTTTCATGTTTAAACAATAGACACTTGCTGCTTTCCAGCATCACAATACAAGCCACAAACTATCCCACAGGCCACATGGTTGTGAGGGTTGGGCCTGGGTGGCCAGCAAGTCCTATTGCCCCTTGTGCATAGATCCCACAGGAAAAGGTATTGGCTTGGATCCTGCGGCTGGATTTCTGCCCACAGAGCATCACGTTCTTGTTTCCTTCCTCCTGCTGCAGCTCAGAATTGTGGGAATTTAGCAAGTGTTCTCATTTCAGTCATGAAAGAGTTAAACTGTTTGTGTTACCTACTTAATTAGTAAACATACTTTGAATGTAACCATTAGAGCTTTGAATAAGATTCCCGCTGTAGAAAGGGGAGTCACTAAGCATAATGAAGTAGGATTAGGATTTTCTATTGGGCAGTTCGTTTATTGGGGGCAATTCATTGATGCTCTGGACTGAAGTTTTATTGCTCTTTGTTCATTTCTTCTTCCACTACTTCACTTCTTCTTGTCTCTACTCTAAGTCACTTATCTAGCAAGATGTAGTCAGCTTAGCAATTTATTATTTTCTCCAAAAGTAACCCAATTTTTATCCTTTAGTAAAGTATTCTTACAGAGCTACACTGGAGTGTGTGTGTGAATCTATTCTCATTACTTCCAGTGTGCAATCTTTGCACAATCTCTTCTATATTTTCTTACAAAAATTCCTCTCCCACCCCCAAAATGCTGATCTTGGGAACTGCACGGGGCAGTCACATGAGGAGAGTCACTGTGGGAGGGGAATCACTGAAAATCGGCCCCTTCTTGGGCTCACAGATCTGTTCAATCCAAACCAGTACTTCCAGTATCAGGCCTAACCAGGAGCAGGGATTATTTCATATGTTCTGCCCTTGCTCATTTGACCCCCAAATTCCTCTTTCTATTTTGTACTTCCCTTTTGTACAACAAACCATTTGTGCCTTTATTTTCATGCCATTGTCTGTTTCCTTGCACCAAACGTCCCTCCTAAAACAGACGTATATTTCAATGCGATCAATAAATCAGCATCATATCGCGCACGCACGCGCACACACACACGCACACACACACATGAATGTTGCAAATTGCATTTAAAAACAACAACAGATTTGCACAATACAAACAAGGCTATAAAATCAGGAGTGAAAAATGGAGAACTGAACCTGTTGACAAAAATATAAACAAATATAAAAAAAGAAATGAAGTGTTCACTCAACCACAACCAAGAACATAGAAGATTGCCGTATCTATTCGAATTTTAAAAAATCTTAGGAAGTACCTCTGAATATAGAAGAATTTTCAACTATCACTTCAACTTAAAACATCTGTTGGAATACGCTGGGTAATTCATTTGTGTTAATACAATTTTCTCCTGGTGACTGTTTGTGTTTTACATTTTTTTTCCTTTGAGGGATATTTTTGGTGCTGCCTTCCCTTTTTTTGCCATTTATTAAGATTCAAACATTCGTTTCAGAACCAGAGACTTAGCTATAGAATTTGGGATCATCCGCCAGTTCCTCATCTGGCAGTCTTGCTTGCTCGCTTGCTTTCCTTCTTGCTTTCTAAACTCCTTCGTTACAGAGTTTTGAGCTCATCTACCGGTTCCATGATTAGCATCCTTATTACAAGTAACAACTGCTAAACAGACAATTCCATAAACCTCTGCGGTGTGTGAGTCACACTTTGACTACAGGATGCATTTTAGCTTTTACACTGCCTAAGCAAAAAGGAGCTCTGAAAACTCTCCTAAGCATCCCATAGCAAACATCCCAACCAAGAGAGAGGAAACGGCACGCAGAACCACCACCACGCTGATCCCACACACAGGTTCTTAGTGTCTCACGCAGCTTGTGCTTTATCATCGTTCAAGTCTTCCTCTCTAGACTTGGTCCCTCGGGACTGGCCATTTTTTACTCATTTTGAAAGTTGATCATCCATCACCCTTTTAAAAGGGCTTGCCAGAGATCTGAACAGAGCCTCATAATAAAACAGCAGAGACAGAGAACTAATTGATTCCTATAAATAATGTTGAACTGTAAAGATATGGAAGGTGGCTAGAACCACAGGCATTAATCTTCCCCTTTGCCCTCCCAAGTCTGCAAAGGGACACTATACACCACAGCCGAATCAACCCTGGCGATCAATGGGGTGACAGATATCGCAGCCAGATCGCCCTCACATCCACTATACACCACAGCAAAGTAGCCCATCCATTCTGCACAGAAAACACAACGTGACAGTCAGGGCTTGCATTTTAAACCCTCACCTCTTTTTTTTTGTCTTCTGAGTCTCTAATTATACCCACTGTATATATGTTCTGTTAAAAATGTTTCCATTACCTTGATCCTGCAGGAGCATAGGCTTAAAAACTGGCCAGTGGGAGCACACACTCGAACACTGTCAGAGCAAGAGGATGTTGGGTAGCAGTGTGTGCTGAGAAACTTTTTGTTTCAGTTTCAAATCTGGGGTTTCTGAACTATTTACTGTTATTCGTGTTTTCTGGGTTAGATGTTGCCGGTTCAGATGTAATCCATTTCTTTTTTCTTCCATTAGCATAAGTTTCAGCCCCGTTCTTTGCAATGAGACTTCTGAGGTATTTGGGGGGGCAGATGTTTTTGCAGTTAACGGCATCATGATGCACCTTCCCTCCTAAATAGGTCTCTGTGTGTTATGTGCCGTCAAGCGACCCTATGAAGGAAAGACCTCCAAAACGTTCTATCTTTAAGAGACTTGCTCAGATCCTGCAAACTGGAGGACGTGGCTTCTTTTATTGAGTCAAGCCATCTTGTTTTGGGTCTTCCTCTTTTCCTGCCGCCTTCCACTTTTCCTAGCATTGTTGACTTTTCCAGAGAATCTTGTCTTCTCATGATGTGAACAAAGTGCGATAGCCTCAGTCTTGTCATTTTTGCTGCTAGGGAGAATTCAGGCTCGATTTGATCCAGTGCCCACTTATTGGTCTTTTTGGCCAGCCATGGAAACTGCAAAACTCTCCTCCAGCACCAGCTTTCTTTACCATCCAACTTTCACATCCATACATGGCAATGGGGAATACCATAGTTTGGATTATCTTGTTCTTGGTTCCCAGAGAGACATCTTTATCTTTAAGGATCTTTTCTAGTTCCCTCACAGCTGCTCTTCCAAGGCTCAATCTTCTTCTCATTTCTTTATTGCAGTCTCCCTGTTGGTGGATGATTGAGCCAAGGAATAGAAAATCTTGAACCATTTCAGTTTCCTCATTGTCAGCCTTAAAATGGTGTAATTCCTCAGTAGTCATTATTACTTTTGTCCTCTTGATGTTCGGCTTCTTGATGTTCATTGTATATGTTTCCACATATACAATCATCATTTTTGTCACCGGAAGCATTGTTAGCAACGAACAGGTTATTGATTTCACAAGATTCTATCAATCCCTCTCCTGCTTCATTTCATGATCCTATTCCAAATTTTCTGACATTTGATTCTGCTTTGTCTCCTACTTTTGCATTCCAGTCACCTATGATTATCAGCATATTCTGTTTAGGTGTATGATCAACTTCTTCTTGGACACTTGCATAAAAGTTTTCAATTTCTTCTTCCTCACCATTTGTAGTTGGAGCATAAACTTGAATGATGGTTATGTTAACAGGCCTTCCATGAAGTCTGATTGATATTACTCAGTCAGACTTTGCATTGTAGCTTTGGGCTGCTTGTGCTATGTTTCACTTCACTATTATGACAACACCATTTCTTTTGAGTTTGTCATTTCTGCAGTAAAACACTTTGTGGTTTTCTGACTGAACATGTCCTGAATTGGTCCCACGCACACCCAGAACTGCAATGTTTAAACATCCCATTTCTTGTTTAACAATTTTTAGCTTCATACTTTTCACATTCCATGTTCTTATTAGGCGTATCACACAGCTTTGGATGTTCCTTTTACATCTACTCAGGTCTATTCAGATATAAGTCCCATGTTGTTTCATTGTATTTACTCCCAGGGAAATGTATTTAGGATTGCAGCTTGTGAAGTCTTCCAGGACTTTTATGAAGTTTGGGTGATTGAACGTATCGCTTGCACCCGCCTAGCAGTGCCTTTCCTCACAGCAACCGACTACCTAAGTGCACTGATTGAGGTGGGGGAGAGAGACCAGTGCCTCCTTAGTGCTGCACAATCAAAAAAAAAAACAAGATGCACATTCCTCCTTCCTCCCAATGGAGTTAGACAAAAGTTCCAAAACTGATAGCGGGGGGGGGGGGGTCTCCCTTAAGAGGATCTGATTGGCAGGGGAAAATGGCCCTACCTGATGCTGGCTCAGGCTGCATGCCGGGGGCTGTACTTTGCATCCCTGGAAAAAGGAGGAGGCAGCGCGGTTTCCTGGGCATCCAGGACTTTGCTGGGGGAGGCGGAGCCTATGGCCTGTTCAGGTGGCTCCACCTGCCTCCAGCCGCAGTTGCAAGAAGTGCTCGGAGCGGCAGGACGTGTGACTGCTTTCCCTGAGCACTGGGCTTGCGTGGGAGCAGTGGGGCAAGTGGGACTGCGGCGGCAAATGCGGAGGACGCACCAGTGGTGAGGAGAATGGTGCGGCAGCATTCTCAACAGTGTTTCGTTGCTGCAGCAGCCTTTTCATTGCAAAAGAGGCAGCCGCACAGGAAACGGTGGCTGTGGCGACTGGGCACCCTTGTTTTGAGGCAGCTGCTGAGTGCAGGCAGTGCACCTGCCCCCAGGTGAACAGCTGTGGCCTGCCTTCCTCTCGGGGGCGTGCCTTGCGACCTGGTAGCTGGTGGCAGCTGTGCTCCAGGCTTCTGCCTGCTTACTGCCACCCCCCGGGAGGACGGCACTGGGGGGTTCTGGCGTTTGGCCCTGGGGGAGGCTTGGTATAGCTGTGGGTGGTAAAGGCTTACCAGGGGGCTTGGGATTCAGCTGGGTGGTCACTTGGTGGTCCAAGAAGGCGGGGTGTGCGGCCTGGGCCAGATGGATGGGGCACACCACCTATTTATTTGGGCCTGCGAGGCATACTGCCTACCCTGGTGGTTTTATAGAGGTTCCATTTTAAAACTTTAAGGCCTGGCATAGGCTGCAATTTGGTGTGGTGGGTGGCCATTTTGTGACAGGCTGTGCTGTTGAGGCGGCCATGTCCTTGTGCAGTCATTTGTGTTATCAGCCATTTTAGGGCTTTGGGCTCCCCCTGACGGTGTTAATTAACTACGTCACCCAAGAAGGGCAGGGGCCCCTCCAAGGGCAAACAGCCTTGCAAGTGACCAGCTCCCAGGGCCCCCCTCCCTGTTGTGTCATCATCGGATGAATAGGATGGGGGTGCCAGTGAGCAAGAAATTATGCACCACTTGGTGGCTTTAGAGCAAGCTAAAGGGGGTTTGGGGCGCGCTACACTGGGTGCTAGCAGGAAGTGACTGACCCGAATGGTGTCTAGGGATGCGATTAATAGAGAGATTTTAATGAGGCTTTCTGCTTTAGAAGGTTCGGTGGGAGTGTCAGCTGGCAAGAGCAGTGGTCAGCAGTTGGCCTCAAGGCAGGAAGCTGAGGTGCCCGTCGTGGACTTGGAACATAAAGGAGAAGCAGAGTCGGCTCCAGTGGCAGTGGTTGTCAACCCAGTGGAAACAGCGGGTAAGGAAGTTGCACCTCACCTGGGTTACCCCGGCCATGGGGGCACCTGGGACAATGGGCTCCTTACAGCTTCCAGGGGGCATCTCATGCCACAGGCCAGCAGTTTCCTCCTATGTGGCCTCAGGCGGGGCAAGTTCCCTGGGCTAGTCAGGGGATGGGGTCGCCTCCTTTGCCCCTTGCCCCATCCTCCATGTGGGGGACGGGGACAGGGTTCAGCGCTTACAGGCCACTCCGGCGGGTGGCCAGGATACTTGGCTGGCCCTTGGGCAGGTTATCCTTATCCTTATATGCTCTATGGCAATGTGCCATTCCATGCTATCCCATTCAGGGACACAGCCCTACCCCTTGGGGACCATCTAACTCAGGCTACAAGAGATAACATACTTAAAGGGGAGTATGTGGATGTCTTTTCCCTTCTTTTCGAGGAGTTGGAAAAGAAGGATAAAGATGAGTTCGATGATAGGGATAAGGAGTGGTTGAAATGTCAGCATGTCGACAGGACTTGGGCCAATTGGCTGCCTGGTTTCCTTATACATGCTGGAGTTTTGGCAAGGGCGCAACCCCATCGGGTGGTGCCTAAGTTCCAGGATTTGCCATTATCTATAAGGGACACACTGGCTTCTCTGGTGCTGCTTGGTTGCAGTATGATGAGGAATTCAGGATGAGGGCAGCCTTAAATCCGGCCCTCCCCTGGGACTGTATTCACCAGCAGCTTTGGCTGAAGGTGATGTCCCCAGCGAAACCGAGTCTGGGGGACCAGTCTGATAGCGGTCATACTGTACAGTGCACCTCATCAGTCACAGGGACCCGCAATGCAGCAGGGCAGCAGGTTCAACCCTGGCTGCTTTGCTGGGAGTTCGCCTACAAGGGAGTGTGTAATTGTAAGCCCTGTAGGTTCAAACGCATATGCCCTTCATGTGCAGAGCCTCATCCCTATAATGCCTGCCCCAAGGTTAAGCAAGGTGGGGGAGGTAAGAAATTTGGGGGTGGAGGATCAGGTGGTCAGCAGGCTACTGGTAAAGGGACCCACCCCAGTAAGGCTGAGGGCACTTGAACGCTTGCTGCATGCATACCCAAAGGAGCAGGACACCCTTTTTCTGTTGAATGGTTTCACATTTGGTTTTAGGATTCCAGTTCAGGGGCCACATTCTCCCTATATATCTGAGAATTTGCGTTCAGTTGTTGGTAAGGAAGACATAGTGCAGCAGAAAATAGCGAAGGAGTGTTTGGAAGGTAGGGTTTTATTTTATTTTATTTATTTATTTTATTTACATCATTTATAGTCCGCCTTTCTCACTGAGACTCAAGGCGGATTACACAGTATGAGGTTAATACAATCAGTATCAAGTAAGTACATTTCAATACAATACCATAAGGTAAACATATACAAGTTTAAAGACATAGCCTTAGCAAGGATCCAAGACATAGTAGAGATACTGAAGCAAAACATAATCAGTTCTAGGACTAACATTGGACAAGGATGTCCACTTTCACCTTTACTGTTTGTTATGGTGCTGGAAATACTTTTAAGGCAAATAAGAGAGGATGACAGCATCAAAGGCATAAAACTTAAATGGTTTTCTTACAAGTTCAGAGCGTTTGCGGACGATGTGATGTTTATAGTGGAAGAACCAATCCAGACATTACCAGTATTATTAGATAAAATCAAAGAATTTGGAGATCTGGCAGGGTTTAGTATAAACAGAACAAAGTCAAAATTGCTCTGTAAAAACGACAAAAAAGAAACAGGAGGAGCTAATGAACGTTACTAAGTGTGAAGTGGTTCAGAAAACAAAATACCTGGGAATAGAATGAACAGCTAAGAATATAGATTTATTTTAAAACAATTATGAAAAATTGTGGTCACAAATAGAGAGGGATTTGTTGAAATGGAACAAAATGAATTTGTCACTGTTGGGACGTATTTCAGTTGTAAAAATAAATGTACTACCCAGAATGATGTTTTTGTTACAAACGATTCCAATTGTTAAAGATAAGAAGCATTTTGACAAATGGCAAAGGAAGATATCAGATTTTGTCTGGGCAGGGAAAAAAACAAGAATTAAGATGAAAGTGTTGTGTGACGCAAAAGAAAGGGGAGGTCTGCAATTACCAAATTTGAGATTGTATCATGAAGTGATTTGTTTAATTTGGTTGAGGGAATGGGTAAAATTATCTAATCTTAAATTGTTAGCACTGGAAGGGCATAATAATTTGTTTGGTTGGCATGCGTATCTATGGTATGAGAAACATAAAATGGACGGTATGTTTCAGCATCATTTTGTAAGAAGGAATGTCTTCATGATTTGGCAAAAATATAAGAAGTTTATGGGGGGGGGAGGCCCATGTGGATTGTACCAGCAGAAGTGGTGAACCCAAATATGTATTATAAGGGAGAAGATTGGTTAACCTACAAAGAGTTATTATGGGCTGACAGAGATACCTTTAAAATAAAAAGTAAAGAGGAGTTACCATTTGAGTATGGTTGGTTGCAATATAGACAAATTAAAGATGTATTTGAATCTGACAAAAGAAAAGCGGGTTTCAGAACAAAAAATACAGAATTAGAAGAAATTTTGTTTGGAGAAGGAGCAAAAATGATTTCTAAAATGTATAAAATTTTACTGAAATGGTACGCACAAGATGAGGTCATTAAAACACAAATGGTGAAATGGGTAATAAACTTTAACAAAGATGTTACAATGGAGAATTGGGAATTTTTATGGAGGAACACACTGAAGACATCTACATGTAACAATTTGAAAGAGAATGGATATAAGATGATCTACAGATGGTATTTAACGCTGAAAAAATTAGCAAATGCAAACAGTGACATGTCAAATGAATGTTGGAAGTATAAAAAACATGAGGGCTCTTTTTACCACATGCGGTGGACTTGTGATAAGGCCAACATTTTTTGGTCTAAGATTTATGTGGAAATGCTGTCAATTATGAAATATAATTTGTTGAAGAGCCCAGAAATGTTGTTGCTAGGACTAAATATGCAAAAATAAATATGGGAGACAGGACACTGTTATTTTATATGAGTGTAGCAGCAAGAATATTGTATGCACAATACTGGAAGCAAGAAGACATACCAGAAGTGGAAGAATGGATTCAAAAACTGTTGTACATGGCGGAGATGGACAAAATGACAAGAAAGCTGAGGGAGCAAAATCCAAATGAATTTCTAACTGATTGGAGGAAATTTAAGGACTATCTGGAAAATAAGTGGGACGTGAGAGGACAATTGTGGACTTTAGAGAACTATTAAGAGGTGTGGAGAATGAATATGAACTTTACCTTTGATAATAGGGACTATAGTGTGAATAGAGGTAATGATAAGAAATAAAGGGGTTCTAGTGCTGTTGGAAGTCAAAAGGGGAAAAGAGGGAGGGGGAAGGGATGGGGGGGCATATATATCAATTTGAAGGGTAAATGAAATTGTATATTTTAAAGGAATGTATGTAATAAAGGAATTCAATTAAAAAAAATTTAAAAAAATTCTAGGACTAACATTAGACAGCATGGAGTGATGGTTGTACATACGAGGACATATTTAAAGCAGCAGATAATATATGAGGCAAAAATGGTGATGACGTCTATGATCCCCAACTCGTTAGCAAAGCACCTGAGACCCCATTTTAGGCCCCTTTGCAGTTCCCCCAGTCCCCAGTTTGAGAGCGTCTCCATTGGGGGTTGTTCCCAAGAAGGCAGCAGGCAAGTTCTGCCGTATTCATCACCTGTCATTCCCTAAGGGGAACTCGGTGAACGACACTATTCCTGAGCAGTCATGCTCCGTTAGGTATACTTCCTTTGACCAAGTAGTCAGAGTTGTATGCAGATGTGGGGTTGGGGCTGGGATGGCAAAATGTGACATCAAGTCTGCATTTGCCTGCTCCCGGTTCATCCCGAGGACTTTGAGCTCCTGGTGTGGGCCAGTGGCTGCCTGATTGGCATGCATTAAGGTCGGATAAGGGCTTGACCTTTCTAGAGTTTTTCCCCATTTTGGTGGCTGTGCACCTGTGGGGTGCAGAGCTGCCCAACCACTCTGTCCACTTCTGGTGCGATAATCTGGCAGTAGTTCACGTGGTCAACTCTCTGACCTCTAAGTCACCTTGGGTAATGAGGCTCGTTAGAGCCTTTACCCTGCTATGCCTCCAGTGGAACATTTTATTTAAAGCCCAACACGTTCCTGGTATTAACAATGGTGTGGCAGATGCTTTGTCTCACCAACAGATGGAGCATTTTTGGCAGCTGGCCCCGAAGGCCAACCCGGAACCAGCACAGGATTTATGGCAGCTTGGAAGGCCGACGCATGCAGGGCTATATGGCTTGCAGTTGCCCCCAGCAAGAGATGGACCTACGACAGAGTGGTAGGACATTTTGTGGGGTTTCGGTGAGATGTTGGCCTTACAGCAGCATTGGCCCATCCCTGCAGAGCATATCATGCATTTCTGTGTGCATCAGAGGGGTCACGGATTGGCCATTAAGACAATAAGGGGACAGTTAGCTGCCTTGGCTTTCGTTAGCAAGGCTTGGGGGTTTCCTGAGGCCACAGGGGACTTCCGAGTGAGGAAAATGTTGGAGGGGTGGCCATGTGAAGCTGGGGTTCACACGGACCATAGGGAGCCCATTTCCCCTGTGGTGCTTAGTGCTGCCTGGGGTGATATTTGTAGTTCTGGCTATGAGGCCAGACTGTTTCATGTGGCTGCATTGACAGCCTTTTTGGGGGCCCTGCGTGTCAGTGAACTAGTGGCTCAGTCAGGTACGGGTAGGTCTGGGTGGGTGTCATATACGCCATCCTGCATATCTGCCGTGAATGTATTCTGTGATATGTGCTGATCCTCTGAGGGCATGGGAAGTTCCTTATTGATGCTAAGACAGTGGGTTATCTTGCAAGTATTTACTTTCTCTTTCCCTGCCGCTTCGAGCAAGTGTCCTTGAATGCCAGCTGCAGCTGGCTTGAGATGTATCCTTCTTGGGAACTGTAAACCGCTCTGAGTGGGCATTAAGTTGTCCTGAAGGGCGGTATATAAATCAAATGTTGTTGTTGTTGTTGTTTTGTTGTTGTTGAGATGATTTCATTCTTTGCTCTGTCTAGCCTAAACCTACTTTCTCCCCTCATATCCCCCTGGCTCCTTCATGCCAGAACTTTAATGGCCACTATCCTGAAGGTGGGAATCTTCCCTATAACTAATACTACCCACCCCATTTACGTCACTTCTGCAAATACAGTTGTCTGAGCACCTTGAACTTGATGGATCTCTAATAAAGTTACTTCAACCAATACACCTGTGTGGTTGCTGTGGAGAACTTGGGGGATCTACCTGCCAGGGACTGACATTGGGCCCTTATGGTAAGGGACGTTAAGTTGGAGGGAGACAGAGTCTCCCTTACAATCCACAAGTCTAAGACTGACCAGAGACAGAGAGGGATGGTCACCAGATTGGGGACTTGCGCAGATCTGGAATTGTGTCCTGTTCAGGCTCTCAGGAAGTATTTACGTGTCCGGGGTGAAGAGCAAGGGATTTTGTTTTGTCATGAGGATGGACAGCCCTTGACTCATCAGTTTGGGGCAGTGACCGAGAGGGCATGGGCCAAATTGGGTCTAGCTGGCATCAAATTTGGCACCCATTCATTTAGGATTGGGGCTGCTTCGACGGCGGCAGCTATGGGGTATTCAGGGCAGGTGATACAGTGAGTAGGCAGGTGGAAGTCCACTGCTTACCGGGCTTACATCTGGCCTCTGCCGCAGTTTTAAGCTTTTGCTAATTGTTTTTTTCCATAGGTGCTGTGTCTCGCCATGAGAAATGAAGAATTTTGATCTGTGAGGAGGACTCCAATTGGGTCCCAGCTTGGTTTGTTGGAATGGGCGACAGTGGAGTAGCAGGGCCATCGTGGCCTTAGGTGGCTGGGCTTGGTGTCACTGTTATTTAGGGACAGATGTGGGCATCCACCCCATGTTTTAGTCATTCACCTGGGTAGGAATGACCTGGAGCTTGTTCAGGGCAAGGCCCTGTCTCTGCAGGTGAAAATGAACCTCCAGGTGATAGGCCAGCATTGGCCTGGGGTACTTGTTATGTGGTCCACCACGTTACCACGACAGGTTTGGTTGGAGGAGGAGGACTGACAGGCGATTGAGAGGGCTTGGATGAAGGCCAATAGGGCCATTCAGAAGGCCCTAGGCGAGGGGTTGGGTATTTATTTACCCCATCCACGGATCAAGGCCGAATTTGCTGACCTCTACAGAGGTGACAGGGTGCACCTGTCAGTAACAGGCAATGACATTTTTGGGGGATGATTTACAGCAAGGGCTCCAGTTGGCTCTAGGCCACCTGTGGGACACAAGGGCCTGAGCAGAGGCTTGGCCCTAGCGATACCAGAAGAGAGTTTGGGGAATAGGGAGTGGGCCAGTGAGCACCCTTGGCACTTCTCCATTGATCGGGTAAAGGGGTCTGCCAGGAGCTTGTGACAGCTGCCATGCTGTGTGGGCAGACTGCCTAGGGGAACCCCCATGTGCAAGTCCTTCCCTCACTGCTGTACAGCTGAAGCTTAGGCGCTTGAAAGAGGGGGATCCAATTTGCCTGGCCAGCCGGGTCTCAGCCATCCATAAGGATGGCTCACACCTGGGGCTTCGGAGCTTGCTCAGACAGGTCAAAGCGGAGGTCCAGGGGGTGACCATGTGGCTTGACCTGTACCGCTAGTTGGCCCTTGCTGCAGTTAGTAGTTGCTGTTATTAAATTGCTGTTAATTAATAAAGTGCCCCTTAGTTCCATGCCTGTGTCTATCTCTTCATTCTGACTGGGGTGGCAAAATGCCATTCCCTGTGTAGTATCAAAACAAAGATGCACTCATGCGCATTGCACACGTCCCCCCTTCCCAACAACTGACTTAATTAGGTGGCATAACATAGCATAAGGGCCCTCTTCCTTTGGGACTCAGTTGGTGAATGCCTGTAAGGAAAACAAGATGGTGCTGTGCCAGCCCATTGCCTGCCTGCTGCTGCCGCTGCCCTGTGGGAACCGAAACAAAACACACAGACTTTTTGGTGGCAGGGTGTTCCCAACTGTGGCTGCTAGATTAGAAGCCCAGAATGCTCAGGTTGTAGGAACCACCCTCAGAACCTGAGATTACCGAGGTATCCATGAAGGAGAGTTACTAATTGCTAAGGACCCCATGGCTGCCCCATGACCCCAAGAGTAGAGAAGTCAGAAAACCTGGGCAGAAGCATAATTCATGCAGGACAGTGCACAGCCAGGCAGTAGACGGTGTGGAAGGCCTCTGAGACCCTGAGAGAACCTCTGCCAGTCTGCGTAGACTACGCTCACCCTGATGGACCAATGTTCTGATTCAGCACAAAGCAGTTTCATGCATGTCCAAGTGTGTGTGGCTAGCCATCTGAGACCTCTCTGCTGACCGCAAGGCATCTGGAAACCTAGATCCTTCATAAGGCTTTGCAAGACACTGGTCAAAGTCCAATGGTGAGTCCCTGGAGACTCCAGGCCACTGCTGCAGCTTCAGGCGCTTACTACTATCAATAGCCTCAGTCCAGCTCTGACTGTTGTGGAATCAGCAGCTCTGACAGTGCTTGCCTGCTCTGCCTAGACGTGATTTGACTCACGTCTGCCTTAGGTCCCAGGTTGCAAACAGAACATTGCCCAGTGTTCCAAAAGTGCTTTTCTAACCATTGGCTTTGGCTGTGCTCTGGGTGCTGCTGCACTGTGAAGCCCAGGCTGCTGGCTGGTTGTTTGCTTCAGCCCATTTCTGCAGCTGCTGCTGCCTGGCACACTCACACTGCAGGATCCGGACCATGCATGGCTGATGCCCTTCTCAGCAGATGGTGGGAGTGCAATCTTCCTGCACATCTGCTGAAAAGCGTACGTATTTGCAGTCAATGAGATAATATGGAAATTGTTCACACCATCATGCAGCCTGACAAATGATGTGGTTCTTGCTTTACTTCCCACCAATGTTACTTGCCATATCCAGCGTATGTTTACAAGCCCTACTAGTAATGCGGCCCCTTCCTGGCAACCGCGCAAAGGCTTAAGCCAGGGGCCAAAGTTTGCCTCCTCAGAAGGAGGAAGAGGCGAACGGCTCTTCCCAGGCATCTGGGCTTTAAGCCGGGGGCGGAGACAAGCACCGTAGGAGGCGTCTTTGCCCTTGAGGCTTCAGTTGCTCTGTGCAATTGGACGGAGCAGAATGTGCTTGTCAGCTCCTGCTCATCCAACGTGTGGAGGAACGCCTGGGCACAAATAGGGAAGTGGTGTTTTCGCTCTACTTGTGAGGAGCATGGCGAGACTTTTTCTAGCCGGCTCCTTGCCTGGTTTGGCAGCAGCAGTGGCGGCCTGAGCGGGAGTGTTTGAGAGGAGCACTGGCTGTCGGCAGTGGCAGCGGTGGCAGGCCTGCAGGGAGGCAGAGCGAGCCCCCTCCCCACCCCCAATCCAGGCCTTTTGGGATCGTTGTGAGCCACATTGGCATTCAGGTCGTGGCCGCAGTGGAGGAAAGCCTTGGTGGTGGTGGTGGTGGGGGGGTTCTGCAAGCTTTGCCTCCTTATCTCCCCTTTTCCCCTTTTGTACGGAGCACGCCTCCTGTGGTTGGGCTTTACCCGGGGGTGGCAGGCCTAGAGTGTAATTTAGGGGCTGCTGCGGGCTCTGTCTTGGTAGGGCCTGGCAGGAGGCCTTTTCGGCCTGGCTGCACAGGTTGTCAAACAGACCCTTTGCATTGGTAGTGGCGGCCACCATTTTGTTGCTGGTGGCCATTTTGTGCACATAACTCTATAGATATGGGGTAGCTGACCTCATTGGGTGGCAGGGGCCTATAGCAAAGCATAGTATTTTCTCCCCCCCCCGCCCCGTTTTGACTAGCTCACCCACATTAGTGTTGGTATTAATCAATACTCTCCATTCTTGCGTAATACACCATTACAGGCAGTTATTGGTAATTTAAGCAATACCCAGGGAACTCCGTGATACTTATAGAGTTACGGGAAGTTTATGCAGCTTCTAAATATGGCTTCTGAAAAGGGTAAGGAGGGCCCGTCTAAGGGAAAGCAGCCAGCCCAGAAACAGCCTCCTACGAGGGATCCTCCTGCACTCCCCTTTTCAGAGGAGGATGAGGAGGATGCCAGTTTGAGTGCTGAGATATTGAAGTGATTGGGAGTATTGGAGAAGGTCGGGGGGGCCCTGGTTCCTGTGGCTGGTGGGGGCAAATGTGTTAGGCCGGTAAGGCGGCATCCAAATCTGCCTTTGGGATTCAAATTCTGAATCGTCTTTCTGCCCTTGAGTCTGCAGCAGGTCCAGCAGAGGCGGTGGCTAGTACTAGTCATGAGGCTCGTGTGATGCTGACAAGGATGCAGTGTTGGAAGCTGAGCCGGAGGGACAGGTGGACGGTGGTCCAGTCGCGGTGGCTGTTGAACCCAGCATGCTGGAGGGTAAGTTCGCCTTGCCACAGCAGGCGTGCCGTTGGCCCTGGGAGCCCTGGGATTAGGCTGCTGCCTCCAGGTCCCACAACACCTTCCTATTCTCGTAACACCTCATCTTGGCAGACGGCTGGGCAAGTGGGATGACCAGGTCAGGTATTGAACGTGCCAGGCACTCAGGCATCAATGGGGAGCCCTCAACCAATGTGAGGGTCAGCCGATAGTCAGGCTCTTGGCATACCTTTAGTAGGGCGGCAATATGGAGCATAGCCACCATGGGGCTTTCTGCCTTATGGAGCTTATGGACAGGTTCCTTATGGGGCACTTCCTTTTGGTGATACAGCCCTGCCCCTTGGGGACCATCTTACCCAAGCTACCAGGGAAAAGAGAGTTAAAGGACAGTATATTGACATCTTCACCCTTCTCTTTAGAGAGCTGGCGAAGGATAAGGATGATCTAGATGAACGGGGCAAGGAAAAAACTGGGAGAAGGAAGGTAGACCGCAACTGGCGTAATTGGCTCCCAGGATTTTTGATACGTGCCGGGGTGTTGGGTAGAGCCCAGCCTTTGCAGGCGGTGTCTCTCTTTCAATATCTGAATATCATCTACAGGGGCTACACTGGCTTCATTGGTGCTGCATGGCTGCAGTACGATGAAGGATTCAGGATGCCGGCTGCTCTCAACCCGCAGCTTCCCTGGGACCAAATGCACCAGCAGCTGGGGCCGCAGGTGATGTCCCCCGCAATCCAAACTCAGGAGGTAGGCCAGATAGTGGCCTCCTGATTCACTGCACTGTATCAAGTTCAGCCAGTTGAAACTGCTGATGGGCAGCAGTTTTTTCAACCCCACCTCCTCTGCTGGGACTTTACAGCAAAAGGGGCCTGTGACAGGATAACTTGCAAGTACAGGCAGGAGGGCCCATCTCGTTCTGGCCCTGCTCTGGATCCCAGCAGGGAGGGGGCAGTAGATGGTCAGGAGGTGGAGGAGTCCAGCAGGCAGCGGAAAAAGGGACCCAGCCCAGCGAGGTGGTGGGCAGCTGATCGCCCCGGTTGCTGTGGGTTTTCCGGGCTGTGTCGCCGTGGTCTTGGCGTTGTAGTTCCTGACGTTTCGCCAGCAGCTGTGGCTGGCATCTTCAGAGGTGTAGCACCGAAAGACAGAGATCTCCCAGTGTCACAGGGTGGAGAAGAAGTTGATCGCCCGCTTGGAATTTAACGGGAGCAGCGGGCTGCCTGTTCCAGTTCAAGTGTTAACTTTGGCCTCGTTTCTGTTTAAAGATTAAGTTTTGCCTTACCCTGCTGAGTGTTGGGTTTTGTTTTCAAATAATAATGTGTCCCCCTGCTTCCCTTTTGAAAGTCATATTAATTGTGTTTTCCTGGGTCCAATGGGTTGCCAAGACAGGCACCAGGGCAGCGCTGGTTCCACTGGTGACAGGGCAGGGTGTTTTGATTGGCCCACCATGCCAGCAGGACGGCGTGGCCCAGCTTGCACGGTGTGAATCATTGCCACTTCTGTTTGGGGGGAAGGGTTAGGGTCCTCCCCGGAGGCTGGTTTGGGGGAAGGAATGGTCCTCCCCCACATACGTTAATTGAGGGAGGAAGGGTCCTCCCCGGAGGCTGGTTTGGGGGAAGGAAGGGTCCTCTCCTACGTATGTTAATTGAGGGAGGAAGGGTCCTCCCCGGAGGCTGGTTTGGGGGAAGGGATGGTCCTCTCCTACGTATGTTAATTGAGGGAGGAAGGGTCCTCCCCGGAGGCTGGTTTGGGGGAAGGAAGGGTCCTCTCCTACGTATGTTAATTGAGGGAGGAAGGGTCCTCCCCGGAGGCTGGTTTGGGGGAAGGAAGGGTCCTCTCCTACGTATGTTAATTGAGGGAGGAAGGGTCCTCCCCGGAGGCTGGTTTGGGGGAAGGAAGGGTCCTCTCCTACGTATGTTAATTGAGGGAGGAAGGGTCCTCCCCGGAGGCTGGTTTGGGGGAAGGAAGGGTCCTCTCCTACGTATGTTAATTGAGGGAGGAAGGGTCCTCCCCGGAGGCTGGTTTGGGGGAAGGAAGGGTCCTCTCCTACGTATGTTAATTGAGGGAGGAAGGGTCCTCCCCGGAGGCTGGTTTGGGGGAAGGAAGGGTCCTCTCCTACGTATGTTAATTGAGGGAGGAAGGGTCCTCCCCGGAGGCTGGTTTGGGGGAAGGAAGGGTCCTCTCCTACGTATGTTAATTGAGGGAGGAAGGGTCCTCCCCGGAGGCTGGTTTGGGGGAAGGAAGGGTCCTCTCCTACGTATGTTAATTGAGGGAGGAAGGGTCCTCCCCGGAGGCTGGTTTGGGGGAAGGGATGGTCCTCTCCTACGTATGTTAATTGAGGGAGGAAGGGTCCTCCCCGGAGGCTGGTTTGGGGGAAGGAAGGGTCCTCTCCTACGTATGTTAATTGAGGGAGGAAGGGTCCTCCCCGGAGGCTGGTTTGGGGGAAGGAATGGTCCTCCCCCACATACGTTAATGGGGAAGGAAGGGTCCTCCCCGGAGGCTGGTTTGGGGGAAGGAATGGTCCTCTCCTACGTATGTTAATTGAGGGAGGAAGGGTCCTCCCCGGAGGCTGGTTTGGGGGAAGGAAGGGTCCTCTCCTACGTATGTTAATTGAGGGAGGAAGGGTCCTCCCCGGAGGCTGGTTTGGGGGAAGGGATGGTCCTCTCCTACGTATGTTAATTGAGGGAGGAAGGGTCCTCCCCGGAGGCTGGTTTGGGGGAAGGAAGGGTCCTCTCCTACGTATGTTAATTGAGGGAGGAAGGGTCCTCCCCGGAGGCTGGTTTGGGGGAAGGAATGGTCCTCCCCCACATACGTTAATGGGGAAGGAAGGGTCCTCCCCGGAGGCTGGTTTGGGGGAAGGAAGGGTCCTCTCCTACGTATGTTAATTGAGGGAGGAAGGGTCCTCCCCGGAGGCTGGTTTGGGGGAAGGAAGGGTCCTCCCCCACATACGTTAATGGGGAAGGAAGGGTCCTCCCCGGAGGCTGGTTTGGGGGAAGGAAGGGTCCTCTCCTACGTATGTTAATTGAGGGAGGAAGGGTCCTCCCCGGAGGCTGGTTTGGGGGAAGGAAGGGTCCTCCCCCACATACGTTAATGGGGAAGGAAGGGTCCTCCCCGGAGGCTGGTTTGGGGGAAGGAATGGTCCTCTCCTACGTATGTTAATTGAGGGAGGAATGGTTTCCCCCTGCATGTGGTTTCTGTGATGGAACGGCCCTTCCCTGCAGTAAAGCTCGGGCTAGGGTAGGGCCAATAGGGCCATATAGAAGGCGTTAGGGGAGGGGTATGGAATTTAACTACCTCACCCTAGGATCAGGGCCACATTTGCCACCCTTGACAGGGATGACTGGGCTCACTTGTCAGTTGTTGGCAATGACATCTTCTTAGACGACCTGCGGCAAGGACTCAGGTTGGCACGAGGCCAGCTGTGGGGTACGAGGGCCTAAGCAGAGGCTTGGCCCTTTCACACTGGCAGGAGAAAGTTGGGGAATAGGGAGCGGGCCGGTGAGCACCCCTTTGGCAATTCTCCGTTGGTGGGGAAGTGGGGTCTGCCAGGAGGAATGGTATGCTTCATGGCTACCCCCCCCCCCTGTGCAGACTGCCTCCAGGGGATCCCAGGCGCAAGTCCTTCCCTCCTGCTGTACGGCTGAGGCCTTAGGAGTGGCCCTGAGTTCCAATGCCTTGCATCTTTCTCATCCTTCCGACTTGGGGGGGGGCGGGATGATGATCCTCTGACGTGCCTTTCAGATTTGCACAAAAACAGCATTGAGCACTGGGTTCTGCATGCTCTATGTATTTTCATGAGTTCTATGCTCTCTTTTACAGAATGCGTACTGAGAATTATTATCTAGATCAGTTAAACAGAAGCCTGCTTCCCTCATAATAGACAATGACTGCACATAGTCTGAGGCCCTGTACCCGGGGCCACAGAATGTTTGAAATCAACAACTAGAAACCTTATTTTAGATGGGTAAATGTTTAGTTATGTAGTCCCATAAACAATGAATGACTGCCTTTGTTTGTGAGCCAGAAAACAAATTGTAACAGGCAGAATCCAATCAAATGGAGCCATTCTCTTCCAAAGCACTTTGCAACAGTCACAGGTATTTTTTTCCACACATGAAATTCAGAACATTTTTTAAAAGACGTCCAAATGGCTAAATTGATTTAAATAAGGCAATTCCAAGTCATCAGTGACTTCGGAACACAGTCAGCATTATAATTTGTTTTGAAATGTGGTCATAACTTTTTACATTTCTACAGAAATTCTCAACCTATTACATAATTATATTGCTTTCATACACTGTCAAATATTTCTCAAGAACTTTCCTTTGTCTTCAAAGCACACGATTTCACTGCATCTCAGCTTTCATAGAGTATCATTTTAGTGGAGGCTTTTTGAATTTGAAATCTCTACGCATTTTATGCAATGTAGGCAACCTGATCAAGGACTGGGATTCAACTACAAAGAAAATATTTTGAATCAAAGCACCTACTCTTATCTTTCCCCATCTCCTCCTCTCTGCCTCCATAAAATCCACCGCTTCCCTGCTGCTGCATTCTTCTCCAGGGGTGGCTCAAGCACGTAGGTGCTAAAGAATCCAACCATCTTCTCTTTTCTGTACAAAGACTCTTAAGCATTCTAACAGCGCAGCCCTTAGTAGAGTTACTCCAGTCTAATCCATGGCTTCAGAACGAAGTAACTCTTTATACGGTTCTACCGTGATGTCTGGTTACATGTCTCCTTATTCAAGAATATAGGCAAGTAGGATTAACAAATGGCTGGAAAACGGTTGGCATGGCCAGTTTTCAGAATGTTTAGAATGCATGCTTGCATTCCAGGTGATGGATAAAGGCAAGGCCTGGAAGATGATGATGATGATGATGATGATGATGATGATGATATAACAACAACATTCGATTTATATACCATCCTTCAGGACAACTCAATGCCCACTCAGAGTGGTTTACAAAGTATGTTATTATTATCCCCACAACAACAATCACCCTGTGAGGTGGGTGGGGCTGAGAGAGCTCTGAGAGAGCCATGACTAGCCCAAGGCCATCCAGCTGGCTTCTCAAGTGGAGGAGTGAGGAATCAAACCCGGCTCTCCAGATTAGAGTCCTGCTGCTCTTAACCACTCCACCAAACTGGCTCTCAATATAGTGCATGTGTGTGAATATATACATGCATGATACAAGAGATATCCCAAATTGTTGCAGTGCCCTATATGGGCCTCCCTCATTCCTTCCCACTGCACACAGCTGCTTGCTTACTTGGCAGCAGAAGCAGAAGAGAAAAACAACACTCAGGGTGGATAATAAAGATGGCCGTATTCATCTACCTACTACATTTCTAATGTCTGTTCTTTCTTGAAGGAACTCAGGGCGCATGGCTCTCCTTCCTCCATTTTACCTATTCAATAATCCTGTGAAGTAGGCTAGAT
This sequence comes from Eublepharis macularius, assembly GCF_028583425.1. Lineage (NCBI taxonomy): Eukaryota > Metazoa > Chordata > Lepidosauria > Squamata > Eublepharidae > Eublepharis > Eublepharis macularius. The sequence continues at coordinate 2,048,692 of NC_072793.1, forward strand.
TCAGAAATAGCAACTGGCCAACAAGCTGGGTCCTAGTTAAACACTCAAATCAATACAACATACCAATATACCATTTTAACGTCTACAATACACCATGAAGTCGGCTAAGTTGAGAAATAAGGACCGCCTTCTCCTATATGAACCTATCCTTCTGCTCCAGTCATCTTCAGAGACCCTGCTTCAGGTGTGCCTACTATCTGAGGCTAGATAGGTAGCCATCCAAGAAAGGGCCATCTTGGTTGTGGGTGGCCAACTGGAGGGACAACAACAGGGCATAAAGGCCGAGGTCTTTCTTGATGTTGCCTCCTGGCACTGCTACTCAGAGGTTGACTGCCTCTGAATGTGGAGGTCCCCTTTAGTCCCCATGGCTGGTAGCTACTGACAGATCTGTCCTCCATGAATCAGTCAAATCCTCTTCTAAAGCTCCCCATGCCTATGGCTATCACTACATCCCCTGACATCGAATTCCACATTTTAATCACTCATTGTGTAAAGAAGCATTTCCTTTTGTCCATCTTGAATCTACTGTCCATCAGCTTCATTGGATTACCTCAAGTTCTAGTAATTCAGGTCAGGGAGAAAAATTCTGTCTGCCCACTCTATCTATTCCATGCATAATTGTATAAATGTCTATCATGTCCTCCCTTAGTCATCTTTCTTCTAAACAGAAAAGTCCCAGACTCTTCAGTCTCTCCTCACAGGAAAGGTGTTCCAACTCTGTATTATCTTGGTTGCCTTCTGTATATTTTCCATCTCTGCTGTGTCCTTTTTGAGATATGGTGACCAGAACCGCACACACTCTTCCAAATGAGGCCAAATGAGACCTATGCAAGGGCATTATAATACTGGCTCTTTTACTTTCAATACCTTTCCTAATAATCCCTAGGATGGAGCTTGCCTTTTTCACTATTGCAGCAGGCTAAGTTGACACGTTCCTTGAGTTATCCCCTACAACCCCAAGGTCCCTTTCCCTCTCAATCTCAGCAAGTTCAGATCCACCTCCATATGCACATCCATGGTGATTCACAAAGACAACTTCATAAAAGCATTGCTTATTCCTCATGAAACAAAATCAAGCTCAAGCCCAAAACTAAATTGCACAAAAATGAAGAACAATAACAACAGGTCCAACAAAACTCCAGGGAAGGCCAAACACCAGCTGCAAAGAGGAGACTCGAAGAAGGGCTCTCCCCCACTTGAAAGCCTGCTCACATTTCTTAAAAAGATGTTTGCCCAGTGTCTCAAGATAGTCCGCAACAGAATCAGAGAAAGGAAGATGAGACAGATATTTGTAAGACAGGTTGCTGCCACTGAAAAAGCCTGATCCTTCATGGCACACAGAGGAACACGAAGGATCGCTGTGAACAAAACAGAATATATAGGCAGGAATGTATGGGGGCTGTCTTAAAACAAGAGGTAATCCAGTGATATTATGAAAGGGACAGGGAAAAACCTGTCTCACAATGCCGTTCTATGCACCTTGTAGGTCCTTTGAAGTTGATGGGTTTAGAAGGGAGTTAGGATGGCACTGCAAGTCTCCCATCACCAGTCGACCCTCTTCCATCTGGCTAAAGTACTCACTCATTAGCATTATTGTTGGACTGGATGCTTGAGACTGCTTGGCATGCTGGGCTGTGGTGGCTTCCATGTCATTTCCAAAGAACAAGAGAAGATTCCATAAGCATTCACACAAGCCACCGCATCACATCTGAACTGAAATACCATCTGGGTACGCACATGTTCCTAAACTCACATCTGCTCAGAAGAGGAATATTGCGGGGGCGGGGGGGCACAGCATACCCTTTCCATGTTTGCGGAATCAACATGTTTTTATGTTGGCCAATACTACTTACAGTTTTTTTTTTTTTTTTTGAAAAATTTTTTATTGGGTTAGAACATTTTTATTTTTACATTACAATCAATTTTCCCCTAATTTTTCGTTTCTAACCCCCTCCCTTTCCCCCCCTTTTGTTGACTTCCAACAGCTTTCCCACCCTCTGTCCCTTTTCCCTTACTTCTATTAAATTCCTCTGTCTAAAACAGATATACATTCTCCATTATATTAAGCAGTGCATCATTAACTCCTTTAATTATTATACACCCAAACTATACGTCTTTAGATAAACAATTTATCCCATTTTCCAGTTTTGAATAATTCTATATAAACCTATATATCATAAACCATAAAAATTTCCCACATTTAAATCAAACAATTTGATTTGTTCTCTATATATTACTCATTTCAACTTTTTATGGTAATTCTATATAACTCCTCAGATACTCAATCAATTTAACTCTTCTATACATTCAGTTTGGTGCATATAAATCTTGTCAAAAAAAAGAAAATATTGTTAGTTAGTCAATCCTCATGTTTAAACCTTATCATTAATTATTCTCTATCAGTTGACCTATACATATCTATATATATCTCAATCAATTAATCTAACTGCTTATAAATTCACATTTCTCTTCCTCCCCCGGTAAAGTCACCCCTCTCTTTTATACTTTTATTATATTTCAGTAGTTCTCAAACTGCCACAGTTTTCCTCCCACCTCCCATTTCTTCTCCAGGTATTGTTTCAGCTTCTCCCAGTCTGTGTTGAACTGCCCTGAGTCCAGATCTCTCAGTTTTCTTGTCATCTTGTCCATTTCAGCCATATACAGCAATTTGTAGATCCAATCTTCAATAGTTGGTACTTCTTGTACTTTCCATTTCTGCGCATACAAAAGTCTAGCTGCTGCAGTCATATAAAAAATCAACGTCCTATGATGGGCTGGAATTCCCTCCATTCCCAAGTTTAGCAGCAGGAGTTCTGGGTTCTTATTTATTTGAAACTGTAAAATTTCACTCATTTCTCTTATTATTTCCCCCCAGAACTGCCTAGCTACCTCACACGACCACCACATATGATAGAGGGAGCCCTCATGTTTCTTACATTTCCAGCATTTATTAGAAGTATTCAAATTCCCTAGCGCAATCTTCTTTGGTGTCATGTACCAACGATAGATCATTTTGAAAATGTTCTCTTTAATATTAATACATGTCGTTGTCTTCATTGTAGTTTTCCACAAGTATTCCCATGCCTCCATTGTTATTTCTTTATTGAAATTTATAGCCCATTTCACCATCTGTGTTTTAACTATCTCATCCTCAGTATACCATTTCAGCAATACTTGGTATACCTTGGATATTCTTTTCTTGTCTTCTTTAAGAAGGGTCTGCTCTAGTTCCGAGTTCTCTGTTCGTATGCCCCCTTTTGCAAAGTCTGAGTTGTATAAGTCTCTAATCTGTCTATACTGAAACCAATCATAGTTAGGTGATAGTTCCTCTTGCGTCTTTATTCTAAGTTTAGATACTTCAATCTTAGTTATTTCTTTATACGTTAAACATTGTTGTTCATTATCCACAGCTCTCGGATCTATCACCTCATATGGAACCACCCACAAGGGGGTTCCTTCTTGTAAGTAAGTTCTATACTTCTTCCAGATTGTAAATAGACTTCTCCTTACAAAATGATGCAGGAACATCGAGTTGACCTTTACTTTGTCATGCCATAGGTATGCGTGCCATCCAAAAATTTTTTTATATCCCTCTAGGGCTAATAGTTTCTTATTCTTTAATGTCATCCACTCTTTTAGCCAAACTAGGCAGATTGCATCATGGTAAAGTCTCAGATTGGGCAGTTGCATTCCGCCTCTCTCCTTTGCATCTTGTAAAACTTTTACTTTCACTCGAGGCTTCTTGCCTGCCCAAACAAAATCTGATATTTTCCTCTGCCATTTTTCAAATTGTTTAGAGTCTCTGATGATTGGTATTGTCTGTAACAAAAACATTACTCTTGGTAACACATTCATCTTAACTGCTGCAATCCTGCCCAACCATGACAGGTTCAATCTATTCCATTTGATCAAGTCTCTCTCTATCTGAGTCCATAATTTTTCATAATTATTCTTGAACAAATCTATATTTTTTGCAGTCAGCTCAACTCCCAAGTATTTCACCTTACTAGTTACTTCACAATCCGTTGTTTCCATTAACAATTGTTGTTTCTGCTTAGTCATGTTTTTGCATAATATCTTTGACTTCTTTTTGTTAATGAAGAAACCTGCCAAATCTCCAAACTCCTTGATCTTGCCTATCACTTTTGGCATGTTCTCCAGTGGGTCTTCTACAATTAACATTATGTCGTCTGCAAATGCTCTGACCTTATATGAGTAGTCCTTTATTTTTATTCCTCGTATTTCCTCATCTTGTCGAATTTGTATCATCAGAATCTCCAATACTAAAATGAACAACAATGGAGATAACGGGCAACCTTGTCTTGTTCCTTTACTAATCGTCAATTTTTTGGTCAATTCATCATTCACTACAATTGCTGCAGTCTGGTCTCTATAGATTTCCTTGATTGCTCTGACGAATCTTTCTCCCAGTTGTAGCTTTTCCATAGTGGCAAACATAAAATCCCAGTTTAAATTGTCAAACGCTTTTTCAGCGTCTACAAAGAAGAAACCAACCTCTTTGTCACAACGCTTGTCGTAGTATTCAATAGCATTGATCACTGTCCTTAAGTTGTCTCTTATTTGTCTGTCTGGCAAAAAGCCTGCTTGTTCCTCCTCTATGACTTCCGAGAGCCACCCCTTCAATCTCTCCGCCAATATCTTCGCAAAAATTTTATAGTCATTATTGAGTAGTGATATAGGCCTATAATTTTTCACGCTAGTCAGATCTTGGCCCTCTTTTGGGATCAATGATATATTCGCTTCGCTCCAAGTGTCTGGAATTCTTTGATCCCTAAAAACTCCGTTCATCACCTCTTTTAGGAATGGTGCCAGTTCATTGGCCATTGTCTTATAAAATTTAGCCGTAAGTCCATCTGGCCCTGGCGCCTTTCCTAGATTTGCGGATTGTATTGCCATATTTATTTCCTCATCAGTTACTTCACTGTTCAACTTATTTCTCCAAGCTTCCGAGATCTCTGGAAGTTTGGTTTTCTCCAAATATGATGCTATTGATTCTTTGTTTACTTCTTTTTTATTATACAGCTTAGCGTAAAATTTATAAAAGGCTCTGCTAATGGTAGTCTGCTCCAAATACGTTTTGTTTTCTTCACAAATTTTATTTATTATTTTCTTTTCCCTTTTCTTCTTTAATTGCCATGCCAAATATTTCCCAGGTTTATTAGCACCCTCAAAAGCTTTTTGATTCAGTCTTTTAAGGTTCCACTCCAATTCTTTGTTACTCATTGCTGTTAACTGTTCTTGAAGAATTTTGATTTCCTGATGTATTTTCTTTTTCCCTGGTCTCTTTTTTAACTGTACTTCTTTGGCCTTTATTTTCTCCTCAATCTCTTGTCTTTTCTCCTCTTTCTTTTTCCTTGCTCTACCATTTAAGTCCATTAGTATGCCCCTTACAACCGCCTTGTACGCGTCCCAAACTTTACTGGTTGGTACTTCTTTATTCACGTTGTATTGTATAAAAAACTTAGTCTCTCTTCTCAGTGTTTCCATATTCTCACTTTCCTGTAACAGGTCCTCATTTATTCTCCAGGCTTTCCTTTTTCTCCTTTTTCCAAATTTCCACATAATTGGGTTGTGATCTGAGCCTACCATCGGCATTATTTCTACCTCCTTAGTCCATAGCGCTAAGTCCTTTGAGGCCCAGATCATATCAATTCTTGATAATGTAAGATGCCTTGCAGAATAAAAAGTAAACTGTTTGGTTTTAGGATATTCTCTCCTCCATACGTCTTCGAGAGTCTCTTGTTGAATCAACTCAAAAAAAAGCTTTGGCAATAGTCCTCTTTTCTTTTGTGCTTTTGTAGTCTTTTTGTCTAATTCCAAATCTGTCACTCCATTGAAATCTCCAGCAAGAATTATCTGGTCATATACAAGATCGTCTAGGTGCTTCCTTAAGACCTCAAAGAAGCTTTCCTTTGCACCGTTAGGTGCATAAAGTCCGACTACCAACACTCTCTTTAAGTTCCAATTACATTCCACTGCTACAAATCTAGCTTCCACATCTCTCATAACAAATTTTGGCTGCAGCTCCTCTTTTATATACAACACCACTCCTCTTTTTTTCTTGTTGGAAGCCGCTACAAATTCTTTGCCCAATTTTCCAGATTTTAAATATTTTACATCCTGTTTTCTAATGTGGGTCTCCTGCAAACAAACAATATCACATTTTTGTTTTAGTAGCCAATGAAAAATATTTTTTCTCTTATTCGGTGAGTTTAGTCCATTTATATTCCAAGATAATACTTTACACTCCATATTCATGGTTTTGTTGGTAAGTCTTTTTCATTGTCCTTGATAAATCTCTCCATCTCCCGCTCAGATCTGATACGTTTTTTTGCCCCTCCAAACTCAAAGGACACTCCTTCCGGTAACTCCCATCTGTATCTGATATTCATGTCCTTCAAAGTCTGAATTAGCACTCTATATTTTTTCCTGTCCAATAACACTGATCTGGGCAGTTCCTTCATTATAATAATCGTCTTGCCATCAATCTCCAATGGATCTTGAAATTGTTTGGTCACAATCCTCTCTTTCATATTTCTAGTTGTAAACTGCACAATCACATCCCTTGGTAGTTTCCTCTGGGTTGCAATTCTCGAGTTCACACGATACGCCACATCTAGGATAGCCACAATTTCCTCCTCCTCCTTCCCCAGGTAATCAGCCAACACCTCAGTCATCTGTTCTTGCGCTGACTTCCCTTCCACTTCTGGCAGACCACGAAAACGAAGCTGCTTCTCCATGTGTTTAGTTTCTGCAACTGACATCCTCCCCTTCACCAGCCTCATCTCTGTTTGTTGCGTGTCTATTAAATTCTCCATCGCGTCTTCTACTGTTTTAACTCTCTGCTGCGTTCCTTGTAATTCACTGCTAATCGTTTCCACACCTTTTTTCACTTCTGACAGCTCCGACTTTACTGTCTGTGTAACTTCCTTGACCTCTTTAATAAGCTCCAATTTCGTGTCCTTAAGTTCTTTCATCATGTCTATAAGTTTTTTGTCCAAGTTTTCTATTGCCGATTGCCACTCTTTTTTCGACATCGTGGGGCTTGCTTTAGCTCGCTCCCACGAATCTGCTCTCTTCCTCAGCTCCGTGGCGTATAATTAAACGTTTTCCTTTTTTTTAAATGTCCCAATCTTTGCCAAAATTAATTTTTTATATCCAAAATGTCGGGCGTCTTTTCTCTATGGTTTCTCTATGTTATTATAATCCAAGATGGCCTACTTCCTCTTCCGCTGAAGCCACGACCCTTCCACTTTCAAAGATGGCGATTCCCCACTTCCTGTCCTTTGGCAAGGGCCGCTTCCCTCCAGCCACTCTATTGTTGTTACGCACTTCCTGTCTCCCGTCTTCCCACAGCAGGTCTCGCGATGGTGTCTTTTTCCCACAGCTCCAAAACCACAGGTATTCAAAACAATAGTCCGATTTTTGTAATAACTTCTTTAAACTTAGTCTCTTTTAAAATACAACTCCTGCCGAGTCTTCACCTCCTTTTCGCTAGTCTGTTGCAGTTTAAAAGTCTACTTTCTTTCCTCTCTGTTTTTGTCAATCTGTCCCGTTTCAAGAGATAGCGATCTTTACCTTCTCTCCAGCTTTCTCGGGTTGTAATCGCTGTTTCGATCTTAAATTCTCCTCTCGACTTCCCTCCCCGATCGAAGCTTGGGTATGTAGGTCTTATGCCAGCCGAATTGGCCCCAAAATTGCCGCAGAGATTATAGCCGACCCGTCGCAAGGTGGGACCTCAAGGATCGGGGGGGAGACTCCTTGTGTAGAGCCCCCCCTCGTCCGAGATCTAACTCACCCTAGGGTCTTGAGCGTTCTTTGCCTGCTCCCCGCCTGAGAGCAGTCGGCCGCGGGTTATTTTCACCCCTCCGGCCGGTTAAAACGGCAATCCGGTCAGCTCCACAAATGGAGCTGCGTTAGACCTCCATGAATCCCAAACCGGAAGTCAATACTACTTACAGTTTTGAAGCCTAGTGGGGGTGGGGAGGGGGAATAAAATAAACTCAGTAGCCAAAGTGATGCAGACATGGTACACGTGCGTTTTTCTAGGGGAAGCTACTTGTCACTAGACTGAAGTCCAGTAAGAATAAGAAGGTTCCTTTCAAATCAGGGAGAGATAAAACAAAGGCTTCGCTCTCTCCAAGCTCCTTCTGGTACCATCCAAAGGCTCCTATTAGAATCATGTGAATAGCCACTATCTTGAGGACAGGGAAAGAAGAACTGCCATTTTTAACTTCCATATTTGTGTTTTCATAAAAATTGGTAGAAAAATTAGGCATGCTTTGCTGTGTTGAGCAAGTTGCTCATCTTGAATGTAAATTAAATTTGAGCACCACCTTGATTTCTTCAAGAAATTTAATCATACCATTCTGGAGACAATATAAGGATGTGCGAAGTAACCTTCAAAAGACTCCACTGTGAAGAGTTTTATTGAAAACTTGCTAGTTCATGATCTGACTTGGTTTATTGTCAGGAATGAAGTACCACCAAATATCATGAACATAAATCATTTGCACCCTAGCATTCCCCTCCCACCTTTCCTAGATGCTGGGAACTGCTGGGAACTATCTGTACAGAGGAGGAGGAGGACACGGGCTTCAAGGTTCTTTCCCAGCGGCTAGGAAAAAGTATAGTTCAAGAGAGATAATTCCAGCAAGAATTCACACCCTGGGAGAGTTGAGACCCACAGCTGCATGCGATAAACATCACATCATAACCTCCAGCCTCAACCCCCCCCCCCCCCAGGTATGGGTACAGCAGACGCTGCCAACATCCTGACAGAAAGTGAGCTCTTATTTTTTATTTCAGAAAGAGTTCTGCTTGTTGACATTTCAGCAAGGCGAACAATTGCTTTCTAAAGCATGTTGCATTTATCTGAAGCTTTGCTAGAGACTCATGGTAACTTCTTGTGTTTTTTGTCACATTGATCCTGTAGTAGGCTTTAAAATGCCCCCCAAACCCTAAACACTGAATCCCAGATAATCTATTTATTGCTACAACAGCACTACATCTGATGCAGAGTAAAGGACTAATTACCTTCTAGTCTGAAATGCACCACTCGGATATGTTCACTGCCCCACGTGTACTCTGGTCAGCTGAGTGGCCAACCCCCTCATCTCATGGACTACGAAACCAAAGGTCATCATTTCAGACCATGCTTTCTGTTAAGGAACAGAAACAACACTCCCCTACCCATAGTTCTGGTGTGTCATGTTGACAGGCTGGTCACTGCCATAGTTAATCTACTGCAAGGAAAATCCCCAAAAGTCCTATGGCACCTAAAAAACTAACGCATGTATTGCAGCATAAACTTTCATGAGCAAGAACCCATTTCATCAGATGAAAATGTAATCAGGGAAAGCATGCGCCTGGATGTGTATGGCTATTTCATTTGCTCTTCTTTCTTTCTCTGTATTTTTCAGGAGCAGATTCATATATTCAGATTCTGGTCCCTCCTTTAATTGCTGCCCCAGAAAGTGATGTTTGCGTGTGTGAATGACCTATCAACACTGAAAATGATCAGATTGCTCAAATTGAATTTTTTCTTCAGCTCAGATATTCAGAAGTGAGTCAATGCACGAATTGTAGAGAAATCAAGAGATTATGCATGCTTGTAAGATCAGTGTATCTGATGAAGAGAGCTTTGATTCTCAAAAGTGTATATCCCGAAAAACCTGTTGGTCTTTAAAGTGCTACTGGACTTGAATCTTGCTGTTCCACTGCAGACCAACACAGCTACCCACCTGAAACTATCTTGTATAAACCAGGACACCCCTGAGATATGCAGCGCAGAGAAACGGACCCCAGAAGCATAGGAGCTAATCGCCGCATTGTTCTGAATCAGCGTACTGGAAAAGTAAAGAGCTGAGAGGCGGGAAGTTGTTAGAAGTTAGGATTTTAGGACTAAGATAGAAAAGTTCGTTTAAGAGAAGTATGAAAGATCTGCAGAGATAGCAGATCTTTGGTTGAGTTGCTTTGTCTGGAGAATTGAATGTACAAAGGTGTTCCAGAATGCCCACAGAGTTTGCTGGGTCTGTGATATAATGTAGTTACAGCAAATCTGCCTCAGAGAGAGTTTTCCTGAGGCATGTACTATTTGAAGCCTAACATACTGTCTGGGGAAGAGCTGTCTGCACCCCCCCACCCCCAGACTTGCCACCGCCACAGCAGGCAGAAGCGGGGGGGCGGGGCCTGGGGGAGCCACAGATGGGCAAGAAGGCACCCCGCAGATGCCAGAGGACCCAGGAGCAGCTGCAGACAAGCCCCAGACCTCTCCCCAAACGCAAGGCACTGGAGGGCAAAACACACGCCCAAACAACCAAGCAGACAGGCAGGAAATCCCCCCCCCTGCCCAGGCACAGATTGGGTGGGGCTGGCAAACAGGACGTCAGGCACACAGAAATGCCATTGGCCCAGGGGACCTCTCAAGCCACACAGATGCCCCTGGAGAGGCGGCTACCAGGCCACCTTCCCTGGAAAGGCCCTGCAAGCTCCATCCTCCAAGTAGGGAATAAGGGGAAAGGGAGAGGCCAGAGCTGGGGAGAGACACCTGGGAGCCTCCCCAGCTGGCCCAGATCAGAAGCAATCAGCCCAGGTGAAGAAGGGTGGAGATCAGAGCAGGGAGGGGCACTTGGAGGCCTCCCCAGCTGGCCCAGATCAGGAACAATCAGCCCAGGAGAGGAAGGGAGGAGAGCAGAGCAGGAAGCCCTGTATAAGCAGGCTCAGTCGGGAGCCAGGGGTGGGGGAGAGTTGAGGAGTGGATAGAGAGAGAGAAGCAAGTGTGTGGTGTTGAGAGCAAGTATGAGAAGGAGAGATGAAGAGGAGGAGGAGGAGGAGGCGGAGAAGAAGAAGAAGAAGAAGAAGAAGAAGAAGAAGAAGAAGGGGGCTGTGTATGGAAGGGAGTGGGAAAGAAGGCAGCAGGCAGTCAAGGCTAGGGCTGTCAGACCCCCGGTGGGGGCGGGGATCCCCCGCCCCCACGATGCCACCCCCGCCCCTCCCTACCTGGCCAGCGGGGCGGGGCGCACCTTCCATGAGTGCCCCCCTGCGGTGCTGCGCACCCCCGTGCACAGCAACCGCCAGGATCAGGCCTGCTTTGGCCTGGACCAGGGCCCCTGTGGAACGCGGGAGCGTTCCTGCACTCTGCAGGGGCCCACAACGGGCCCAATCCAGGCCAAAATGGGCCCGAGCCGTGCCAAAATGGGCCCATTGTGGGCCCCTGCAGAGCGCAGAAACGCTCCCGCGCTCCACAGGGGCCTAAAACGGGCCCAATCCACGCTGAAACAGACTCAATCAGTGCCAAAATGGGCGTGGATCAGACCCATTTGGACGCGGATTGGGCCCGTTGTGGGCCCCTGCGGCACGCAGGAACGCTCCTGTGCTCCACAGGGGCCCACAGCGGGCCTGATCCACGCCCAAACAGGCTGCGTGGTGATGTCACTTCCCAGCAGTGACGTCATCATGCTTGCAGGATCGTGCGCGCGCACCCCCCCTCCAGGTAAGAGCCAGGTCTCAATCTCCTGCTGGGAGATCAAGGGGGCCTGGCAACCCTAGTCAAGGCGATGGAGTGAACGGGCCACAAACCCAACACCAGCGACAAGCCTCAAGGCAGCCTCCCCGAAGCACCCGTCAGGCACAAGAGTGCCCTGTGTGGCTATGCCCCAGCTGAGGCAGGGTGAGTCTGCTTGCCTGAAGCCCCTGACAGGCAGCAGGGCGTCAGGCTTAGTTGTGCCAAGATGAGGGCCTGACACATACCAAAACTCCCAGCTGAGTGTCAATATTTAGCTCAGTTGTGTATATGTTTTTTCCCCTGAATTATCTTAGTTGTGCTCTTGTTCACTTTAAAAAAGCAAGGCATCACATGTCTGTCAGTTTACCTCAGTTATCGATACAGATTTTGATGGGTTTATCTTCTGGCTCAGATCCTATCTCCTCAAATCATTTTTTTAAAAATTATTTCTTTCCTGCTGGGAACTCCCGTTTCAGTGTGGTAGGCAGGAAATTGTGTTGTGAGAGGGAGGTAATGTCTAGCCCCCAGGAAGTCAGCACCAGTGCTGGAAGAGATCAGTCATTTCTAGGTATTATTTAAAATACTACAAAATCATTTTAACTGGAGGTTATAGCAAAAGAGAAAAAATGGTGTATACTTTTGGAAGCAATGGATCTACAATACCAAGTTGTTTGCCATGATGTACTGCTGCCTCCATCTAACTGGAGAGTCCTTATTAGACATGGGCATGAACCACAAAAAAACTGAACCATGCGGTTCGTGGGATTTCCACGAACCAGGAACCATGAATTCCCACGAACTGGGGCAAGTTCACGAACCAGTTCGTGGTTCGTGGATTTTTAATGCCCCTTTCCTGCCACTTAGCAGCGGCAGGGAAAGGGGCATTTGACCGTTTAAAGGGCCCTTTCCTGCTGCTTGCAAGAAGCAGGGCCCTTTAAACAGCCCAAACGCCATAAACCCCATCCCCCCCACCAGCCCAGCCCCCAGCACCTCAGCCCCAGCCCCACACTTACCTTGTCTCACGGCTCCGGTGTTCTCCGTGGCCGTGGTGTCCTCCTCCTGCGAGGGTTGGGAAGGCTGTTTTTGGCCTCCTCTGCTGCTGCATGGGCCTGCACACGAGTGGAGGAGGCCGAAAATGGCCTTCTTGCCCCTCAAATGCCCGCCATGGCTGGGATTGGGGGGTGGGGTTTGTGGGGTTTGGGCCATTTAAAGGGCCCTGCCACTTGCAAGCGGCAGGTCCCTTTAAACTATCAGCTGGCAGGCGGCAAGGGGGGTATCCCCCCTGCCGCCTGCCAGCTGATAGTTTAAAGGGACCTGCCACTTGCAAGCGGCAGGAAAAGTTTAAATGACCATTTCCCCAGGGAAATGGCCATTTAAACTGCCAGTTTCCCTGGTGCTTCGCAGCAGCAGAGAAAGGGGCATTGCCCTTTAGTACAAACCAAACGGGACCAGTAGAGTGTTTCGTAGCAGGGTAGCATAGTTTTAGCAGGAAGCATAATTTTCAATTCCAAGGGAGAACATTATTGGATTGTAGTGCAGCAAGCTGCCCAAAACCTTACTTGTATCTCACAAATAGGGTATGTATTATTCTAGTAAATATATTCCATACAGCATCGACCCTTCTGAGAAAATTAACCATACAGATAAATTCAGTCCAACTGCTTAATAATTTCATCTCGTAAGTCCTGTAAGCAATGATGAGCCTCCCGCACCCAAGTAAGTGATAAAGGCCAGAGAGAGCATGTCTGCAAGCCATTATCTTTCCTTCTTGACTCGAATTCCTTCAATCCTCTGGCTTCCAGCCACCAAGAGAAATTTCTGTAAGCAGTTTCTGTCAGTTTCTACCAATTCATTTCTCTTGATGTAATGTGGGGGGGAGATAGGTACTTCAAAAACTCAACGAGAAAACAATGCAGCTTTTCCAGTTCAGTTCACATCCTGTTGAAGAATATAGACAAAATAGTAAAAATAAAAGCACGCAAACTCCAAAGGTTTGTCTCAGGAAAACAGAGGAGTTAGTCTGAAGGGCTGACATCCTTCGGGAGGCTTTTAATTTGTTCAGTGCAAAGTAAGCGGCAAACAGAAGAAAACCAGCTCCCCAAAGAAGCTTGATGGACCAAGATAAAACTTCTTGACTTCCTTCAGCATAACTGGACAGTCTAGCATTCTCCCAAAGGAACTTTATCCTGTCTGAGACTCTTATTTTCTTTAGATTTCAGCTAGAAAAGATCAGAAGAGCCACCCCCTTCCTGGCTAGGGTGCTGCTTCTTCAACTGTATCAATAGATGCTTTTTGGCTGTCAGGGATTCAGCGAGGTCTTCTGTCAATGTCTTCCGCCCTCCAAATTCAGGGATGGATTTCCCACACAGATCAAAGGCCCTCTCCCTGGCTTTAGGGAGACAATGGGTTGGATCTAGAGGTGGGCACGGATCTCATAACGGAGCTAATTTCCCCACGGAATCACCTTGTTTGGTGTTTGTGAACACGCGGGCCATGGACGCGTGCTTTTTTCATGAAAGCGCTGTATTTTGGGGTGTTCTGTCCGTCTCTCTGTTGGCCCATTATGCCAGGATTCCCCCCATCACCATTCAATTAATTTCCTAGGCAACCGTGTGGAGCCACCTTCCCTGTTTGGAATACACCAATCTCATCCCAGGAAACCTTGACTGGCAGCTCTGGCAGCCAAACAGAGAGCACCTATTATGCTTGTGGGCACTAAAGCACCAGGTAACGTTTTCCAGGTACCCATCAAGTGTTTTAAGAAAGAGAGGGGCCAGGTGGGACTTTTGCCCAGCCAGGCTACTGATCAGCTGTGCGGATTTTTAAAATCATTCCTTTGGTAGAAGCAGCCACCACATTAGAAGAATCTTCACTGTGTGAGTGAAGGTACGCCGTGGCCATTCTTTCCTGGCTGGCTCACCAGTGTCTGCACCCACCTTGGTGCGTCAAAATTACAAAAGGGCCTGCAGGCTCGAAAGGTTGAGGAGTCCTGAACTATTTATTTGTTAATGTTATTGGATTTATAGTCCACTCTCCGTGCAAGTAGGATCAGAGTGGATAATAACAAACTAAATAGATAAAGAGATAAAACAGTAACACCATAAAACAAGATAAAAGCGTCAATACAGTTTGTTAACGGTTTGTAAACTAGAGTTTGAGATGGGATTTTTCACAGAGAGTCTAAGGAGGGTGCTTTGGGTCAGTGGTGAACCCAGTGAGCAAAAGTGAGCAAAGAACTCAGGCAGGGCGTGTCACATAATGGGGACAGGAAGGTCTGGAAGGCTGCAGAACTGGAAAGGAGAACGGGAAGGGCAACGAGGGCAGGATTTTTGCTTGAAAATAGAGGAGGTGGCTCATATCAAACTCATGAAAGCATAAGCAAACAGAGGAGCTGAAACAAAGGATAAATATACAGAAGGAACTGTCTGTACTGGTTATTAACTGTAAATAAATCTGATTGATTGATTGATTGATACAGAAGGAACTGATTTGGTGATAGCTGCACATCTTCTAGAAATAATTAAAATGTAAAGTATTTAATTCCACTATCTCTCCTCCCAGGGGCTATCATTGCGCTCGTGGGACGGTCATGCCAGTCTCACAGCCCTTCTCCTACCCCTAGGGTCCGTCATTCCACCCAGGGGCCTGTCATTCCAGTGCTACGCCCTTCTGCAACACCCCGAGGCTGTCCTTGGAATCAGGGGGCTGTCATTCCTCTATCAGACCCCTTCTACTGCACCTAGGGGCCCACATTCCATTCGGGCCTGTCATTCCTGTCCCAGAGCCTTATGGCTGCACCTAGGGGCTGTCATCCACTTGGGCCTGTCATTCCAGTCCCAAAACCCTATGGCTACACCCAAGGGCTGTCACTCCACTCAGGGGCCTGTCATTCCAGTCTCAGAGCACTTCTGCTTCATCCAGGGGTTGTCATTCCACTCAGGAGTCTGTCATTCCACTCCCAGAGCCCTTCTGCTACACTCAGGGGCCGTCACTCCACTCAGGGGCTTGTCAGTCCACTCCCAGAGGCCTTCTGCTACACTCAGGGGCCGTCACTCCACTCAGGGGCCTGTCATTCCACTCCCGGAAGCCTTCTGTTACTCCCAGGGATCGTCTTTTTACGCAGAGGCCTGTCATTCCAATCTCAGAGCACTTCTGCTTCATCCAGGGGCCATCACTCCACTCAGGGGCTTGTCATTCCACTCCCGGAAGCCTTCTTTTACTCCCAGGGATCGTCTTTTTACTCGGAGGCATTTCATTCCAGTTCCAGAGTGCTTTTGTTACACCCAGGAGCCGTCACTCCACTCAGGGGCCTGTCATTCCAGTCCCAGAGCCCTTCTGCTATTTCCAGGGGCTGTCATTGTACTGTGGGGCCTGTCTTTCCAGTCCCTGTATTGTTTATCTGGGCCTATAGACCTTTCTGGAAAATCCATTCCACATTTTCTTTGCCCCTCCCCTTTTGCTGTAATGTATTTCAATGAAGCCCATGCAAGTAAATTGGCATTTTTGTTTCCCATAATTTACAATGGGCCTTCCAGCCTTTCCCATTATCCCGCCAGGGAGCGTCATTCCCCTCTGGGGGCTGACCTTCCATTCTCAAAGAAAGATTCTCACACTCCATCCCAGGTTTTCATTGCAACTTTTGGGTGCTGCAAGGCAATGCCCGCCAGTTGGCTTTTTCAGCTCCTATTTTCTGTACTGGAAGTTTCCTTGCGGTGGCCAATTTGGGGACCTGTAACTCAGACATCCGAAATGCAAACTTAACCAAACTTGGTGGGTTGATGGGGGAGTGGCTGCTGAAGGTTCTTTGTGAGTTTGGGTTGCCTGGGTGCGAAGGGGGCAGAGCCATGGTCCCCGTAAGTGACACAACCCGGTTTGCAAACCTGGTTCGCGAACTGGGCTGGTCCGTTTAAAAGTTCGTGGTCCATAGTCCATGAAAATCAATGGACCACGAATCAGCAGTCCGTGGTCAATTCCCAGTCTGTGCCCATCTCTAGTTGGATCCTACCAGTTCTGCTCAATCTCACCCAATTCCTCTCCCCGCTATAGCCCCTACCTTTCACGGCTTTTTCTGTGTGTTCCCTGCCCTGGTCTAGCCCTTTTGATGGTTAAAAGGGATTCCCCCACCCTATTTTGTCATCAGAAGTGCTGGGTTTCTTTTTCAGAGGGTTCACAGACATTTAAAAGTTGGTCATGCTGGAGACACTGAACTATTTATTATTTAATATATTGTTGAAGGCTTTTGCGGCCGGAGAACGATGGTTGTTGTGGATTTTCCGGGCTGTATCGCCGTGGTCTTGGCATTGTAGTTCCTGATGTTTCACCAGCAGCTGTGGCTGGCATCTTCAGAGGTGTAGCACCGAAAGACAGAGATCTCTCAGTGTCAAAACATCAGGAACTACAATGCCAAGACCACGGTGATACAGCCCGGAAAATCCACAACAACCATATTTATTATTTATTTTTATTTATTTTATTTATTTCAAATTTGTATTCCACCCTCCCTGCGAGTGGGCTCAGGGCAGATAACAACTAGACCCAATAAACCCAGAATGGAATAAGTTTATAAAGCAGATCTTTATTTTATTCGTGCATGATATTTAACTACTCCCCTCTTTCTTTTACAATTGACTGAAGCCTCTGGTGCCCCCTGAAAAGCTACTTCCACAGGGCCCTTGGGTTCACAATGGGAGGTAGAGTTGGGCTGTGTGTTGAGCTGCAATAATTCATTTAAAACCTACTTTCCCTCCCTTTGAAAGTGGGAGGTACCTTTGGTCCCACTTGTCAGGTTCCGAATATATTGTAACCAAAGAAACTCCATTTTAATTCTGTTAGTGTTCTGAGTGCTTTCTTCACAGGTGCCAAGAGGTTCCTTAGCAGCTATCTCTCTCAAGAGGAATGTTTTGGCTACAGCTTTTCCAGTCCTGGGAAACTTTCACTGTCTCAGCTTCAAAGGGATTGTTTTGAGAACTGTGGGGGGAGGCTGGGCCTACTGAGTCTTAATACTTTGTATTGTATTCTTTGCCTTTCATTCGTAACAATACACGTGTACCAGCCCAGATATTGCATCTGGGCCAGTGGACTATAATGGTTGCTTTTTTCAGGAAATCTTTTGAAAACAACGGACTCTTGTCTGATTGCAGAACGTAGTCTGGATACAACTATTATTTAGCCACAGATCTGACACCACTTACATGCAGGAATGAATGGCACACAGGGGTCTTGTGCAGGAAGGGGCGGGATGATGTCTTGCACCGCCCAGCTAGTAGGAAGCAAGACCGAAGAGGCGTAATGAAGCTCCCTTTGCTTCCTGGGCGCAGGGTTTTTGTTGCAGGTGCTGACCCGCCTGCCCTTCTTTGCTGCATAACAGTGAACTGGCCAATTGCCATCCGGCCTGGGCAGGAATTACTTGGGTTCAGAGGTAGGGGTTTTTCTTTAGCCTGCCCCACATTATTGAAACGTTTGTGGCTGCTAAATATGCTTGGTCCATAAAGGCTGATTAGGCTATAACTAGGTAACGCATAGATTTATTTATTTCTTTATTTAATTCTAGTCTGTCCTCCTCGCAAGCCAGCGAACAATATATTAAAAAAATATAAGGAATAAAACGATAAAATCAAAAGTCTTAAAAAGCATAACTTTCAGAAATTAATCCAGAGGAGTTAGCCATGTTAGTCTGCAGTAGCCAAATAGAAAAGAGTCCAGTAGCACCTTTAAGACTAACCAACTTTACTGTAGCATAAGCTTTCGAGAACCACAGCTCTCTTCGTCAGATGCATCTTTGCCATTTCAGTAATTAAAAATCTCAACAGATACAAGTTCTGACATCCCAAGATGGGCCCCCCTTCACTCTGCCCTGCCCACCAAACATAAAAAGGGGGAGGTGTGAATTGATATTTATCTGTAGCATTGCGTGCATGGGGGGCAGATCACTCTGTAGATGACTATATGCCCCCCCCGCTGGCTAATTGACTAGCAAGGGATTATTCTCAGGCCTGCTCTTCATGGGCTTGTGTAGCCACGGTGATTGAGGAATGAGGCCCCTTGGTGCTGAGCAACATTGGCCAAACCTTTAG